>NC_077228.1:270256656-270589600 GCF_027887165.1 Monodelphis domestica | reverse complement strand
TATACCTTTACATATGTGTATGTGTGTGTGTGTGTGTGTACGTGTATATATATATATACATACATATATATATATATATATATATATATATATATAGAGAGAGAGAGAGAGAGAGAGAGAGGGAGGGAGGGAGGGAAGGAGGGAGGGAGGGAGAGGAGAGAGAGAGATACCCATACTCATATTATGTGATCATGGGAAAATCCCTACTTTAGCTTTCTCATCAGTCTCCTGATCTGCAGAATGGGCAAATAATAAAGTTTGTTCATCTTAGTGAACTATACAAATATAAAGTGTTATTGTGCCTTTGATGAAGTGGTAAAATACAAGGAAATACTTCAAATCAACTGTTGCTTCCTTTAATAGAGAATCACAGAATGTTAGAATTGGGAAGGAGCTGGATTCTTATTTAGTCTCTGTCTTTTTTGTTTTGTGCCGATAATAGTATTATAGATTTAGAAGTGAAAGGAGCCTTAAGGATCATCTAAAACAACCCCTTTATTTTGTAGAGGACGGAATTACTGCTTCTCCACCTAGAACTATGATCCTGACTTCCAGAAATCAAGCCCCCACCTACTGGGAGGAATTCATGCATTCACTTTTGTGAGGCAGTCCTGAGACTGAGCTCTTCTGATTGGCAGGTGAGTAGCTATAAGTGCACCTACGCCCATTAGAGCCCATTATATCTAGGGAAGTCCAGATCATGTTTCACATCTCATTCAGCCATCTAACAGAGCACCAAGACCGACCTGGACATCTTGCCATTTCCCCTTTCCCATCCATGTCAGAGACATTTTTTTTATCATTTGTTACTTTGTCTTTTTTTTTTTTGGCTTTGCTGTCAGAGACAGGTAGGTGGCACAGAACTGAAATCAGGAGATCTTAATTCTAATCTATTTGAGATACTTCTTAGCAATGCAACCCCTGGGCAAGTCACTTAACCTCTTTCTGCCTCAGTTTCCTCCTCTGTAAAATGAGGATAATATCTACCTCCCATGACTGTTTTAAGGATAAAAATTAAATCATTTCAAAATATGGTATAAATGCTATTGTTATTCACTAGTGCTCTCTATATAACATCATAACAGTTTAAATCCAATCTCCATTAATTATGACATTTTTTAAACCCTCACCTTCTGCCTTGGTTCCAAGGCAAAAGAGTGTAAGGAATAGGTAATGGGAATTCAGCGACTTTCCCAGGGTCACACAGCTAAGAAGTGTCAGAGGCCTTATTTGAACCCAGAATCTCCCATCTCCAGGTCTGGCTCTCTACTGAGCCATCTAGCTGCCCCCTGTCATTCTCTTTTGTATAGTTATTCATTTTTCCTATGATTTGTTTTTTGACTTATTCATTATTCAACTTTATTAAATCACCATTTAGTTCTGTCTTTTGTTTATTTTACATTAATAACCATTTTTCTAATATCATAGTCCATAAAAGATATGTGGAATATTTCTATTTTTATGTTTGTCATTTCTCCATGCCCTAGTACATGATCTATTCTTATAAAACTATCATATGGTACTGAGAAATACATATATACTTTAACATTTCTTGTCACTTATTCCAAAAATACCATAAGCTTTTCAGCTCTGAATTTTCCAACAGTTGGTTCAGTTTTATGTTTTTGTTTAATATCTATAAAATGCTCAGCACAGTGTGTGACACATAGTAGGTGCAATATAAATGTTTATTCCTTGTTCTCCTTTCTCTACTTATTTATCTTTATGTTAAATATGTCCAGTTCTGAGAACCAAACATTAAAGCTTCCCATAATTACTGTATTATCTATAACTAATGTTTGCGTCTTTTTGTAATTCATTTAACTTTTCCTTTGTGAATTTAAATGTTATACCATTGGTGAATATATGTTTAGTGCTGATATCAGTTCTTCATTTATATTCCCTTTAAGCATAATATAGCTTGCCTATTTATCTCAGTCGATATTGCAAATTTTTATTTTTGTTTTATCTGATGGCATGATTGCAATTCCTTAGTTGGGAGGGAGTTGAGTTTATTCACCTTGATGTATAGTAAATTTTGTTCCAGTCTCTCATCTCCATTCTGCATATGCCTCTACTTTTTTTGATGTGGTAGGTTTTTGTGTGTATTTATAAAACAGATTGCTGGGCTTTGTTTTCTTATCCATTTTGTCATTTTCTTTTGTTTTATTGGCTTGTTTAATCCATTTGCATTTAAAATTATGATTGTTAGAATTGTTTTCCTCCACTTATTTCTTTTGCATTGCATTTTTAAATGACTTTCCTCTTTTTAATCAGTACTTTGCCTCTAAGATTAGTTTTGCTTACACTACTTCGATCCTAGTCTAGTTTTCACACACTCTCTCCTCATCCTTGGAATACACTCCTTCCTCATCTCCGACTATTAGACTTTGTGATAGAAATCAGACCCATCTTTCAAAGAAGCCTTTTCTTATCCCTGACCCCCAGCTGCTAGTTTCTTCCATCCCTCTAAAAAGTGACCTTGTATTAATTTTGTGTATTAAAACACACTTCTAAATCTGGCCACAGACACTTCCTAGCTTTGTGATCCTAGGCGAGGTCACTTAATCTAATCCCCATTGCATAACCCTTGCTGCTCTTCTGCCTTGGAACCAAAGCATAGTATTGATTCTAAGGCAGAAGATAAGGGCTAAAAAAAAAAAATCTGGCCCCCGAGCCAGAAAGAGCTATCAATTTGTTAGACTTTGAAGGGGACGGATGCTTCAAAAATATTGCAAGAACAGGTGAACAAATGTTTTCACCTGATATCTCAAGGGCCTAATCTTAGTTTAGTTCCTATATAGTATGGGTCCACCAAGTTCACATGCAGATGTGACCTGACTGCCAAATGCATCTTCATCTCCACTACCTCTGGCCTGAATCTTGAAAATCATTCCCGAAGGTCATTTCTTACTCCTCAGGACATCAATACTGTGCTGGCTACAGAACTGGACTCTAGAATACCAAAACATCCTCTGAACTTTCAAAATTCATGAGGCCGAAGGCTCCAAAGAAGAAGAAAGGCAGAGTGGAAGGACTGTGAGCTATTCCTTAGGGTCACGTAGCCTCAGAGTCGTAAGGGACCTCAGAGCCACTGAGCCCTTTGTTACGGTTGTTCAGTTGTTTCCATTGCGTCCGACTCTTCTTCATACCCCATTGGGGTCTTCTTGGCAAATGATCCCCAAGTGGGTCGTCATTTCCTTCTCTGGTTCATTTGACAAATGAGGAAACAAAAGCAAAAAAGGACAAAGTGACTTGCTCAGAATCACACAGCTAGTAAGTATCCGAGACTGGATTTGAACTCAGGAAGATGAGTTTTCCTGATTCTAAGAGCAGTGCTCTATCACTGTGCCACCCAGCTGCTTAATAAATATTTGTTGATTGATGGATTGAAGTGGTAACGTGACCTAGTTCTGGGCAAGAGAAGGCAAAAGCTCACCTGTCAAAGAACAGAATTCTAGGAGCAGAATTCGAGTTCTGATGGCTTTGTTCTTGTTCAGTCATTTCCATCGTCTCTGACTCTTCCTCATCCCACTTGGGGATTTCTTGGCAAAGATACTGGAGTGGTTTGCCACTGTCTTCTCCAGATCATTTTGCAGATGAGGAAACTGAGGCAAACCGGGTTAAATGACTTGTTCAGAGACACCCAGCTAGGAAGTGTCTAAGGGCAGACTCCAGGACCAGAAGTGGCCAGGAACTCTCTGCTTTGAGGCAGCATTCATTTTTAGCAAGTTTTCTCCTTGATGTCAAGCCTAAATTTGCTTCTTTGCATCTTCAACCTATTCTTTCTGATTCTACCCTCTGGGGCCATTCGAACAAGTTTAATCTTTCTTCCACATGATAGCCCTTCAAATACTTGAACGTAGTTCTTATATCCCCCCTGAGTCTTCTCTTCACCAGACTAAACAGCTCCATTTCCTTCAATACATCCTCATATGGCAGCATCTCGAGACACTTTATCATCTCAGTTTCCCTCTTCCGGACATTCCCCAGCACATCAGTGTCCTCATTAGGTTGTGGTACCCACAATGCAACCTGACCAGGGCAAAGGACAGTACCGGGGTACTATCAGCTGCTTATCCCTGGGAGCTATTATTCCCCTAACACAGCCCAAGATTTAATTAACTTTCTTTGAATATGGTCGTCACATTGCTGGTTCATTGGGAACATGCTGTTAATTTTTTTTCTCCAAAGAAGGGGGGAAAAAAAAACCTGCCACTGCTCACTGGAGTTTGGGATTATCTGTATTTCTGCCCCATTGTGTCAGTAAATAATAAAGAATTTATTCAAATTAATGAATTATAGATGACGAGGGTGACAAATATGGGTAAAAAAAGGCATAAAGACTTATCCTTACGCTTGAGAAACAGGAAGGAATAAAGTGGGACTAAGCATAATGAAAACAGCTGACATTTATAGAGGATCATACAGACCTTCTCAATTCAGCCTGTGAAGTAGCTGCTCTAGATATGGTTTTAAAAAGAAACACCTTCCTTTCTGTCTTAGAATCAATATTAAGTATTGGTACCAAGACAGAAAGAGAGGTAAGGGCTAGGCAATGGGGGTTAAGTGACTTGCCCAGGGTCACACAGCTAGGAAGTGTCTGAGGCTCCCATCTCTAGGCCTGCCTCTCTATCTACTGAACCTTCTACCTGCTCCAATAGGTATGATTGTTTTCATTTTATAGAGGGGAAAACTGAGGCCCACAGAGATTAAACTGACTCCCCCAATCATTCCCCAGATCCCCCAGAGCAGAAACTTTCATTTTGTGTTTGTATATCTGGAGCCTATGACCTTTGCCTAGGCAAAGTAGTAGGGGCATAATAAAAATTTTTATGCTTTTCCAGTCACCATATAATTAAATAACTTACAGGTCCCATTAGACTGGGAACTCTTGGAGGGCAGGGACAGCCTTTTGAATCCTTGGAGTTTAGTGTAGCTCTTGGCACATTCAGGTCAGTCATTGCAGTTATGTCTAACTCTTCATGGCTCCATTTGGGGTTTTCTTGGCAAAGACACTGGAAGGGTTTGCGGTTTCCTTTTTTAGCTCATTTTACAGATGAAGAAACTCAGGCAAATGGAGTTAAGTGACCTGTCCAGGGTCACACAACTAGTAAGTGTCTGAAGGCAGATTTGAACTTAGAACCTCCTGACTCCCAGCCTTCCTCTCTATCCACTCAACCACTGAGCTGCCCTGGTCATTCTTTTTTCCATATTATTCATTGATTCATTCAGCAAACAGTTCTTAAGGGCTTATAGGTCCAAGGTTCTAGGTTAGACCCCAAAGGTGAATCAAAGATAGCTATAATACAGACTCATTTCTCAAGGGAGTTTATAATCTAAAAAAGAGAGACAGAAATCCACAGGTAACCATAACCCAAGAGAGAGTGGTAGATTTATAAAGGGGAGATCAAAGAGAAATTTGTGAGAAATTTGAGAAGATGCTCTTCTCCTGGGAGAAGGAAGGTGAGAGAAGGGGCAGAAAAGATGGCACCCAACTTAGGCCTTGAAGTAAGGTAGGATTTATTTTTTAATTTTAAGACTGGGTCTCCATATCTCACCTAGGTTAGAAGTGCAGTAAGTGGCACCATGTGGGTCCGAACCCAATTTTGATAGGTATAGAAGCTATAACTTGCTCCGTTTTTCCAGCCTGGGCTATTTTGACTCTCCTTAAGCAGCCTAGTGGTCCTTTGCTCCCTAGTGTGAACACCTTAAACCATACTGAAGCTTAGAATTCCCAACCTCAACATTGGGACTCATCATCCCTCCCCCTATCAAAATCTGGGGTCGGTTAGGTGATACAGTAGATAGAGAGCTCAGAAAGACTCATCTTCCTTAGTTCAAATCTGATCTCAGACACTTACTAGCTCCTAGGTAAGTTTCTTTATCTGTTTGCCTCAATTTCCTCATCTGTCAAATGAGCTAGAGAAGGAAATGGCAAGCCATTAGCTGTGTGACCCTGGGGAAGTCACTTCACCCTGTTGGCCTCAGTGTCCTCATCTGTCAAAGGAGCTAAAGAAGGAAATGGCAAACCACTCTAGTATCTTTTTTTAACTCTTATTTTCTGTCTTAGAATCAATAATATGATAGAAGATTGGTAAGGGCAACACAATGGGGGTTTGGTCATTTGCCCAAAGTTACACAGCTAAGAAGTGATTGAATCCAGATTTGAACCCAAGTCCTCCCATCTCGGAGCCTGGTTCTCTATCCACAGGTGCCACCTACTCCAGCATCTTTGCCAAGAAAATTCCAAATAGGGTCACAGAGAGTCAAATAAAATGGAACAAACCAAATCAAACTTGCTTTCTGATCATAGCACTAGAGTCTAAAGAAACCTCATTTTACAAATGAGCAAGCAGGTCTAGAAAAATGAAATGACTTGCCTAAGATCACCCAAATGGGCATCATCAGAGGTGGGATTTGAACCCCAAGCTCTTTTCTTCCAGTCTTCCAGTTGGTGTCTTTCCATTGTGTCTCCCTGCTTCCTAAACTCATTCACACTGAGGTGAGAGCATCACCCAAAGAAATGAGGCAGGATAATGGCAGAATTCCAGAGCCCAACTATTAGAAACAGTGGAACAAGTGCTGGGCAGGGGATGGGGAACCCAAGGGTCTTGCTAACCGCTCCCCACCCCCCCCCCAGACAGCCAACTACCTCACTCGTGATGGGGTCTATCTTGCCTTTTCCTATGCCCAGCTTATGTCCTCGATAGTTCAAGGACAGGGATGAGAGAGGGCTTGGGATGGGGAAATCAGATCACGGGCCACAGGGGTACCATGGAGGCCCTTATTGGCCACTACAGAAAAGATGAGGGTTGGTGGGATGCTGGTATGTCACTGCTGTCTCAGGCACAGCCACAACCTGGGAGGAGAGCTGGGCTCAAAATGAATTTTGGATGCTCAAATGACTAGGTTGCCTTTCCCCTCCTTTCTCACCTTCCTTTCATTATTGTCACAGCTCACCCCATGGGTTGCCATAGCAACAAAGCCTCGCACATCACTGCTGCGCTGGGAGGGTTTGGGGAAAAGAAATAATCCAGGAGTTGGAAACAACAAGGAAAGGAGTCCCTGGCAGGCCTGAGGGGGCACCTCACCTGACCCCTTGCTCTATGATTCAGACTCCTGGAGGAGAAGCGAAGGATCAAGGACGAGGAGACCGACGCATTCCGCACAGCTAGGACTGTGATTAAAAAAGGGACGGAGAGAGAAGAAAGGGCTGGCAGGAGGGAATGAGGCTTTCTTTTTCTTTTCTGGCAACGAGGAGCAGCCTTTTACTCCCTACTGCTCCCTACATCTCTTCTCCCAGCCACAGAGATCAGTAGGAAATAGGGCTTTTGGTCCCTTGCCTGACCCCTGAGCGCCCGTTGTGATGTCCCAACTAATCTGAGACGGTGTGACCTAGTGGATAGAGTAGGGGTCTTTGGCATCAGGAAGACCTTTGTTTGAATCCCAACTCAGACACTTATTAAGCACATAACCCCTTGGCAAATCACTAAACCTCTCTCAGCCTCAGTTTCCTCACCTGTAAAATGGGAATGATGGGGTAAAAATAGCACCTACCTGACAGGGTTTTTGCAAGGCTCAAATGAAATATTTTGTAATTCTTAAAGCATTATAAAAATATCTGTTGTTCATTCATTTTCAGTCCTATTTGACTCTCCGTGACACCATTTGGGGGGGGGGTCTGTTTTTTAGCCCCTTACCTTCTGTCTTGGAGTCAATACTGTGTATTGGCTCCAAGGGTCACACAGCTAGGAAGTGTCTGAGGCCAGATTTGAACCTAGGACCTCCCATCTCTAGGCCTGGCTCTCAATCCACTGAGCTACCCAGCTGCCACCCATTTGGGGTCTTTTTTGACAAAGATTTTGGAATGTTTTGCCATTTCCTTCTCTAGCTCACTTAAAAATGAGGAAACTGAAGCAAACAGGATTAAGTGACTTGCTCAGGGTCACATAGCTAGTAGTCTGCCATTTCCTTCTCCAGATCATTTTACAGATGAGGAAACTGAGGCAAACAGGGTTAAGGAACCTGCCCGGGGTCACATAGCTAGTGGTCTGCCATTTCCTTCTCCAGCTCATTTTACAGATGAGGAAACTGAGGCGAACAGGATTAAGGAACTTGCCCAGGGTCACACAACTAACTAGTCAGTGTCTGAGGCTGGGTTTGAATTCAGATCTTTCATACTCCAGGGCTGGCAATATGGTTTGTTGTTAATCGTTTCAGTCATATCTGACACTTTGTGATCCCATTTGGGTTTTTCTTGGCAAAGAGCCTGGAATGGTTTGCCATTTCCTTCTCCAGCTTATTTTACTGAAGAGGACACTCAGGTAAATAAGATGAAGTGACTTGCCCAGGGTCACAGAGCTAGGAAGTGGCTGAATCGAGGTTTAAACTCAGGAAGATGTCCTCTGAGCCACCTAACTGCCCATATAAATGTTAGCTATTAAGGATAATGTAAATGTTAGATATTATTATTATTACTACTACCTATGTGTTCTCAGGAAAGTCATTTTCTTTCTCTCTGACCCCCAGGTTCCTCCTCCATAAAGTGTTGAGGTCAAAAAGGATAGTTTTTTTTTTTAAACCCTTCCCTTCTATCTTAGAATCACTACTCTATATTGGTTCTAAGGCAGAAGAGCACTAAGGGCTAGGCAATGGGGGTTGAGTGACTTGCCCAGGGTCACACAGCTAGGAAGTATCTGAATCTAAATTTGAACCCAGGACCTCACAAGGCCTGGCTCTCAATCCAGTGAGCCACCCAGCTGCTCCCTAGGATAGTCTCTAAGGAGCCTTCCAACTCTGATTCCATTTTAATAGAGGAACACAATTAGGACGGGCCTTGGGAACCCATGAGTTTGGTGGGCCTGGACACAGAAGTCCATACTGATGCAGCCCGTGCCTCGTTATACTCTGGTGGCACCTTCCAATGGGATCCCATCCTCATCCACACCCAGTTTGCTAGATTAAGCAGCCCAGGTGCAAGAGATTTGACCCTCTCAGCCTTTGGCCAGCCTCGGGCTGCATTCCTGACTCCTCTGAGGCTAGGAGCCATAGGAATCTTCAGGCCTTTTATCTTTTTTCTTTTTAAAAAAAATTAACCAATATTTATTTTTCTCCAGATCACATCAATACAATTTATCAATATTTATTTTCTGATATTTTGCAATCCATGTTCTCTCGCTCCCTCCCACTCTTCCCCCCTTCCCAAGAAGGCAGGTATTATGGTATAGATTATGAGCAAAGTGAGCAGAACCAGGAGAATGTGGTACCCAGCAGCAACAGGAATGGGTGATGATCAATGGTGAATGGCTCAGTTATTATCAACCAGGCAAGGATCCAGGCCTTTGCTCCAATCCCCAAATTTCCAGTGGTCCTCCCCTTACACGGAGAAGAGGCAGAAGCTTTTTAATTCCTATTTACTCGGTTTCCCACAGCACTTTGAGCTCAGTGAGGTCCTTTATTCCATCCCCGGCAGCACCCCAGAGGGAGTCGATGCCGAGAGCTGGTAGCCGCTGAATCAATGAATGAATATGTGTCTCCAGGATGATTTTCCTTAGCCTCCCTTCCCGACTTCCTTTACCCTGCCATTCAATATCCCAAAGACCACTGGCAGCTGGATGTGCTCCGGGTGGCTTATCTGAGTTGGAATGTCAGAGTGGAGCAGGTTTGGTGCCCAGATTCCTGCAAAAACAGGATGCAGATGATTTATTAGGGATGTGCTAAGAGGACCACAGATTCTTAGAATTGTTAAAGGAGTCCAAACCTTTCCTGAATGAGAACCCTCTCAGCGATGAGGAGCAAAGGATTTGTACAGCAATCAATCAATCGTCCATCAGGTATTTCAGGACCTACCCAGTACTAGGCACAATTCTACGGATTGAGGATATAAAGACAACACTGAAATAGTCCCTGACTGGGAGGACTGGCTGAGAGGATTCATGAATGGGTCCATAAAACAGACACAAGGTAATTTGGGGGCAGGAAGCATTAGCAACCTGGGAGATCAGAAAAGGCTCACATCATGCTCAAGCTCGACCCATCCCCTCCACTCTGCTCTTGGAATGCCCGCTCCATAGATAACAAATTTAAGTACATATTAAGCCTTTTCTTTTCTCTGCCCTTCCATCTTCTTGCTCTAACAGAGACCCAACCCCCTACTGACGACAGAGCATCCCTGGCCAATTATTCCAGCACCGGTTTCCTTTTCATTCATACCCTCTGACTCATGGGTCATGGCAGAGGAATTGGAATGTTTCTTATTCCCCATGGTCACTTCCAGGCTTCCTCTTACCAGCATCACTCAGTAACCTCTCCTCCTCCGAAGTTCATTCCATTCCTATTTATCATCCTGTCAAGATTCTGGTAGCTGTTATCTACTGACCAGCAGAATGTTCCTTCCTTCCTCAATGAGTTCAGTGCCTGGCTGGCAGTATGTCCTTCTCTCCTCTCCAACTCTTGCCCTCATGAGGGGACTTCCATATACCTACCGACTCTCAAACACCCTGTGTTCTTGGTTCCTTGACTCATTAATTTCTTATGACCTACAAGTACATCCAAATCTCCACTATCTTTAAAAAAAAACAACACACCTCACTTGATTCATCTATCCCTTATTAGATATTCTATACTATCTTCCCTCTCTTTCCTGGTTAAATTCCTTTATTAAGTCACTTACAATTGTTAAAACCTCCACTTTCTTTCCTTATATCCTCTTATTAATTCTTTGCAAAAATTTGGCTTTTGACCTCCTCATTTAATTGAAGTTGCTCTCTCCAAGGTTGTCAATGATCTCTTATTTGACAGATTGAATGACCTTTTCTCAATCCTCCATCCTTGACCTCTAGCTTCTGACCTGACCGATCATCCTCTTTCTCCTTGACCTATTTTCTCAACATGGCTCTTTCCTAGTTTTCCTCCTACTTATCTGACCATTCCTCATTCTCCTTTGCCAGCCCTTCATCCAGATTCCACCTAAGTGCCCCTGATATAAGAAGGAAATTTAATTAAGCAGTCCCTCATTTGTAGTAGCTTAAGAATCCTTTTAGTTTGATATCTTGTAGCTGTATGATTTGTACCAAGAATATAGTTCCAGGAAAAAGTCTGATTAAGAAATAGTCCTAGGTGAGCAGCTGGGTGGCTCAGTGGATTGAGAGCCAGACCTTGAGATAGAAGATCCTGGGTTCAAATCCAGACTCAGACACTTCCTAGCTGTGTGACTCTGGACAAGTCACTTAACCCCCATTGACTAGCACTTACTGCTCTTCTGCCTTGGTACTAATATGCAGTATTGACTCTAAGATGGAAGGTAAGGGTTAAAAAAATAGTCCCAAGTTTTGCTTTTATATGAATATTCTCTTACAACAATGACCAAAATGGAAGTACATTTTTGTATGATAATCCACGCAGATCAGATTGCTTACCATCTCTGAGAGGGGAGAGGGAAGGGAGGGAGGGAGACAATTTGGATCTTATCATTTCAGAAAATGTATATTGAAAATTGTTAGTACATATAATTGGGAAAACAAAATATCTTTCAATTTTGAAAAAAAAGAATGTAGTCCCAGGATAATACCTGAGTTATAATTTCAAGCATTTATATTGTTATAGTTATTTGAAGTGTGTTGTCATATTAATCATAAGTAAATTACTATGTTAATCCTAAGTACATGAATCCATTTTATAATGTACTTTATATCAAACCAGTTTATATAAGTTATAGGGACCAGAAAGTCATCCAAAGGTCCTGAAGACCAGGAGGTCCAGAAATGGCCTTCTTGGAGACCTTTTGTGGGGTGAGGGGAGGTTTGGGAACAGGCATGAAACTATAAAAGTGGGTATGTTTTGCCATTTGGGGTCTCAAGTTTTGATGGAGGGAGAAACCTGTAGACCACTGACCCTGTGATTTCTCTGCTCACAGCTAAGCCAGACCTTTGCCCAGAAGGGTCTCCCAGCATCTTATTTTTATATTAAGACTGTCTGCTCCTCCTTTTCATCTCGATATATACCATTTCACTTAGGAATCTCATCATCTCCATGCAGATGATTCTCATATCTAGTTTTCCAGCTCTCACCTCTTTCCTGACCTCCATTCTCAAATCTCCAATGGCCTGTGGGATATGGGTGTATCATAGACAGCTTAAATTCAACATGTTCAAAACTGAATTCATTATCTTTCTTCCCAAACTCTCCCTCTTCTGAATTTTCCTATTACCTTTGCATGTACCACTATTCTGTCTGTCAGGCACCCAGACTTGAAACCTCAGTGCTGTCCTTCACTTTCTCTCATTCCTTCCCCATATCTAATCTGTTGCCAAGTCCTATCTATTGTGCCTTTAAACATCTTACATATGTGTCCTCTTCTTTCCTTTGATATTGCTAAGAACCTGTGTAGGTGCTTCTCACATACCTAGATCATTATATTCATTCATTTTCATTTCAGTCATTTTCAATCATGGCTGATTCTTCATGACCCCTTTTGGGGTTTTTAGGGGGAAAGGTACTAGAATGGTTTGCCATTTCCTTCTCCAGCTCATTTTTACAGAAAAGGAAACTGAGGCAAACAGGGTTAAGTGACTTGCCCAGGGTCACCTAGCCAGAAAATGTCTGAAGCTAGATTTGAACTCAGAAGGATGTCTTCCTGACTCCAACTGCAGCAGTCTATCCACTTTGCTACATAGCTGCCCAATGCCACTGGTGTCCCTCTCTCAAGTGTCTCCCCACTCCAATCCATCCTCCAATCCATGATCAAAGTGATCTTTTTAAAGAATTGGCCTGGCCATATCACCTCCTTATTTAATGAATTCTAGCGGTTCTCTATTGCCTCCCAGATCAAATATAAAATCTTATTTGGCTTTTAAAACCCTTCAAAACCTGGCCCCTTCCTCATTTTCCCATCCCCTTCATGCATTCCACAATCTAGTGACCCAGGAATCTTTGCTGTTCCTTGAACAAGACATGCCATGTCTCATATGCAGGTATTTTCTTTTTTCTTTCTTTCTTTCTTTCTTTTTTTTAAATCTTTACCTTCCATATTGGAATCAATACTGTATATTAGTTCCAAGGCAGAAGAGTGGTAAGGGCTAGGCAATGGGGGTTAAATGACTTGCCCAGGGTCACACAGCTGGGAAGTGTCTGAGGTCACATTTGAACCCAGGACCTCCCGTCTCTGGGCCAGATCCAGGTATTTTCAATGACTATCTCCCAGGCTTGGACTTCTTTCCCTTCTTATTCTCACCTCTCAGATTTCCTGGCTTCTTTCAAGTCCAAGCTAAAGTTCCACCTTCTATAGCTAGTCCCTCTAAATATTAGTGTCTTTCCTCTGAGATTATATCCAATTTATTGTGTATGTATTTTGTTTGACCATAGTTGCTTGCATGTTTCTTCTCCATCAGATTATAATCTCCTTGAGGGCAAGGGCTATTTTTGCCTCTTTGAATTTACAGTGCCTGACACATAGTAGGCACTTAAGTACTTCTTAACTTGACTTGAAATATAGGAGGGGGTGGCTGACAGTCTTTATCAATTCATAAAGAATTTTAATACAACTTACTTTTTAAAAACATATGTAATAAATTCAACACGTGACTTTCAAAGTTGCTTTGCTTCCCTCTGAACTTCCTTCTGTTTCCTTCTGTGATTTTTTTTAAACCCTTACCTTCTGTCTTGGTATCAATTCTAAGACAGAAGGGAAGCCATAGCTAGGCAACTGATGTTAAATGACTTCCCCAGGGTTACACAGCTAGGAAGTGTCTGAGGTCACATTTGAACCCAGATTCTCTTGACTCCAGCCCTGGTGCTCTATCCACTGAGCATCCAGCTGCCTCTCTTTTATGAATTTTTAATGACACTTCAATGATCCTCTTTTATTTTTCCCCTTTTTTGAAGGAGAGAACACTGTTGCTGGTTCCTCCCCATCCACCTAAAAATGGGAAAAAATACAAACCTTCCAACACCTAAGCATAGTTAAACAAAATAAATCGCATATTTGACATGTCTAAAAACACATGCCTCATTCTGCACCCTGAGTCCATTATTCCTCCGTCAGAAGGTGGACAGAATGCTTCATCATCTGTCTTCCAGATCTGTGGTTGGTAATTGCATTGATCAGAGTTCTTAAGTCTTTCCAAATAGGTTTTCTTTATAGTATTGTTAGGGCAATTTGGTGGCATGGTAAGCAGAATGTTGCTCCAGGAGTCAGGAAGGCTCATCTTCCTGAGTTCAAATCTGGTCTGTGTCACCCTGGGCAAGTCACTTCATCTCATTTGCCTCAGTTTCCCCTTCAGTAAAATAAGCTGGAGAAGGCAGTGGCAAACCACTCCAGTCTCTTTGCCAAGAAAAACCCAAATGGAATCACAAAGTGTCAGACATGACTGAAATGATTAACAACAAACCATATTGCTTCTGAGTTTTGAATCCTGGTTTTGTTGGATTTATTTTATATTCATTTATATGTCTTCCCAGAACTCTTGAAACCATGCATTTGTTATTCTTATGGTACAACACTATTCCATTAGGTTCATTCTCTATCATTTGTTCAACAATTCCCCAAATGGTGAGGATCTCCTTAATTTCCAGTTCACTACTACAACAAAAAGAGTTTCTAGAAGTATTTTTGTATATAAAGGTCAGTTTCTTTTTTCTTTCATCTTTGAAGTAAGTACCAATATTAGTATTACTGGGTCAAAGGCTACAGACAAATGAATGGTTGGGGGGAGGCATAGTTCCAAATAGCTTTCTAGAATTGGCTGGACCAATTCACAGCTTCACAAACAGTACACCAGGACACCTGACTATTGTGCAGGATCTTGAAGGAAACTAGATATTCTAAGAGGCCAAGGGGAGGAGGGAGTACATTCTAGGCACAGGAAATAGACAACCAGTCCCAAGGCATGGCGATGGGAAATGGAATTTGGAGTGCAATATGGATATCAAGACAAGGACAGCGAGGTGGAGTGGTGGAGTGCCAGGTGTGGACTCATCTTCCTGAGTTCAAATCTGATCCCAGATACTTACTAATTGTGTGACTCTGGGCAAGCCATTTAATCCTGTTTGTCTCAGTTTCCTCATCTATAAAATGAGCTGGAGACGGAAATGGCAAACTACTCTAGTATCTTTGCTGAGAAAACCTCAAATGGAGTCAAGAAGGAGTCTAAACAGCAATGATAACAAAACTTAATTCAGCTAGACTATAAAGTGTGTGTGAAGGGGGTTGGAAAAACAGATTAGGACTAGCTTGAAAGGGATTTTAAATGCCATTTGGAATAGGTTATATTTGATCCCAGAGGTAATAAGGAACAATTAGACTTTATTGAATAGAAGAGTGACATGAGCAGACCTACTTCAGGAAAATCACTTTGGTGACTGTGTGGAGGACAGAATAGAGTGACGACTGGCTTGGGACAGGGAGAACATAATATTCCAGGCAAGATGTGAGGAGAGCCTAAACTGATGGAAATTCTGAGACAGGAAAGAAAGACTCGTCTTCCTGAGTTCAAATCTGATCTCAGACCCATGTTGTAGAGGAGAAATGAGGAGACACGGCTGATGATTAAATAATTAAATGAGAGAGTACTTGGTCAACATTTGAAAACTGAGCCACAGAGGTATGGGCTTATGGGCATGGATCAATACAAATAATGTCAGACCTGGTTGATGAATTGTTTAGCTTTACTAAAGTGATTTCTTCTTCTTTTATGTTTATGTTTTTTTAATAAGGGATAGCTCTCTTAGAAGGGGAGGAGAGAAGGAAGGGTATATTGGGAAATTCAGATGAGGTAAAAACAAAAGCTTTCAAGCAAAATTAAAGTTCTCCAAATAAAAGCTATCAATTGACCCAATAATAGCACTATTAGATATAATTGGGGATATAGACTCTAAGTGATCACATAATACAAATATTAATAATATGAAAAGAGGTCTTGATCAATGATGCATGTAAAACCCAGTGAATTGCTTGTTGGCTACAGGAGGAAGGTGGGAGAAGGGGAAGGAAAGAACATGAATCATGTAACCATGGGGAAATATACTAAATTAATTAATTAAATAAAAGTTTTCAATTAAAAAATACTACTGTTCATTTCCTAGTGTTATCAAGAAAAAAAGGAAAGGAAACGAAATGTTCTAAAATATTAATAGCAGTTCTTTTTGCAGAGGTAAAAAAACTGGAAACTGTAGGGATGACCATCATTTAGGGATTGACTGAATAAGTTGTGGTATGTGATTGTAATAGAATAGTATGGTGCCATAAGATATGACAAACAAAATGGTCACCGAAAAATCTGGAAGGACTTAAATGAAGTGATACAAAGTGAAATTAGCAGAACCAGGAAAGCATTGTACACAGAAACAACAAAAGTGTATTATGATCAACTATGACTGACTTAAATATTATCAACTAAGCAAGGATACAGAGCAACTCCCAGGGACTCACTATGGAAAGACTTTCTGCTAGCTGCTGTAAGAGAAATAGATGGAGTCCAAATACAGATTGAAGCAAGCCATTCTTCACTTTATTTCCTTCATGAATTTTTCTCTAATGTAAGCAATATGTGTCTTGTTTCACATGACAAACAGAGAACTATATATTATATGATAATATATATCCAATATTGCTTGCCTTATTGGGAAGGGGGATGGGGCCAGAAGGAGGGAAAAAAAGAAAAGATTTTTAGACTTAGCTAATGGGAGAATAACCATAAGCATATTTATTATAATAAAATATGACATGTTTATAAAAATCCTATGTATTGCATTATTGCTATGTTACATATTATAGTGGGATATATATATATATATATATATATATATATATATACACACTTTAATGAAAAAATGGGCAGCTAAGTGACTCAGTGGATAGAGAGCCAGGTCCAGAGATGGGAGGTCCTGAGTTCAATTCTAGCCTCAGACATTTCCTAGCAGTGCCACCTTGGGCAAGTCACAATTGCCTAGACCTACCACTTTTCTGTTTCAGAACTGATATCTAGTATCAGTTCTAAGGCAGAAGATAAGGGTTTGTTTGTTTGTTTTTTATGAAAAAACGCTATCAGTAAAAATTAAAAAGAAATGAAAATGACAATCATGCCCCTTCTCTCATGTCCACTGGAAGTTTTGAGTACTCACTATTACTCATATGTAGTAGAAATAGTAGAACTCTCCATCAGTGTTAAAATATCTATCAGAATAAACTAGATCAGACTATTTTCTACCTCAGAGAGGGAGAGAATCTGAATTGCAAAATGTCAGAAAAGAATTGCCAAAAATTGTTTCTGTTAATTGAAAAAAAAATAAAATTTAGTAAAGAAAAACTACCAGAGTCCATTGATTACCACATAGACTGGATTAGTTCTTTCCCTGGTTTTTCTTGCTTTTCTCAGTAAAGGGGAGGGAAGTCAAAGGAAGAGAAAGCAGAATTTTGTTGACTGAAAAGAATTGAATTTTTAAAATAAAAATGCATTGAAAATGTTTCTGAGACTTGATTGCTTCAGGTGGTTAAAGCTTCCTTGATGCCCAACTAAAAAAAAAACAACAACAACAAAAACCAGCCCAGAAGTACCTCCAGATCCACAATCAGGCTTCTGACCAGCAGCCTAGCAGCCCCACATTGGAAATCTGTTGATTTCCTGGGCTGAATCAATTCCCCACCCTCATTAAATACCCTTCCTCACTGTGTGCAAGTCAACCTCTTGGCTATGTCTCATTTGGTTCTCATCTCAAACCTGAGCTACCAGACCGGTCTAGTCAGTCCTAGCTTCCTACACAATACAATTTGCTGTATCATGACATAGTAGGATACCTTGTTGTTGTTGTCCAGTTGTTCAGTCATGACCAACTCTTTGTGACCCTGTGGACCATATCCTGCCAATACTGTCTATAAGGTTCTCTTGGCAAAGAGTTTGACATTTCCTTCTCCATTGGATAAAGACCAAACAGAGGTGAAGTGACTTGACCTCATACCTACAAAATATTAACCATATGGTGCTAGGCAAATCACTCAACCCTTCTGTGCCTCTTTTTTCTCCTCTGTAAAATGGGGGTGACACATATTCTTTGCCTTACAGGATTATTGGGTTTTTTAAAAATAATATTACATTTTCCCCTATCACTTGTAAAAACAATTTTTAACATTCTTTTTTTTTGTTTTGAATTCTCTCCCTTCTTCTAACCCTCCTTAATTGCCTCCTTCCCTTCATTCCCGCCCCACTCTGTGAAACAAGCAATCTGATATAGATTTTCCATATACAATCATCTTACAGAGTTATTGAGAAGACAAAGCACTGTGTAAACCTTGAACTGCTACATTATTTCTTTACTGCTTTCTTTAGTGTAGAGAATTCTTGATAATTAATAATAATGTAATATATATTTTCTATAACATAAATAATACAATATGTATTATTATTGGATAATAACTGATCATCTCCTTCCTCTAAAACAGGCCAGCACCTCCCTATACCTTTGGATCTTAGAGAGATGACTCTGAGCCTGAGCGAGCCACCTGCCCTTCCAGAGGTCCCAGCCAAAGTGCTAGAGAAACATAAGTTAGCATTGTTGCTATTTGCCATAGATGACAGAATTTCATGGCATCAGAAATAGACACTCATAAAAACAAATATGGAGAGTCTCCCTCATTGTACCTCTTCCTTTTATTTTGGAAATCGAGGGCCAACTACCTTGCCTAACCCTCTACTCCTTGCATCCACAAGAAGCAGATGCCTCTTGAGAAAATGTTCTAGAAAGCTCATGGAACAGGGACAGCAAGGTCCAGACCTGGAGATGGGAGGTCCTGGGTTCAAATGTGACCTTAGACATTTCCTAGCCACGTGGTACTGAGCAAATCATTCAGCCCCAATTGTCTAGTCTTTGCCATTCTTCTGTCTTAGAATGAATACTAAGGCAGAAAGTATGGGGGTTTTCAAATAAAGAGGAAAGAAAGTGCAAAGAAGGATGTGGGGGTAGGGAAGGACTGAGACAAAGATGCTTCCTTACCCCTCTTCTCAACCTGGCTTCATTCTTTGGTCTCCACAGCTCCATAGAATAGGGAGAGGGGAAGGAAGAGAAAGCTGCTGTCAGAGATAAGAGGACAGGCTGGGAGGGGGAATTATGTGAGCAAGGACACAAGGCAGGAAAGGAGCCTGGAGGGGAACGGGTTAAGATTATTAGGTGTTTGAGGAGAGAGACTAGTAATTGGGAGGCATATATGTACACTGTGGACAGGAAGGAGAAAGGCAGACCTACTGGGCAGAAGCTGGACATTTATGATTGCAGGAAAGTAAGGGAGAAGCTCTTGAATATGGGCTAAGGCAGTGGAAGATCAGTCAAAACATATGGAAAGTATTTTGCAAGCCATTAAGCATGGAATAAATGTTTGTTTATTATTATTAGCTCACATTTATATAGTACTTCCTATGTTCCAAGGACTGTGCTAAGAGCATTCCAATAATGATCTCATTTGATTCTCATCTCCATACTGGAAGCTATTGTTATCCTCATTTTACTTCACTTAAAAGGTTATTTATTATGCTATATCATTATCTTCATTTTATCCTGCTATTACTCTCCTAATTTTACAGGTGAGGAAACTGAGGCAAAAGAGGTTAAGTGACTTGCTCAAGGTCACATAGGCAGTAGCTGGATCTGAACTGAGGGCTTCCTGAATCCAGGTATGATGTTCTATCTACTGAGTTTATTATTATTATTATTATTATTATTATTAATCTTAAAGTAGAACCAAATAGCCTCTATGGATTTTTATCTCTAGATGTATGATTCTATATCAATCTATGCCACGGTAAGATCTCAAAGAACTTTACTAGAAATTGATCATAGGTACTAGCAGGAGCCTTAGAAAAGCATCTTGTCCAACCTTCCTCTTTGAACAAATGAGGTAACTGGGCCTGACAGAGTTCATTGACTTGCCCAAGACCACCCAAGTAGCCAAAGAGAGTGAGGATTTGACCCTAGATCGTTTGACCTACCCCCTGCCATATCCAGTGCACCCACCCCAATAAATTTTGTTTGAAAAAGCCTAAGCCCAGAGTTGCATCTGAGCCTACGATTATCTTTGTCACGTGTGAAGTCCATAGCCAGCCTGCACTGGGGCACTTCAGAGGAGCTGAGGGTTGGTCTTGGTTTTGTTTTGACATTTTGTTCCCCAGCTAAATGGCAAGATCTTCCAGGGCAAGGTTCATATTTCTGGTTCTTTTATTTCTTGTTTCCATCTCCACTCAGTCCCTGGTAAACACTCCATGAATAAATGCTTGTCAAACTAGATAAGTGAGCCACCTAGGAAGGGTGGTATCAGAGCCAGAAGTTTAGAGAGATGTGAGGGTTCTCATCTCTTGGTGCTGGACCAGAGGCCCCCCTCTACAGAAGGGCAAACAAAGACAGAGAGAGGACTGGTGTCTAGCCAAAATCTCAGGAGCAGGGAAGGTAATTTGGAATTGTACTGCAGAAATAAGTGCTGGGTAGAATCCTCTCCCTCTGACTTTGAAAACAATTGACAGAACATAGCCCTGGATTTAATGAGAGAAAGGAGACAGAGACCATGTTCCCCAGGAAAATAAATAAATGCCAGTGTCCAGGTGTTTCAAAGCCAGGGTGTCTCTAAATCAAAACTCAGTTACAGATGTTGGGGCTTCACAAGAACTCCATAAACTGGATTAGGTTGTTGGCTCCTCTACCAACCAACTGTGACTTTGTAAAAATCATCACCCCCACCCCAGGCCCTTTGGTCTCACTTTTCTCTTTGGTAAAATAAAGGGGTAGGATTTGATGCTATCTCTGGTCTCTTCTAGCACTGCAATTTGACGATGATTTTCAGTTTCACAAGCTTTTCACTTTCTAATACACAGGGCAGAGCCCACAGCCAAAGAACTCAAACAGAAGTGGGGAGGTATGATCCAACCGATTGGAGTGCCCAGGAGTTGGCAAACGGAGTGAAGGGGTGAATTCAGGCCCAGTTCTAAATACTGGGTGGTATTTTTGTGAGCTGAGGATGGTGGTTCTTTTCTTTTCTTTCTTTTTTTTAACCCTCACCTTCTGTCCTAAAATCAATTCTAGGTATTGGTCCTAAGGCAGAAGAACAGGAAGGACTGCACTGGGCAATGGGGTTAAGTGACTTGCCCAGATTCACACAGCTGGTATGTGCTGAAGCTAGATTTGAACCCAGGACCTCCTGTCTCTAGACATGCCTCTCTATCCACTGAGTCACTAGCTGTCCCTAGATTAATTCTTTTCAGTTGAACAACAGGAGAGGATAGGGGTAGGTTGGAGGAGGCAAAGAGAAGAAGGGAGGAATCTGCATTACTTGGAAGCTATGGTAGAAAAAGTGGAAGTTAGATTCCAGCAGTAGAAGGAATGATCCCAACTGGAACTTCTCAGCTGGCTAGGTTGGATAGAATGATAATTGATGGCAGAGTGAAGATGGGGGGAATGGAGGAGAGTTAATCCTCCTTCCCTGGAGAGCGTTTAGAATGGGAGTCGTCCATCTCTGTGGTGGTGGTGGTGGTGGTGGTGTATTATGGTTTTTTAACTAACCCTTACCTTCTGTCTTAGAATCAAACTAAGTTTCAAGACAGAAGAGTAATAAGGGATAGGCAATTGGGATTAAGTGACTTGCCCAAGGGTCACATAGTTAGGAAGTGTCTGAAGTCAGATATGATCTCCCATCTCCAGGTCTGTTTTTCTATCCACTAAGCCACCTAGCTGCCCTTGTATGATAGCTTTTAGTGTTTGTCTTTTTTTTTTAACTCAACTTCAGATTCCCAGAATCATAAATTTAGAGCAAGAAGGGTCATTACGGTCACTTAAGTCCAGCCTCCTCATTTTACAGGTGAGAAAACTAAGGTTTACTGTGTTTAATAACTTGCCTAGGGTCTAAAGTGATTAAAGGGTCTAGGATGGGATTTGACCCAGCTCTTCCTGACTCTTAAGTGCAGAGCTCTAACCACCCTGCCATGTTGCCTCTATGAAGCTCTATAACAATACGAGCTGTGTATTACCTAAACTTTGTATTTCCTAAGTCTTGCATAGCATAATGCTCTGCACATAGTATGTTCTTGAGAAATATCAAGTTAAGTTTATTTAAGACAAAAAATGGACTAGACCAAGGAGAGAATCAGAGTAGTAGTAGGCAATAGATTGGAGAAGGTACAATCAATTTTCTTCTCCTATCTGGCAAAGATCTAACTCATTTAAAGCCAGAAGGAACTTGGTGGTATTTCAAAATCAGTCCCATTCTATAAACACAGGATAAATATTGAGTGGAAGCAAGAAATAAAGTAGGAAAAAATCTCTGATACAGCTAGTCAGCAGATTCGTGGTGCTTCTGGATCTCCTAGGTGACTCTTCCTTCCATATCTGTGTCCTAATACAACATTCTTGGCTAGAGGAACCCCGCACTCCACTCCCCCACCCCACTGTGGACATAGTTTTGTGTGTGTCCCTTGGATTGGGTCCCTTCTGTCTTTGGTAACCAGCTTGGGAATCCAGGCATGAAAATACAAATATAGGTTTAGCCATTGTTAAGCTGAATGCCCCCAGCCATAGCCAACCACTGCCTATATGACATCTCCCTTGAAGAATGATTGGAAGGAATAATAAAGTTTTTACTGGAGGGGGACAGAATGGAGAACTAGACAAGGACCTGGTCAGCTGGATGAGGTACAAATATATCCATCATTCAAGCACTTTGATGTATGGTGAAGCATTGTTTAGTTCTTCAATTGTACTTTCCTGTGAAAGTCACCCAGCCTTTGAGACCCAGTGACTCAACTCTGAGAGGATTCAGGAAATCCCCTGAGCCTGGGTTCTTGTTAACCCATTTATACAACATTGAATATGAGAGATTGTTGGCTCATAGAGTCAGATCTCTTATAATGGACCTATAAAGGGGAACCAATAGATCAGACTCATCTTTCAGAGAGATCTAAGATAAGACTTTGTTCCCTGAGGTATGAAACTAAATGCATTGGCATAACACTGGCCCTGGAACAAACCACATGGCCCCACCTCAGCTAAAGAAATGGCACTTATGAAGAGGGGCACTACACAGCCAAGTATTTCTAGAAGAGCAGTGAGAGTTTCTGAAATCCCAGCCTTCTGGAGAAGCATCAAGAACTTCTGAACTAAGATCAAATGTAGCGTTGGTAACAGGGATAACTAGAGATTAAGCCACAGTATGGAGGAATGGAGTCTAGACATTGACTTCTGTTATTATTGCAATTCATGAAATATTGAGTAAGAGAGATTATTGGCCCATAGGGTCAGATTCCTTGTAATAGACCTATAAAGGAGAAACAAGAAGTGTCTAAGAACATATTTGAACCCAGGACCTCCCATCCCTAGACCTGGCTTTCAATCTACTGAGTCACCCAGCTGCCCTCATCCTTAGGGGAGTTTAAACCTTTAGGGTAACATGAGGCTGGATGGCTATAGCAGTCCCTCACAAGGAAAGTGGAACACTACCAAAAAGAGACATATTGACTCTTTAAGGGCTTTGCAAGACTTTTGTGTTATTTTGCTTTTATCATTACCTAGAATGTCTCAGAAGAGCTAGAAATCCTCCCACCTACATGTGTTGAAACCTAGACATAAGCTATATTCTGATGTTCCCAGAGGAGACTCTGGATGGGGGCAAAACAAAGCAAAGATGGTAGAGGCATCTCTGGTCCATGTAAACACAGAGCTCTGGGATATGGACCACAAATTATATACAGATGATGAAACAGAGATCCAAAAGAGGTTGTACACTTTGTTCAAGGCTACACAGCTGTGACATGACTAAACTAGGGGATTTAATGCCACTTATCTCTACTCATAAGTCCTGTGATCCTCCTTTACCATGGCCACATCTCAGAGTGTCCTCTTTCTAGGTGATAGCAATAGTATTGAAGGAGTAAAGATGAAAGAGAAAGAAGAAGAGAAAGATCTGGCCCAGGTTTTTGCCTTTTAACACAATTATTTTTATTCAGTTGTGTCTAATTCTTCATGACCCCATTTGAGGTTTTCTTGGCAAATATACTAGAGTGGCTTGCCATTTCTTTCTCCAGCTCATTTTGTAAATGAGGGAACTTGCCCAGTCACACAAGTAAGCTGGATTTGAACTCATGAAGATGAGTCTTCCTGACTCCAGGTCTGGCACCCTCATCCACTGTGTCACCTAGCTGCCCCTGGGGCAGGTTTGGGGGCTGAGTGAAGAGTGCCTCCTCACTCAAGTGCACAAATGAATGAAACAAAGCAAAAGGAATGTGTGGGGGAGGAGGGGGAAGAGGAGTTGTAGGGGGAGACAACATTAGGGAACAGTTGCTTGTAATTGTTACCAAACTTTCGGAAAACAAGGAACAACAAAGAAATAAAGGCAGTAGATAATTAAGTACATAATTGTACACACCACTCGTTAATTAAGCTTTTACTCTTTAAACCTGACAGAATCTGCTTACAAGGTGATAGCGGGAGGGAACGTGGCATATGGCAAGCCATCTGCAATACAAACACTTTGTCGATGCAAACTTCCCGTCCCCACAAAAGAATGAGATGCTAAATGTAGTTTTCCGGAACCAGAGTGATTTATCTTCATTCTGGGCATAAAACAAGCGGAGGGTACAGAGCAGAGATGAGAAGATGTCAAGGAAAGCCTATTTGCCTGCTCTATATCTCTGTACCTCTCCATCCTCACTCCCCAACACACACACTCAGCCAGGTGCTGGAGCCAGAGAAAATGGTGGAGGTGCATCATGGGAACCCTTTGTGCAAGCCATTGGGGTTCTCAAGTTGGCCCATGGAAGGAGGAAGAAGAATCTCTGATCAATTACCCTTAAAGACTGCAGTCTGGGTCTCTGAATTACTCTGTCATCTCAGATCTGGTCCCCCTCCCACGAAGGAAGATCTGTACCCCCATTCAGGCATCTGGTGCAGCCATACTAGATGAAATGACTAGGGAAGGAGACAAGGACATATATACATTCCCACCACTACCATCACAACTCCCAGCTGTTTTCCCTGGTGGATTAGTCACTAAGTAGAGAGCCACTTAAGAGATGTTAGCAGGGAACTCATAAAGTACTGCTGTGCCCTTCCCCACTTCCCAAAGTCTTACTTGGATTGTTTCCACCCTCTGAAGATAAGCCAGTTTGCCCAAAGGAAAAGGATTATGGTCATATTTCTAACCAACAATGACTATAAACCCCCTACCTTCTTAACTTCAACTCAATACTATTTTTGTTGTTCAATACTGTCGGACTCTTTATGACCCCATTTGGGGTTTTCTTGGCAAAGACACTGGAGTGGTTTCCCATTTGCTTCTCCAGCTCATTTGACAGATGAGGAAACTGAGGCCAACAGGATAAAGTGACTTGTCCAGGGTCACACATTCTGTAAGTGTATGAGGCCAAGATTTGAATTCAGGAAGATGAGTCTTCCTGATGCCTACACCAGGCTCTCTATGTTCTGTGCCACCTAGCCGCCCCCTACCCTAAGGCAGCTCAATGACTCAAGACTCACCTTACTGGCTCACCAGGATTGTTGGATTCTCCTCTATGATAGCATGTTGTCACATTGGATCCAGTCAAGCAAAAAACATACATGAAGAGTCAGGGAGGAGGAGGAGCTCTCAAGATGTACATTTGTTCCCCTTTCCGGTTGGAGAAGAGAATTTGGGTATTTGGGAAAAAGTAAGCATGCTAAAATGGAATGAACATTAAACTGTGAGTCAAATTAAAATCCAGGCTCTATCTCTAAATCTCTTTGTGGCCTTGGGCAAATAGCTTCCCTTTCCTGAGTCTACTTCCTCAAATAAAATAGTAGTCCCTATCTCATAGGGTTTTTAGGAGAATCCTATATAAGGCGTTAGATAAATTTAAGGAGTAATCAATGTCAGGGCAGCTAGTTGGTACAATGGATAGAGAGTGCCAGAGCTAGAGTCAGGAAGACTCATCTTCAAATTTAGGCTCAGACATTAACTGTGTGACCCTGGACAAGTCACTTTATCCTGTTTACCTCAGTTTCCTCATCTGTAAAATGAGCTAGAGAAGGGAATGGTGAACCACTCTGGGATCTTTGCCAAGAAAACACCAAATGGAGTCACAAAAGTGGTGAACACAACTGAAAATATGACTGAACAACAACAATTAAGGCTATTAGTAGGATGGTACAACCTCCATGAAGCATGGAAAGCAGGCCCAGACAGACAAATAGATTGAATAATTAACTGCCTATGAGTTTTGATATGAGCCAGAATCAGACAAAAAATTGTACCCCATGATTGGGAATGTAGACTCTAAATGATCACCCTATTGCAAATATTAATAATATGGAAATGGGTCTTGATCAATGATACATGTAAAACCCAGTGGAATTGAATATTGGCTATGGGAGGGGGCTAAGGGGAAGGGAAGGAAAGAACATGAATCTTGTACCCATGCAAAAATATTCTTAATTAATTAATTAACAAAGAAAGAAATTATACCCCAAAAGACTAGGTGGTTTAGTGGGAAAAATATTGGCCTCTAAGTCAGGACACCTGGGTGGTTCCTGTCCCAGTTCTACTATTAAATGACTATTTCTGATCTTGGATAAGTCACTTCTCTTTGTGTGTATGTAAAATTAAGAGATTGGACTAGATAACCCCAAAATTATCTAAAAGCATCTAGATGGCACCGCAGATAGAGCACTAGACTTGGAGAGAAGAGGTTTTAAGCTAAAATCCAGTGCCAGACCCTAGTCTGTGACTCGGGGCAAGTCATTTAACCTCTTGTCTTAATTCTCAACTGTAAAATGGGGATGATAATAATAGTACCTACTTCTCCAGAGTTGTTATTATGAGGATCAAAATGAGATAATATTTGTCAAGTGCTCAGCACATAATAAGAGTCTAACAAATGCTTGTTCCCTTCCCAGAGGTCCTTTCTAGCTCTGACATTCAAGGATTGGAAAATAAACCAACTGTTAATCTTTTTACCATTTCTTCTTATAAACATATAACAGACCTTAGAAGAACTTATCAGTTAGCCTCCTCATTGGCAGCTAATCGAGAGGCCCATCCTATGGGAATGGTGCCTAGAGGGGGAAAAGAGAGGAGAAATCCCTTCCCAGCAGTGCTTGGGTTATTCTCTAAAGTGGATTCAAACCCTCATGTTTAGACCATGAAGCAGAGCTCCAAGGGGATCTGGCCATCGCTACTCTTTTTCTCTCCTCTCTTTCTCTGCTTTAGGACCATGTCTAGAGCACAGCTTGAAAAGAGTGGCCAAGTGGGAAAAGCAAAGATGGAATAATGATCATTAAGAGTGCTCATTTCCAGTTTCCAGGCAGGGTAGATGTAAGCAAGCTGCAGCATAGTATTAATGATGATGTTAGTGGTTTAAGAAGTGGTATAAAATTAGAACTATGCCCAAAGGGCCATAAAATCATGTATACCCTTTGACCCAGCAATATTGCCACTAGGTCTGTATCCCAAAGAGATCAAAAGAAAAGAAAAAGGTCTTATATGTGCAAAAATATTTATAGCAGCTCTTTTTGTGATGGCAAAGAATTGGAGATTGAAGGGATGCCCATCAATTGTGGGATGGCTGAACAAATTGTGTTATGTGATTGTGATGGATTACTATTTTGCTATAAAAAATGATGAGCAGGATGCTCTCAGAAAAACCTCGGAAGACTTACATGAACTGATGAAAAGTCAAGTGAGTAGAGCCAACAGATAATTGTACAAAATAACAACAATTTTGTAGTATGATCAACTGTGAATGACATCTATTTGATCCAATACGAAGATCCAAGACAATTCCAAAGGACTTAGGATGAAAAATGTTATCTATCCACCTCCAGAGAAAGAACTGATGGAGTGTGACTGCAGATCGAGGCATACTCTTTTTACTTTATTTTTCTTGGGGGTTTTTTGGTCTATATTTTCTTTTGCCACATGACTAATATGGAAATATGTTTTGCACAATTGCACATGTACAACCTACTTCAAATTGCTTGCCTTCTCAATGAAGGAAGATGAGAGGGAGAAAAGGAATTTGGAACTCAAAAATTATTTAAAAGCTAATGTTTAAAATTGTTTTCATATTTAATTGATGAAAAATAAAAATGTTCTTTTAAAAAATGTTTTTAAAAGTGGTATAAAACCACTATATCATTGCTCTTTCCCTTAGTCCCCAGGGTCTCCCCCAACATACACACACACTTTTTATCTAGAATAAACCTCCACAGACTACATGATCCTCATCCCCCCCCCCCTCCAAAGAGTTAATCCATTCACCTTTGGAACTCCACCCAGAGTTTAGCTGTTCTGATTGGGAATGAGGGAATGCAAACTCACCTGATCCTCTATAAACTAGTCAGAGACCACACCACCATTCATCTGACCTGGACATCTTGCCAAAAGTCCTTCTCCCAAGGAACATTACTCCTTTTCCGGAAAACCTCACCCCTTTCCACCTCTTGGTCTGAAAAGGACAAGGCTGATGATTTCCCAATGACTTTACTCTGGATCCTGTGACTTAACAGACCAAATCTTCCTCCTTTGGCCACCATTCTCTTGCTAGTGTTGTTTCTCCCTATTAGAATGCAAAATTCTTGAGAACAAAAACTCTTTTTTTTGCATTTGCATCCACAGCACTTAGTTCGTTTATTCATAAAATACATCATTGAGGGCATAGAAAAGAAGATGGACAAATCCTGTAATAGGAATGATATCCCCAAATCATTCTGGTATCCATGAAATAGGAAAAGAACCTGAGAGGGGATTATGAGACTAATTTAATAGATTAGAGCTAGAAGGTACATTGAGGCCATCTAGTCTAATATCCTCATTCTTTTTTTTCCATTAAATTAATTTATAATTTTTTCCATGGTAACATGATTCATATTCTTTCCTTCCTCACCTCCCTTCCATCTGAATCTGATGCGTAATTCCACTGGGTTTTATACATATCATTGTTTAAAACCTATTTCTATATTATTAATATTTGCAATAGAGTGATCATTTAAAGTCAATATCCCCAATCATATTCCCATTGAACCATGTGAGCAGTCCTATGTTTTTCTTCTTTGTTTCTACTCCCACAGTTCTTTCTCTGATGTGGATAGTGTTCTTTCTCATAAGTCCCTCAGAATTGTCCTGGATTGTTGCATTGCTGCCAGTAGAGGAGTCCATGACATTCGATTGTACCACAGTGTGTTGGTCTCTGTATAATGTTCTCCTGGTTTTGCTCCTCTCACTCTGCATCACTTCCTGGAGGTTGTTCCAGTCCTCATGGAATTCCTCCACTTTATTATTCCTTTTAGCACAGTAGTATTCCATCACCAACATATACCACAATTTATTCAGCCATTCCCCAATCGAAGGGCATCCCCTCATTTTCCAATTTTTGCCACCCCAAAGAGTGAAGCTATGAATATTCTTGTACAAGTCTTTTTCCTTATTATCTCTTTGGGGTACAAACCCAGAAGTGCTATGGCTGGATCAAAGGGCAGACAGTCTTTTAGTGCCCTTTGAGCATAGTTCCAAATTGTCCTGCAGAATGGTTGTAATCCCCTCATTCTACAAATGAGGAAACTGAGGCCCAGAGAGATTGTGATTTGTCCAGGGTCACAAAGATAGCTCCACAATGGATCTTCTATTGAGAATTTATGGAAGCCTATGGACAAGAATCACATAGGATGGGAAGGGGTGAGTGGGTAGAATTTGCACAGGGGGAAGGAATACTAACATCAGTGAGATCTTGTAGAATCCAGCGAATATGTTTATACAATTCTTGCTATGTATTGGGAACACTGATGGGCTCTGGGAGGGACAGAGGCTTCAGATTCACACTCTCAAGGAGCTTACAGTCAAGTTGGAAAAGAAAGACACCTGAATGGGGGGTCAAGGGGTAGGGCAGCCAGGTACCACAGTAGACAGAGCACCAGGTGTGGAGACAGTAGGACCTGGGTTCAAATCTGACCTCACACACTGGGCAGGTCACTTACCACTTACCACCACCACCACCCCCATTTGCCTAGTTCTTGACCTTCTGTCTTAGAGTTGTTCCTAAGAAAGTAAATTTTTTTAAGGCACCACAAACACATACATACAGACAGACATCAACCCAATACATACACAACAAAAGCAACAACACTAGAAGAAGAACAATAGAGAAATAAACAACAGCCCGGGACCCTGAATCCAAGAGTTCTGGGACCAGCATTGCTTCCAGCTCCTTGCTCTTAGCCATCCACCCAATGGAGATGCCACCCAGCAACTGTTCCTGCAGGGGTTGCCGTCATAGCTACTGAAGACCCAGGAAAGAAAGTTCTCATCACCAAAGTCCTTGGCACTGTAAAATAGTTCCACACAAGAGGCAGAAAAGAACTATCAGCAGAAATGATATTAAAGATAAGGCATTAATATTTGCTTCCCCCTAAGGACCACGGGACCTTCCCACCTGACTCACACCTGAAACCTTCCATATATGTTGGGTGGAAAGTTAACATTAAATTGGACTCCTTTTTGGCCCCTCCTAAAAAAGTCTCTTGATTTTAAAACTCAAGCAATTTAATTATCAAGCTTAAAACTATCACTCCCAGAGAAACCCTCCCTTCTTCTGTCTAGATATAAAACCTGGCAGAGAAGAGACTGGTCCTTGTTTATCTGTAAACAAGAACTCTCAGCCAGGCAGACAGCCATGTTGGAAGCTCCTTGGACCATATGTCAAAGTGACTTGGCTTCTGAAGACCCGCCCCTTCCTGGGAGGAAGTCTTTTGAATTCACTTCCCCTGTGGCTGCTGTCCAATGAGAAACCTCTTAGGTTGTGCTAGGGGGGATAGGGGGGAGGCACCAGATGATGACCATGAGGAGCGTATATTGGCTTTTGGGACAGAAAATGGGACTTTTTTTTCCTTTTTTCTCTCACACTCACATCTCTCTCCTATGGGCCCTGCTCAGGTTATTTAGGTGTTTATACTGGCTATGTAGGGAGTCCTCAGGCTAGTTTAGAGATCTTTAATAAAAACAATATTATAAAACTAAAAATACAGCCTCCAGAGACAGTGGTCTTCTCCATTAGAATGTGATCTCCTTCATAGCAGTGACTGTCTTCCTTTTCTACCTGTATCCCCAGCCCTTAGCACAGTGCTTCGCCTAGAGTAATTACTAACTAAATGCTTTATTCATTCACTCATAATGAACTGTCAGAATTTATAGTTCAATGAGTGCTTGGGGATATCAGGAAGGAGAGAAAATATGGTTGTCCTAGCCTGCTCTTCACATAGGTTTCCATATTTGAAATTTGCCATTCAGGCCCATGGATCTGGAATTGATGACAACATAGTTGAATAACAAAAACATAAGAAGCCTAGGATGATAGGGTGCCCGAGCTGGAAGGGATCTTCCACCTTTCCAACCCCTTCATTTTATAGAGAAAGCCCAAGTAAGGAAAGTGACTTGTCTAAGGTCACCCAGCCAGTTGGGAGCCAGAGCTGACCTTACAACTGCAGGAACACCAGATATCATCTTGTCCAACTCCCACCCAAAAGAATGAACCTGATCTACACATCCCAAGCAGTGAGCCAGACTTTGCTTCTCTTCAGTGACAGAAACCCGCTATTTCCCAAGAAAATCCATTCGGCTGTTGGATGGCTGTAGGAAGTTTTTCCTCCTGCCAAGTCTAAATTTGCCTCTCAGCAAATTCTATCCCTTGCTGCCAGTTTTGTCCCCTGAGGCTGAGCAGAATAAGACTAACTCTTCTTCCACAAATAAAAGAAAACAGACACCCCCACCACCACCACCCTAAGATTTCTCTTCCCTAAGTTAATGGTCCTCACTTCTTTCAACAGATCTTCAAATGGCATGATTCTGAGGCTCTTCACACCACTCTAGTTTTTCTTCTAAAACATGGTATCCAACATTAAACTCCTCCAAAAGCCTCTGTTGTGGCTTTTTTTAACCCTTACCTTCTGTCTCAGAATGGATACTAAACATCAGTTCCAAGACAGAAGAGTGATAAAGGCTAGGCAATTGGGATTAAGTGACTTGCCCAGGGTCACACAGCTAGGAAGTATCTGAAGCCAAATTTGAACCCAGGACCTCTAGGTACTCTAACCACTGAGTCACCTAGCTGCCTCCCCAAACCTCCATTTAAAGAGAGAATTCAGGCCAGTCATTTCCCAACCATGTGCATTCCTTTGGACTTCATCATGCCCCCATGTCCTGTATCTTACATTTCCCCCACCCACATCCACTTTCAGCTTCCCCCATTAGATTGTAAGATCCTCAAGACAGGGATTATCTTTCCTTTTAGTATGTGTATTCCCAGCACTTAGGCAGCTAGGTGGTGCAGTGGATAATGTACTGGGCTTAGAGTCAGAAAGACTCATCTTTATGAGTTCAAATCTGGCCTTAGATATTTACTAACTGGGTGACCCTGGGTGAGTCATTTTACTATTTGTGCCTCAGTTTCCTCATCTGTAAAGTGATCTAGAGAAGGAAAAGGCAAAGAGCTCCAGGAACTCTGCCAAGAAAACATAAAGAGGGATCAAGAAGAGTCAGAAATAACTGAACAACAACAAGAGCTTGAAAGGATGTTGGTGATTTTCTAATCCAAGCTCTTTGTTTTACAGAGGCAGTGAGTTAGCCCAGCAGATAAAGCCCTGAACTTGGCATAAAGAAGTTTTGAGTTCCAGTTTTACCTTAAACACTTACTAACTATTTAACCCTGGGCAAGTCATTTAACCTCAGTCTACTCATCTATAAAGGGGGATAATACCTCCCAAGGTTATAAAGGATAGAAAGATATTTGTAAAGTGTTCTGAAATCCTTAAAGTGCTTCATAAATACTAGCAACAATAATTTTTTTAGCCCTCACCTTCTCTTTTAGAATCAATACTGTGTGTTGGTTCCAAGACAGAAGAGCAGTAAGGGCTAGGCAATGGGGGTCAAGTGACTTGCCCAGGGTCACACAGCTGGGAAGTGTCTGAGGCCAGATTTGAACCTCCTATCTCTAGATCTGGCTCTCACTCCACTGAGCCACCCAGCTGCCACAATAATTTTGTTTTTAAAGACAAGTCCAGTTGGGAAAATGACTTATATAGCATCATTCGCAAGTCAGTGGCAGAACCAGGACTCAAGCCTTGATATTCTATTTTGTACTTTAATATTCTTTCTGCTCCACCACATCCCATCCATCAGCCAAGCCAATTCCCAGGGCCTCACAGATCCCAGGAGCCAGCTGGGTTGTTTACTGGGGAGGGTGCAAAACTGGGAGTCTCGCTGTTACTCTAAATCCCTCAACAAGCAGACAACAGGCCCACGAGCCAGCTCCGACGGGGGTGGAGATTGCCAGGCGTGATTGTGGTCAGGGTATTTTAGGAGGGAAAAGAGCAAGGACTAGGCTCTGCGCCTGGAACCGTGGCACTCAGGCTTGGCAGGACCCCGGGAGCCTTGGCCACAGGGAGGAACAAGGACAGGTCTGTAAAAGGTAATAATTAAGCTGAGTTTTGAGTCTTGGGGGCACACGGAGGATGGAGTGCCAGGCCTGGAGTTGGGAGGATCTGGTTTCAGATCTGATCTTAGACACTTACTGTGGGTCCCTGAGCAAGTACCTTCACCCCGTTTGCCTCAGTTTCCTCATTTGTAAAATGAGCTGGAAAAAGAAACAGAAAACTGCTCCAGGATCTTGGCCAAGAAAACCCCAAATGGGAGCCCCAAAGAGTTGGACGAGACTGAAAAACAAAGAAACGTGAAGGAAGCTAGAGAAACGATAGGGTGGAGGTGAAAAGTGCAGAGATGGGAGATTGATGGCCAGGTGTGAGGATCAGCAAGAAGGCCAGTGTGGTCCAGTGTTACACAGGGAGGGTAAGGAAATGGGATGGGGGAAGGTGCTAGATCGGGAAGAGGACGATTATAGAGGGAGGACCTCAAAGACCAGCCTTCTCATTTTTACATCAGAGGAAACTGAGGCTCAGGGGAGAGAAATAAGCTGTCCTCTCTTGTAAGTCAGGAGGACCAGTGCTGGAATCTGAGCCTGGGTCTTCCCATTGCCAAATCCGTACACTTTCTGCTCTATCATGGGGCCATCTCAGCAGGCGTTGATCCTTGTTTCAGGACAGACAGATGCCCAAAAGGCCACCCTGCTACATGCCTTCTTTTTTTTTTTTAAACCCTTACCTTCCATCCTGGAAGAGTGGTAAGGGCTAGGCAATGGGGGTCAAGTGACTTGCCCAGGGTCACCCAGCTGGGAAGTGTCTGAGATCAGATTTGAACCCAGGACCCCCCATCTCTAGGCCTGGCTCTCAATCCACTGAGCCACCCAGCTGCCCCCATGCCTTCTTAACTCACAGAAAAACACAAGAAGTTATCATTAATGCTCACTTCCCCACCCAAGGCCCAAAGACAGTGCCCAGACCTTCTCTGAGATAACCCTGCCCCATTGTAGCCTAAACCCTTTTTCTAGTACCTTCCAGAGACAAGGGGCTGGCCGGCATCTATTTGGACCCGACGCCATAAATAGTGGGCACTTGGACCCTTTCTCCTCAGCCACAGGTGCACCTCGGGGTGTGCCTGCCAGGGAGCCTGGCATGAGGCACCCTTCAGCACCAGGGAGCGAAGAAGCAGGCGCCTCTCCAGGAGGCTCTGCCAAGTCTGGAAAGGGTGTGAAGCCAGCTCTATTTGAAGCCCCTGCCTGCTGCTTTTGGGGGGAGAGGGGATCCAAACCCACACGGCTCCTGAGGAAGGAGGAGAACCACATCAGCTCCATCAGTGGTCGGCCTCTGCAAGGAGGGACAGAACCCAGGATGGGACCATGAGCTCCAGAAGCCAACGGGGACTTTCTCCTCTTCCCCCTGCTCTTCTCTACCCATTAGCCAGGTACTGGGGAAAGCACTGGCCTTAGAGTAAAAAAAAAAATCAGATTTTAAACTCAGTGGCTTACCACTCTGGTGTCTTTGGAGCCTCAGTTTCCTCCACTGTAAAATAAGGGGTTTGAGCTAAATGGTGACTGAGGACACACGTAACACCCATTGGAATTGCGCATCAAATGTGGGAGGGGTGGGGGGAGGAGAGGGAGGAGTAGAAGATGATTTTTGTAACCAAGGAATAATGTTTGAAATTGACCAAATTAAAAAAAAATTTTTTTAATAAATAAATAAATAAATGGTGACTGAGGTCCTTTCCAGCTAAAGATCTACGACTTTGTGATTCATTAAATGGGGAAATTTTTATTTGCACTACCTACCTCACAAAGGTATGAGGAGGAAAAAGTTTCATCACCCTTAAAGTGGGGCAGCGAGGGTGGATCAGTGGAAAGAGCAGCAGATCTAGAAAAGAGAGAATTGGGGTTCAAATTTGACTTCAGATACTTCTAGCTGTATGACACTGGATAAGTCACTTAACCCCAATTGTCTAGCCCTTGTCCTTCTGTCTTAGAATTGTTAATGAAATAGAAAATAGGGTTGTTGTTTTTTAAGTGATATACAGGTGCAGATTTTATATTTACTGGATTGCCTCCATATTATTTCCTCAAAAATAATGTAAACTCTTTAAGACAAAGGACAGTTGTATTTTTGCCTATGAATCTCCTTGGACCTTAGCACAATATATTACATAATTAGTGTTTAATAAATATTTGTTCAATTGAAAAAAAAGTGATATACAGGGAGGGAAGAGGGGAAGGAGACAACATGAATCATGTAACTTTGGAAAATGTATGTGTAAATTTGTTATTGGGGAAAATAAAGATAAAATAAAATACAAAAAAGTGATATACAAATAGGAATTGCAGTTTGAACTTAGAAAAACCTAGGTTCAAGGCTCTTTTACTCATTTACCTGTCTGACTTTGGACAAGTCACTTTTCTCACTCAGACTCCAATCTCGTCATCTGAAAAAAGGAAGAGTTGGACTAGAGGTGATCTCTTCCAACTTGCTAAGAAAGGAGAAATGATAATAATAATAATAATAATAATAGCATTCATATACTGTTTTAAGTTTTACAAAGTACTTTACATATAGTATCTCATTTTGTCCTCACAATCACCCTAGGAGGCAGGCAGTATTATTATCCCCATCTTACAGATGAGAAAACTGAGGTAGACAGAGGTTAAGCGATTTCACAGCTAATAAACATCTAAGATCACATTTGAACTCGGGACTTCCTGATTCTAGGCCTGACTCAACGCTCTATCCATCACTTCATTAAAATTCCTGTAGGACTAAGAATCCAGCTGGCCTTCACTCATTGACTGAGCCCTGATTCAATCAGGCAATAAATATTTATTAAATGATTGCTATATGCTAAGTGCTATGGATATAAAGGCAAAAGACTGCCCTCAAGGAGATTATGGTCCCATAGAGGAGACAACAAGTAAACAAATATGTATAAACAAACTATATACAGACTAAACTGGAGATAATCAACAGAGGGAAGGCACTAGAATTAAGTGCTTCTAGGATAAAATATTAACTCTTCTGTTTAGGATGATTTCTGAAAAACCTGGAAAGATTTAAATGAACTGATGCCAAGTGAAGTGAGCAGAACCAGGGGAGCATTGTACATGGTAACAGCAATATTGTATGATAATCAACTGTGAATGACTTAGTCCAAAGACTCTTGATGAAAAATGCCATTTACCTCCAGAGAAAGAACTTGTAGAGTTGAATGCAAAATTGAAGCATATTCACCTTAATTTTATTCATGATTTGTGTGTATGTGTGTGATAATGCATCTTCTTCCACATGATAAAATATGGAAATATGCTTTGTATGATTACACAGGTATAACCAATAGCAAATTGCTTACCATCTCAAGAAGAGAGAAGAGGTAAGAGAATTTAGAACTCAAAATGTTGGAAAACAAAATGTTAAATTTGTTTTTACGTGTAATTGGGAAAAAATAAAACATGACAGCTAAAATAATAATACTAAACCCCTCTGTTTAGCTTTTAAAGCCCTTCACAATTTGGCCCCAACCTACCCTTCCAGATTCAGTAGATAGTTATCTCTCTATTTCCGGCTCATTTGTAGAATTCCATCTCTATCCCAGACCTCCCAGGGCTTTTGCACAGGTCTTCCCTCTAGCCTAGAATATGCTTTCTCCTCCCTCTGCCTCTTAGACTCTCCTCTTCCTTTAAGATGCAGCTCAAGCATCTTCTGCATGGAGTCATTCCTGGTCCTCTAAACCACTAACTTCCCAACTCCCCTACATCGGACTACATTGTAATTATCTTCCTTTCATTTAATTTTTATTTATCCTAATGAATTTAGATAGCTAGATCAGGCAGATAAATAGAGATAGAGAGAAGGAAAGGGGGATAGATAGATAGATAGATAGATAGATAGATAGATAGACAGACAGAAACAGAGCTAAAAATAGAGACAGACAGACAAACAGACGAATGGACTGACAGAGAGACAGGCAGACAGATAGATGAATAGATAAACAGCTAAATAAATAGATAAATTGACTTATAGATGGATAGAAAGACAGAGAGACAAATAGACTGACAGATATATTTTGTCTTCCCCTTTATACCTTTAGTGTGTAAGATCCACACACATTGTTGATAGAGATTGTTTCATTCTTTGAATTTGTATCCTCAGCACCTAGCAAAGAATCTGGTTTATCCAAAGCACTTCAATTATTATTGACTGGTTTCTGGAACCAGGAAAGAAGAACAAGGTCAAGGAAGTCAAGAAAGCAGAGAGTAAAATGGATAATTTTGATTACATTAAATGAAAAAGGTTTTGTACAAACAAAACCAATGCAACCAAAATTAGGAGGGAAGCAACAAATTGGGGGAAAATATAACAAAAACCTCTGACAAAGGTCTAATTACTCAAATATATAAGGAGCTAAGTCAATTGTACAAAAAATCAAGACATCCCCCAATTGATAAATGGGCAAGGAACATGAATAGGCAATTTTCAGTTAAAGAAATCAAAACTATCAATAAGTACATGAAAAGGTATTCTAAATCTCTTATAATTAGAGAAATGCAAATCAAAACAACTCTGAGGTGACACTTCACACCTTGCAGATTGACCAATATGACATCAAAGGAAAGTAATGAATGCTGGAGGGGATGTGGCAAAATAGGGACATTAATGCATAGCTGGTGGAGTTGTGAATTGATCCAACCATTCTGGAGGGCAATTTGGAACTATGCCCAAAGGGCACTAAAAGACTGTCTGCCCTTTGATCCAGCCATAGCACTGCTGGGTTTGTGCCGCCAAAGAGATAATAAGGGAAAAGACATGTACAAAAATATTCATAGCTGGTCTCTTTGTGGTGGCAAAAAATTGGAAAATGAGGGGATGCCCTTCAATTGGGTATGGCTGAACAAATTGTGGTATTTGCTGGTGATGGAATACTATTGTGCTCAAAGTAATAATAAAGTGGAGGAATTCCATGTGAGCTAGAATGACCTCCAGGAAGTGATGTAGAGTGAGAGGAGCAGGACCAGGAAAACATTGTACACAGAGACTGATACACTGTGGTACAATCGAATGTAATGGACTTCTCCATTAGTGGCAATGCAATAATCCAGGACAACTCAGAGGGATTTACAAGAAAGAACACTATCCACATTCAGAGGAAAAACTGTGGGAGTAGAAACACAGAAAACAACTGCTTGATAACATGGGTCCATGGGGATATGATTGGGGACAGACTCTAAACAATTACTCTATTGAAAATAGTAATAATATGTAAACAGATCTTGATCAATGATACATGTAAAAACCCTGTGGAACTGCATATTGGCTACAGGAGGGGAGTGGGAAGAAGGGAGGGAAAGAACATGAATCATGTAACCATGGAAAAATGTTCTTAATTAATTAAATAAATAAACTTTAATAAAAGGGGAAAAAAGAAAGCAGAGAGTATCTAGGAAGAAGGGTAGTTAGGAGTATCAAAGCAGTGATGGTAGTGGTGATTGTCCTTTGTTTGGAAGGTTTTTTAGACCCTTATTTTCTGTCTTAGTACCAATTTCTTTTTGTTTTTTGATTAGAAATTTTATTTTCTTTAATTGATTAATTGAGAAAATTTTTCTATGGTTACTTGATTCATGTTCCCTCTCTCCCCTCCTCCCACTCCCCTCCTGTAGCCAACAGGCAATTCCACTGAGTTTTACATGCCACTGATCAAGACCTATTTCCATATTATTGATATTTGCATCTTAGTATCAATTCTAAGAGGGAAGAGTGGCAAGGACTAAACAATCAAGGTTAAGTGACTTGCCCAGGATCACACAGCTAAGAAGTGTCTGAGGCCAGATTTGAATCTTCATCTTCCTGACTCCAGCCCTGGTGCTCTATCCACTGTGCTACCTATCTGTCCCGCATCTTTCATTTTTGAAGAGAACCAATGCATCACTAGATATGTGATAGCTTGACTGTTTTTGAGTTAGATTTAAGTGAGTCATACAAAGTCATCAGCCTCACTGTCTCTTCCAGAGTCAAATATTCAAGACCAGTAAGTAGCAGGGCAAAAGTTAGGATGACTGGAGATGGTCTGGAATGCAGTGAATGATATTGGCATCTTGGATGTCTATCCAAACTCTAAGCACTTCACAGCACCCACCTCAGCTGTTAGCTGTTGGAATAAGTTGTTCTCATCCATCCTTTCTTCCATGGGAAGTCTTCACATGCTTGGGGTATACATCTCCCTAACTCACAAACAAGTCTGAGCTCTGTCAGTTACCTTCAACCTGGTTTAAGCCTATTTGCATAGAAGGCTTTACCAGAGTGTGTCTACTTCATATACTTAAGCTTCTTGGAGCCACAGATGTACCAAAGCTACAGAGAGGTCAAGGAAGATAAGAACTGATTTTTTTTTTTTGAGACTCTTTGAATTTATCAGTTGAGAGATTTTAGTAGAACTGAGGAGGGAAATTTCAGTGAATGGTGGAATCAAAAGCCAACTTGAAACAGGTGGAGAATGTTATTTCCTTCATGAGTTTTTATTGTATGTGTGATATGTGTCTTCTGTCACATCATGAGTAATATGGAAATATGCATTGCCTGAAAGAGCTATATACTATTTACTGCCTGGAGAGGCAAGGAGAATCTTAATCCTAAAATATCAAAAAACAAGTGTCAGAAATGGTTTCCACATGGAAGGAAGGGGAGAAGAGAGAGAGAGAGAGAGAGAGAGAGAGAGAGAGAGAGAGAGAGAGAGAGAGAGAGAGAGAGAGAGAGAGAGAGAGAGAGAGAGAGAAAGAGAGAGAGAAAGGGAGCAAGGGAGAAAAGGAGAAAAGGAGAAAGGGGGAAAGAGAGAAAGAGAGAAAGAGAGAGAGAGAGAGAGAGAGAGAGAGAGAGAGAGAGAGAGAGAGAGAGAGAGAGAGAGAAAGAGAGAAAGGAAGAAAGGAAGAAAGGAAGAAAGGAAGGAAGGAAGGAAGGAAGGAAGGAAGGAAGGAAGGAAGGAAGGAAGGAAGGAAGGAAGGAAAGGAAGGGAAGGAGGAGAAATTAATAAGGATAGGGAAGCAATCACAAAGATAATTATTTCTAGAAGTTTAGCCATGAAAGGTAGGAAGGATAGATTTTATTCTCTTCTTTCCCTCCCCTTCTCCTTATTCTATCTCTCTACTCTCCCCCAACACTTCTTATATTCTGTCTTCTCCATTATCTTTATCTCTTTTCATTTCTCTTTTACTCTCCTTTCTTCTCTTCCTCTATCCTTCCTTCCCCTTCTTTCTTCTAGTCTTGAACAGAAATCAGAGTATATTATCTCTTTCTGTTGGTTTGTGTTTAACTCAGCTTCTATTCTGGAAGCTTTAGAAATCAAATTCCTCAGTCTAGAAAGAACCTTGAGAAATCTTCTAATTTATCCCCTTGCCTCAAACCAGAGTCATCCTCATAGCCAATCAAAATAAAGGAGAACCAATCCTGTGTTTTAAGATTTTCCAAAGCAGGGACTCCTGAGTCATTCATTCCATCATCTGGAAGCTCTTCCTTTTATTTAGCCTAAATATCTCTTTCATTTCCTCCTTTTCCATCCTATATAAAATCAAGTAAGCTCCTTCATTCCTCTGTTTCTTCCCATCACTATCCCTATTCATTTATACACTTTATCAAATGGCTACTCTACATTCAGCACTGCTTTAAGCTCTGGGAGTATGGAGAAATATAAAACAAAATGCCTGCCTTCAAGAAGGGCTAGCCTCCTTAGTGAGACAAGAAATGAAGACATGAGGGAGCTGAGATGTACACATGAAAAGATGCCTGACAAATGTATGAAGACAGATGACTGGTATGGCGAGTATTTAGAATGTTATCATCACAGACTACAGGCAGCTGGGTGGCACAGTGGATAGAAAGCTGGGTCTGGAGTCAGAAACTTATCTTAATGAGTTCAAATCTGGCCTTGCACACTTAGCTGTATAGAAATTTCCTTATCTGTAAAATGAGCTGGAGAAGGAAATGGCAAACTGCTCCAGTAACTTTGCCCAGAAAACCCCTAGATTTGGCCTTAGACCCTTGCTAGCTGTATAAGCCTAGGCAGGTCACTTCGCCCTGTTTGCCTCAGTTTTTTCATCTATAAAATGAGCTGAAGAAGGAAATGGGAAACCTCTCCAGTATCTTTGTGCCAAGAAAACTCCAAATGGGGTCATGAAGACATGATTTAAAATGATTTGACAAGAAGTCATAGATTGTCAGAGCATGGGAGATCCTTTGGAACCATTTAGTTGAACTCCCTCATTCTACAAAGGAGTAAACTGAGGACTTATCTTAAGGTCACAAAGGGGGCAGAGCTGGAAGTTGAACCCAATCGTTTCATCTTCTAACCTACTCTTCCTCCCATACCAAGTTGGTTTGTCAGTGGAGAAAAAGAGCACTATTGCTAGTGGTCAAGGAAAGCTTCAAGAAGGAATTGGAACTTAAGCTGGGCCCTGAGGATTGGTAGAATTTTTTTAACCCTCACCTTCTGTCTTAGTATCAGTTCTAAGACAGAAGAATGGCAAAGGTTAGGCAATTAGGGTTGAGTGACTTGCCCAGGGTCACACAGTTGGGAAGGATTGGTAGAATTTGAAGGGAAAGAAGGGGGAAACAAAACTCTATAGCCAGACAACTTCTTAGAGAAATGAATAAAGAAACACAGTGCGTGGGTCAACAAGTCATTCATTCATTCATTCAGTGCAATGAATAGTCCATGTCTGTCCCACTCCCCTTTCCCAACATGTCTTGAAAGCCCCTGTCTTTGGACTGACTGCAATCAGGATCATAAAAATGAGCCCATAGTGACAATTAATAACCAAGATAAAAAGAAAAATTGTTTTGAATATTAAAATTATAGACATAATGCTATTAGAAGCATGATTCGGAGTTTATGAAAACATTATTTATATTGATTTATTCCCAGAGCCATCAAGACTCCTTGAAAATAATTAAAGTTGACATATCCAGTACTGAAGCTAAATGTTGATATCATATAATGAAAATTACATGCTTGGGATCTGCTGTGCTGTAGGAGAGCATTAAAACAAATACCAACATCTGCAGCTTCCACCCCACATGGCTTATTAATTACACGGCAACCAATTGGCTCTGCATGGAGGCAGTGAAGGAGAGGACCTGAGTGGTCTTCCACAAGCCTGACATCGATCCCCTCCTCCCCTCCTCCAACCTTCTCTCTGACCATTCAGAGGCTTGAATGTTTCCTACTCTGCAAAGATGCCATGCTCCTCCCTGCCTCTGAGAGCCTCCCTATGTCCCACCTACCACATTTGAAATGTCATTGTCTCCCTTTCCTCCTTGTCTTTGCCATTCCTACATCCTCCACTCCTTCCATCACCACATTCTCCAGGCAACCATTTCAATTGTAATTACAACTTTACTCAGGCCCCCTCAGTATTTATTAGCTCATTTTGTAATCTGTTCAGCTGTAGTTGCTCCCTAAGTGTTTTTAAGTTTCTTTTCTCTGGATAGTGAAGGGAAGGCATTCCATCCTCCCCATTAAAACATGATTTCCCCTTTTTGTTCCCCCCTTTCCATCATGTCAGACCCTTCATGACCCTATTTGGGTTTTTTTAGCAAAGATTCTGGAATGGTTTGCCATTTCCTTCTCCAGACCATTCTATAGATGAGGAAACGGAGGCAAATAGGCTTAAGTGACTTGCCCAGGATTACACAACTAGTGTCTGAGTCTGAACTTGAACTCAGGTCTTTCTTGACTCCAGGTCTGGTGATCTTTCCTCTGCATCACCTACCTGCCCTGAGTTCCCCAAAGGCAAGGATTATTTCTTCCTTCTTCTCTATTTCTCTCTGTCGTTGTCCAGTCATTTTCAATTGTCTCTGTCTCTTCATGACTCCTTTTGGGGTTTTCTTGACAAGGATACTGAAGTGGTTTGCCATTTCCTTCTCCAGCTCATTTTACAAATAAGGAAACCGAGGCAAACAAGGTTAAGTAATTTGCCCAGAATCCCACAGCTAGCAAAGTGTCTGATGCCAGATTTGAACTCAAGAAGATGAGTATTATTTAGGCCCAGCGTCCTATCCACTGGGCCACCTAGCTGTCCCTGTCCTTCTGTGTTTAGCTTGACAAACATTAGGTCAGTATTTGAAAAGTACAACGTCCTCTTAGTAAATATGTTGATGCTGTTTTTTGACTGGGCCTGTGATTTTATCCATGTAAGGAGCTCCAGATGAAGGAATCCTCTCCCAATGCAAATCAACACCTTTTCTGCAATTTATAGTCTTAGAGAGTAGTCTGGGCTACTGACAGGTTAAGTGACTCATTCAAGGTCAGTCAATTAGTCAACTACCATTTATGAAGTGTCAGGCACTGAATTCAGTGCTGGAAATACAAAGAAGGGTAAAAGGCAGCCTCTTCACTCAAGGAGCCCACAGTCTAATGGTAGAGAAAATGGACAAACAACTATATATGATCAGGATACAGACAGCATAACTTGGGGAGTATCAACAAAGAGAAGGCACTAGACATTTATCAATAATATGAAAATAGATCTTGATCAATGACACAAGTAAAACCCAGTAGAATTTCGTGTCGGCTATGACACGAGTATGGGGGGGAGGGGAGGGAAAGAACATGAATCATGTAACCATGGAAAAATATTCTAAATTAATTAATTAAATTAAAATTTTCAACATATGCTAAAAAAAGAGAAGGCACTAGAATTAGGGGTGGAGAAAGGCTTCCTATAGAAATTAGGGTTTTATCTAGGATTTACTTAAAGTTAAGAAGAGAAATGAGGAGGGAAGCAAGTTTCAGTCTTGGGGACAGCCAGTAAAAATGCCCAGGAAATAAAGCATCTTATGGGGGGACCAACAAGGAGGCTGGCGTCCTTGAATCTGAGAATGGGAAGGATCAGGGAGATGAAGTATAAATTTGGTGTAAGACTGGAAAGATGGGCTGAAGGAGAAGAGGTCAGGTTGTGAAGAGTTGCGAATGCCAAAAAGATATTTGGTCCTGGAAGTGATAGGGGGCCTCTGGAGTTTATTGAGTAGGGAGGAGACATGATCTGATGTTTGATTTAGGAAAACCACTTTGGTAAATGAATTTGGAATGGGGAGAAACCTGAGGCTGGTGATCCTGCCAGGAGACCATTGCAACAGACCAGGCGTGATTTGGTGAGGGTCTATACCAGGGTGGTGTTAGAATCAGAGGAGAGAACAGGATATATGCAAGGGACAATACAAAGACAAAATCAAAGGGACCTGGCAGCAAATCACAATTTTGTGTTTTGTCCATTTCAGGGACAAAAGACACATATACAGGCAGATATGTGTGACTGAGAGAAAGTGAGGAGCTGAGAAGATAACTGCATTACTAACTTAGGTGAACAGGAAGATGACTGGTCGCTGTCCTTCTCACTCAAAGAGGACCAAATGACCTCACTGGGGATGCCTTTGACTTAAGTATAACTGGACATAGTAAGGCACAATTGCTGGAAGTGTTGATCTCACTGTCGTTTAGAGTAATTGAAATTCATGGCAAGACAAAAGTCAAGATGGTGATGGCTTTGCTTCTTCAGAGTCTAACCAAGCTCTTCTGCTGCCTTCTTGACTGATGGAACAAGTTGTTCTCATAGGAAGATGGCAGTACTCTCAAAATTGTGGAGAAGTTTGGAAAAAGAAGGGAGGTTTGGGAAGAAACACAAATGAGTTCAGTTTTGTTGAGCTGAATGTTGGGGATACAAAGATAGGCAAAAGATAGTCCCTTCACTCAAGGAGCCCACAGTCTAATGGGGGAGAAAACAACTACATACAAACAAGATAAAGACAGGATAAATTAGGGATAATCAACAGAGAAGGCACTAGACTTCGGCTCACTAGACAACTCAATGTGATAAGTTTGAAATGTATGAGTGGTTGGAGATGCCAGACTACAGTTCAGGAGAAAAATTGGGACTGGATAAGTAGATATGAGAGTCATCAGTATAAAGATAATTAAGTCTATGGGAGCTGATGAGATCACCAATTGAAATAGCGTAGAGGGAGAATAAAAGCTCTGTGAGACCTCCACAATGAGCAGGCATGACCTGGAAGAAAATCTATCTAAGGGGTTGGCAATTAGCAGAATTTTAGTCACTTTGGAGAGAGCAGTTTTGGTTGAATGATGGAGTCGGGTAGTAAAGAGTTAAAATAAGAGTGAGAGGAAAGGGAAAAATATCTACTATAGATGGTCTTCTCAAAGAGGTTAGCCACAAAAGGAAGGATAGATATGGGATGGTACTTAGTGGGGATAGACCAATCAAGTAAAGGTTTTTAAAGATGGGGGAAGACATGGGTATGTTTGTGGACACTAGGGAAGCAGCCAGTAGGCAAAGAGAGATTGAAGATTAGTGAGAGTGGAGAGAATAGAGAGGGTTAGAGAGAGAAGATAGAATGGAATGGAGTCATTTCTACATGGAGAGGGCTTTGCCTTAGCAAGGAGAATTATTATGTGAGACAGACATGAAGGAGGAGATAGTGACAGAAAGTATCTGGGTGATGTAAGATGAGGATGAGAGAAATGGAGACCCTCAGTGAATAGCCTCAAATTTTTCAGTAAAATATGAGGCAAGATTCTCAGATGAGATGGTGAGGACCAGGGGTGCCATGGTAGGTATGAGTAAGACTGACAAGACTTGGAAGAGCTGCATAGCAGAATAGCAAGTTAATTAGGCAAGTGTAAAGGGATTGCCTTACGGGAGTGAAGGTCCATTTGTAGTGTAGTAACACAATTTCATGTTTTGTCCAGTTCAGGAACAAAATACACATATACAGGCAGAATGAGTCTGAGATGGGACTTGAACAAAAAGTCCTCCTGGTTCTGAAACAAGGCTTCCATCTTTGTCTACTACTCTATGCTACCTCTTAGTAAATATTTATTTAATTAAAATAAAAAGAGTCATTGAAGCATATTTTAATGCAGATAAGAGAAGGAAAACTAGAAAGAATAGAGGAACATGACAGTTTTGAGAATTATAGATCAAATATATTATTTATATAAAAGAAGTCATAGACAACTTCATTTTTATGTTCAATCTATTTTTTCTATTCTATTATATATAGAAATGCCATTTAATTTAACATTTCTTAAATTCAGAATTTAAAAACATTAATTATACATATATACAAATGTGTGCATGTATGCATATGTGTGGGGAAAGAGAGAAAGAAAGAGAGAGAGAGAGAGAGAGAGAGAAATATTTCATTTCCTCTACTAACTTCCATTATGATCACAGAACTTTTCTTCCAAAGGGAAATTGTACTATTAAGTAATAAAAATGACACTTAAGAATCCTAAAATTCTGAAATGAATAAATGGTCAAAGGATATGAACAGACACTTCTCCAAAGATAAAACAACTGACACTTGAAAAGATGTTAGAAATCTCTAATAACCAGAGAAATGCAGATTAAAAGTTCTGAGATCCCACTTACCACTCATCAAATTGGCAAAGATAATGAAAGACAACAAAATTCAATGCTGGCACACCCTAAAAACAAGCACATTATTACAGTGCTATTGTGTGGAATTGTAAATTAGTCCAACCTTTTTGGAAAACAGTATAGTATTAGATTTTTCCATACAAAAATATGGGCAGCTAGATAATACAGTGAATGCAAGGTTTAGCATCAGGAAGACCTGAATCCAAATCTTGTGACCCTGGGCAAGTCTCTTCACCCTGTTTGCCTCAGTTTCCTCATATGTAGAATGAGCTGGAGAAGGAAATGACAAACCACTCTAGTATTTCTACCAACAAAAAAACCAAATGGGATCATGAAGAATCAAACATGATTCAAACAAGTGAACAGCAATAATAAAGAATCACTATTTACAAAAAAAAGAAAATGAACTCTGTGCACATCCACTAGAAAATGATTGAATAAATACTAATATTTGAATTAAATGGAAACTTCATTGCACCTAAATAAATGATAAATAAGAAGAATTCAAAGAAATATGGGAAGATTTATATGAAAAGATAGCAGGCAAAGGAAAGAGAACCAAAAGAATAATTGACTACTATCACTACATAAAAACCACAAAAACAACAACAAATTCATGCTATTCATGCAGTTGGGAAATAGAAGAAATGAAGAAAACAAAGATTATGTGAATAATATTATCTTAAAATAAATATATATGATACAAGCAAAAGAACGTTGGTTCTAGAGTAAGAAGACCTGATTTAGGTGCCTCCCCTAACCCCGAGTACCTGTGTGATGGTGCACAAGGCATTTAACACCTCAATTGCCCCTCTTTAAAATGAAAGGTAGACTGGATGCCCTCTGAGGTCTGTCTAGTTCTAGCTCCAATATGCATGCCCATGTGTTAGTTTGGAGACAACAATCAGCAATAGGGACGTTTGTTGATTTTGCAATCCTTTATGAGCTTTTATTTCTTTTGTTCATTTCCTTTGCACGATGGGGGCTTTTTTCTTATTTTCTCTTGTTTATTCACTTAAATGCCTGTATTTGTTCATGAAAGCAAAAATAGATTTTGTGTTTAAAAAACTCTATCCTTTTCACATCAAGGTTTAAACAATATAAACTCAACAATGTGCATTTTACATGTCTAATTCTCCACATAACCCCGTGAGAAAAATTCATTAGACAATCTATGGCATGTGATCTTGAAATAATAGAGAGAACTCTTTGACACACATGATCTTGGTTCACTTCCACAGCCACTCTTGGGGTAGGTGGGGCAAGAATTCTTATCCCCATTTTGCAGATGAGAAAACAGAAGCCCTGAGAAGCCAGATGACTAGTTCAAGATGATGCATTTAGGACTGGAATCTATATTCCCATCACACAATGGCCTTTCTCATTGATTTGGCAATCCCCATGGACTTAAGGGAACCTGAGTGTTTAAGCAACTTCAGTGGTTCTGCCAGTGTTCAGCAGAAGCCTGTAAAGAAAAGAAGAGGCCTGTGAAAATGCTTTTGGGGGCTAGAACTCACCAGTTCACTTATATTGCAATGCCTTCATTTAATTAAGTGCTTAGTATAGACAATGCTTCGCTTTTTTTTTTTAAAGACCCTCTTTAGAGGCCTTTTTAGGACTCATTAACTTTAAGTTTGTATCAGTCAAGTGGTTGTTAAGTGACTTCTTAGATTAACATTTGGAGGCACTAATTGACCCCAAAGTGGGGTGGGGGGAGTCCCCAAAAGCCTCCTCCTATTTCTGCAGCTTTAAGAAATTTCTTTTGGGCTCCAGCAAAAATGAGGCACCAGGAGACACTCAGTTATGGAAATCAAATCATTGTGCTAATTGACTAAATGCTTCAAATGAATTGATTTCAAACAAGGTCAACCTGTATGTGTGTGTGTGTGTGTGTGTGTGTGTGTGTGTGTGTGAGTGTGAGAGACAGAGAAAGAGACAGAGACAGAGAGAGTGAAAGGGAGGAGAGAGAGGGAGACAGAGAGAGAGACAGAGACAGACACAGAGAGAGAGACAGAGACAGAGAGAGAGAGAGACAGAGACAGAGACAGAGAGAGAGAGAGTCAGACAGAGACAGAGACAGAGACAGAGAGAAATTGAACGTAGGCACCAATGTTCAAAATTAATGAAGGGAAGGGGAGTTGCCAGAGCTGATGGACTGTGAGACAATTGGGAGGAGATGGGTAATACTATGGAGAATTGAGGAAACATTGATTCTTTGGAGAAAATGACTTCTACTCCTTTAACTTTCTTTCTCCTTCAGCGCTCCATCTACCCCATCCCATTATGGTTGTGATCCAGGTCTTAAAGCATGCCAAAAAAAAAAAAAACTAATATAGTAAACTCTATTCCAGAGAGCACATTCACACCCTGGGAATGGCTTCACTTTGTTCCCAATCACCACTGCCTTTCAGACATCTTGAGCTGAATGTCCCGTGTTGTTTAATTGTTTTTTTGTTGTGTCCAACCTTTCATGATCCCATTTGGAGTTTCTTGACAAAGATCCTGAAGTGGTTTGCCATTTCCTCATCCATATCATTTTATAGATGAGGAAACTGGGGCAAACATGGTGAAGTGACTTGTCCAGGGTCACACAGCTAGGAAGTATTTGAGGCCATAATTGAATCCAGGTTTTTGCATCTGACTATTCCCACCAAAAGTATATTGACCTCAATACACCGTATAATGAAGAGCTAAGGAATTCAGACATTTTCTAACTGTGTGATTCTGGGCAAGTCACTTAACCCCCATTACCTAGCCCTTACTGTTTTTCTGCCTTGGTACACAGTATTGATTCTAAGACAGAAAATAAGGAGGAAGAAGAAGAAGGAGAAGGAGAAGGAGAAGGAGAAGGAGAAGGAGAAGGAGAAGGAGAAGGAGAAGGAGAAGGAGAAGGAGAAGGAGAAGGAGAAGGAGAAGGAGAAGGAGAAGGAGAAGGAGAAGAATCTTCTCTATAATGTCCTGGACAGGTGGATACTGAAAACCTTTGCTCTGAGCCATTCTTTGGCAAGAATCTACCCCAAACCCACACACAGGGTTCTAATCATTTGGAAACTTTCTTTCCATCAAGTCAAATCTGCCCCTTCTTACCTTTTCCAAGTGGTGCCTTGTTCTGCCCTCGGGGGACAAGCAGATCAAGTTTAGCCCCTCCCCAGAGGGATAGAGCCCTCTTCATACTTCAGACAGTCATCTCTAACCAAACATCTTTTGTGTCATGATCTTGATGCTCTGGTTGTCTTCCCTGAATATCTTTCAGCTTAATAATGTCTTTCCATCCAAAAGGAAATACACCGCCCCAGCTGTGGTCTGAGCAGGAAAGAGGTCAGAGAGAGACTACAGCACCTCCACCTGGGCATCAAGATTCTTCTCATGTATCTTAAAATCAAACTGACTCTTTTTTGGCTGTCATAACCCCCTATTGACTCAGAGTGAGTTTGTAGACCACTAAAAACTTCAGAGTTTCCTTCTCAGATGGGGTACTGTCTAGTCCCTCCTCCATCTTGTACTTAGGAGGAGGGTAAGATGTGGAGGGGCAGAGGATTGAGGACTCTGTACCGGCACAGCCTGGGGAAGCATTGGCCCTTCCAGAGGTATGAATGAATGGCAGGGAAAAAAACCTTTTTAAATGCTTATTCTGCACCAAATACTATGCTAAGTGCTAGAAAAATGACTCCCGGAGGAGCTCACATCCTAACAGGGGAAGACAACACATATAGGATAAAGGGAACCAGAGGAGGGAGTTTTAGATTGGGGAGTCACAGAATAGCGAATGGAGCCAGAGGGCAATCAGTTAGCACACATTTTCTGGAAGCAATTCACCATTGCACTGAGTGCAAATTATGGATCCAACATTCTCTTAGCTCATATTTAATGTTGGGAAGAAATGAGGCACTGAGGCACTTCCAAATTATTAAACGGTTTTTAAAAATAATTAGCTTTGCCCCAACTCCACAGGCATATTTGAGGAGAGGGTGACACCTGGTTTTTCTAGCTGTGCCTCCTGCTCTCATGTCCATGTGGAAACTCATCTGGTCCTCAGGATAGGGCAGAGTAAGCTTCTGAAATCCACCAAGTCCAAGGGGCTCTGCCTTGATGTGGGTAGGACTTTTTTTTTTAACCCTTACCTTCCATCCTGGAGTCAATACTGTGTATTGGCTCCAAGGCAGAAGAGTGGTAAAGGGCTAGGCGATGGGGGTCAAATGACTTGCCCAGGGTCACATAGCTGGGAAGTGTCTGAGGCCAGATTTGAACCTAGGACCTCCCGTCTCTAGGGCTGGTTCTCAATCCACTGAGCTACCCAGCTGCCCCCTTGGGTGGGACTTTTTAAGTCCTAAAATGACCAGGAAGCTGCATCAAGGGAGGCAAGGGCCAATCAAGTTCCAGGGACAATTTTATTACCTTTTAGGAAAATCTCTGTCAAAGGAGAGGGGGGGAAAGAAGTGTTTAAGGAGGAAGTAGGAGGAGGCATAGACCTTAACCTTACCATGAGGAAGCACTGCTATATATTGGTTCCCTCAGAGAGTAGATGCTACCTTGAGTTTTAGAGATAAACCTGTGGGTCTGTACACTATAGCTTATGAGCCCCAATCAGTGTGCTTCCCATGAACAATAGGTCAATAGTCATAACCTACTTTTAGAAAATCATTTACTGAGAGTATAGTAAGAATAGTCAGTATTAGACCAACCATTCCCTTATAAATGTGGGCTCTGGGAGGTGTACTTTCCCTAATACACATGGGAAGAATGGGCTCAAACTTAAGAATATGATGATAGTGAGGCATATTTGTAGGATTAATGTCTGGCAAAGGCGATGTAAAGCTCCTGGTACTGAACAACTAAGAAGCTCGTTCTTCATAGAGTCCTTTTGATGGGTTTCCAAGGTCTGCTCTTCTCAATAGCCAATTTTCTTCTCTGTAACCAGAGACTTCCCCTAGGTAATTAATTGTCTTTCCATTTCTGCCTAGAATGTGTATCTCTATTAGTCTGCTGATCAGTAGCTCCCCTTCAAAAATATGTCTAGTGGGCAGCTAAATGGCTCAGAGGACAGAGAGCCAGGTCTAGAGACAGGATGTCCTAGATTCAAATCTGACCTCAGACATTTCCTAACTGTGTGACCCTGAGCAAGTCACTTAATGCCCATTGCCTAGTGCTTACCACTCTTCTGCCTTGGAACAGAAGAATACAACACTGATTCTAAGGCAGAAGGTAATGGTTTAAAAAAAAAGATTATATGGCCAATATGTATAGAGGATGGGGGAGAGAAGAAAATAACAAAATTCTTGAGATAGTTGGTTGGCTGGGTGTGAAAAGCATGAACTGCAGTTAGCTGGATAGAGTGTGGGTTGGCTGAGTTTGTGGTCACTCACAAACTCACAGATCAGGACTGGCAGAATTCCAAAGCTGTGATTCACTGCCTCTGAAGAAGGGGGGCAAGCCATTGTCTCTTGGAATTCAGGAGGAAGGCAAGGGATAAGACAGATACTAAGATTCAAGGGCTAGACGGCTAGAATGGATGGGAAGCCTAAACCTAACTTCTGGACACATTGGCTTCCATGTTGTTATTATTCACTCATTTCAGTCATGTCCGACTCTTGGTGACTCCTTTGGCATTTTCTTGGCAAAGATACTGGAATGGTTTGCCATTTCCTTCTCCTGCTCATTTTACAAGAAACATAGGCAAAAAGAGTTAAGTGACTTGCCCAGGGTCACATAGTTAGAAAGTGTATGAGGCTAGATTGGGGGCTTTGGGGGGGAGTTCTTGGAAAATATACTATAGTAATTTGTCATTTCTTTCTCCAGCTCAGAGATGAGGCAACTGAAGCAAACAGGGTAAGTAAATTGCCCAAAGCCATACAGCTATATGAGTCTGAAGTCAAATTCCAGGGCAGGCCTTCTTTCTCCAGACCAGACACTCTATCCACAGCACCTTAGATGACCTTTCAGCTTTCTTTCAGCTTTAAACCTCTTATCCTATAACTTCACAACTATCCCTATTAAATTTCACTTGATTAAATTCCCTCCATGCCCCAACGCTGCCGAGGATTTTTTGGTTTCCTGACTGTCATCTAATATGTGAGCCTCCCTACCAATCAAGGAATCACCCAATCAATGAATCAATAAATATTTATTAAGTTCCTACTTTGTTGCAGTCCCTGGGTTAAGCATTGGGGATACAAAAAGAAGTAAAAAAGAATTCCTGTCAACTATCATTTTTTTTATTTTTTTTTTAAATTAGGGTTTGGGGAGGCAGTTGGGTAGTCCAGTGGGTTGAAAGCCAGGACCAGAGATGGGAGGTCCTGGGTTCAAATCCAACCTTAAATACTTCCTAGCTGTGTGACCCTGAGCAAGTCACTTAACCCCCATTGCCTAGCCTTTACCGCTCTTCTGCCTTAGAACCAATACACAGTATTGATTGTAAGACAGAAAGTAAGGTTTAAAAAAAAAAAGCTAGAACTTATCTGGGGTCAGATTTGAACCTCATTTTACCTTCCTTCTCCAGGCCTGGCTCTCTAAGCACTGAGTCACCTAACTGTCCCACCAGCTAATTTTTTTATCCAAAACACCGCTAAAAATGTCAAACATCACAAGTCAAGGACACATCCCTAGGCCATGCTTCTGAATAGCTTCCAAGTTTTCACAACTATGTGGATTATTTATTCCATGTCCACATAAATCTACCATAATCAAGCCTGCATCTTCCCATCTTGTACCCAAGAGAAGCAACAGAAATTTTGTTAAATGCTTCACTAAATTATCTCCTGATCCACTAACCCAAACTTTAAAAAAGAAAAAGAAGGGCAGAATTGTACAGAGTATTCTCGATTAAGCTCCCCAAGATCTCTGCTTCCCTTCTTAGATCTTCCCTGAACCTTCCTTTAATATCTCATTCTAAAATTTTGCCAATTGTTGATGTCAAGCACACTTCTGTTGGCATCACTCGGAGCCTCAGCTTCCTCCTGGGACAGTAATATTTGTTCTGCCTACCTCACATAGTTACTAGGCAAGTCACTTAACTTCTGTTTGCCTCAGTTTCCTCATCTGCAAAAAGAGGATAATAATAGCACTTACCTCCCAGAGTTGTGATAAGGATCAGATGAGGCATCTGTAAAGTACTTAGCATAGTGCTTGGCACATGGGAGATGCTCTAACTAGCTAGGGGGTGTTGGTGTTGGCAGTGGTGGAAGTCATCATCATCATCATTGTAGTAACAGTAGTAGTAGTTGTAGTAATAATATTTTTGACTCAATTTCCTCATCTATAAAATGAAGGTAAAAAAATATACAGGATTGTGGTTAGGGTCAAATATATAGGAAATCCAATGAGACCAATTTCACAGATTCCTAGATATAGAGCTGGGAGGGACTTAGAGGTTACTGAATTCCAAACCCCTTATTTTACAGATGAGGAAACTGAGGCTGAGAGAGGATAAATGAATATTTGAGTCAGGATTAGAATTCAGATCTTTCTGACTCCAAGACCAACATGCTATCCACTCTGCAATCTCACTGCTTATAAGCATAGGGTATATGTGGTTTTCTCTATCTACCCCACAGGGTCAAAGGCTATCTCGAAGAGTTTGGAGATGTCTCTTCTCTACCACCATTGACTTGAGTGACCAGTGTCTCCCCCCACTGTTGCCCAGGGTCAAAAAACTAGTAAATGTCTGAGGTTAGATTGCTCTGTTCACTGAGCCACTGAGTTCACTGAGTGGCTACAAATATTTTTTGATTGACTCATTTAAGTGGGAAAATAACGAGCTATTTTAGGAGACAGCATTGATAGGAGTAGGAAAAATATTAGAGGGCTTTTGAGTGTTTGGGTTTAGTTTTCTCTCTGAAGACTTTAATCCACTGTTAAGTGTCAGTGAGCAGTGTCCCAATTCCATTTAATCAATTAGTTTTTACAAAGGGATGTTGACTTCAAAGTTCCAGCAAGAATAAATATACAAATATTTCCCCCAACATTTCAGGGAAACATTCTGCCCCATCCTGGGACAGCTGGGTGACACAGTGGCTAGAATGCTGACCCTGGGCAAGATCTCATGCCCAGGTCCCCACTTCTTCATTTTTCCCCTCCCTTTCTTTTTCCAGCCTCTTCTCTTTCTATCCTTTCTGTCCCCCTCCTACTCTCTAACTACAAGAGTAGAAATAAAATGGCAGCCCCTAGCTCTGTCAATATCCAGAGTTCTTTAGGAACAGAAGAAGAGACGAGGGATGAAAGCCTTCTGAAAGGAAACCAAACACAAATATTTCAAAAAGCCCTCCCCAGGATGTATATACTGCATCCCCATCAATGTCTTCTAAATTAGTTCTTTATTTTCTCATTTCAAATAATCAATCAAAAAGTATTGGAGGCAGCTGGGTGGCTCAATGCATTGAGAACCAGGCTTAGAGACAGGGGGTTCTAGATTCAAATCTGATCTCAGACACTTCCCAGCAGTGTGACCCTGGGCAAGTCACTTAACCCCCATTACCTAGCCCTTACTGCTCTTCTGCCTTGGAACCAATATCCAGTATTGATTCTAAGACAATAGATATGGTTTTTTTAGGTTTTTTTAAGTATTTATGGGGGTATCTGGGTGGCTCAGTGGATTGAGAGCCAGGAATAACATGAAAGGTCCTGGATTCAAATCTAATCTCAGATATTTTCCAGCTGTGTGACCTTGGACAAGTCACTTAACCCCCATTGCCTAGCTCTTACTAGAACCAAATTGATTCTAAGATAGAAAGTAAAGATTTTTAAAAACACACACACATACATATACATACACACACACAAAAATATTTATGGCTATTGGTGAGTGGCTCAGTGAACAGAGTGCTGGACCTGGAGTGAAGAGCAATCTGAGTTCAAATCCAAGCAAAAAGAGCACTTACTAGTATTGTGACCCTGGAAAACCCTTTTACCTTCTCTCTGTCTTAATTTGCTCAACTTTAAAAGGGGGTAAAATAGCATCTCCCTCTCAGGGTAGTGGCGAGGGTCAAATGAGATATTTGTTCAAATGCTTAGCCCAGTGCCTGGCACATAGGAAGTGTTCTAGTAATACTTGTTTCTCCCGGGGGTGTGTGGGGTGTTCAGGGAGAGCAACACGGCAAGATGCCTATCCCAGGCACCAGACTTGTGTCCAATAAGATACAGCATCCCTTACTGCCTAATAAGTCCCAAAATTCATATGCCCTAGACTGAGTGGATCCCGTCAGTTCCTCCTTAGTCCTCTGAACTCCCCAAGTTTTCCAAGTTCTTCTGATTCCTCTGATCCAGGCCAGGGAGGAAAAACCTTTCCCCCAGGCCACCCCTCAATGGAGGGGCTGGGTAGCACAGTGGATAGAGCTCCAAGCCTGGACTCAGAAAGCTTTGAATTAAAATCCAGCCATAGACACTACTTACTAGCTGTGTAACTCTAGGCAAGTCCCTTAATCCTGCTTGCCTCTGTTTCCTCATTCGAACAAATAAACTGGAGAAGAAAATAGCAAACCACTCCAGTTTCTTTTCCAAGAAAACCCCAAATAGGGTTATAAAGAGTCAGATACAACTAAAACCACTGAACAACAATACCTTCCTTCCCCTTGTTTCCTGCTAAGATACCATAAGGTTAAAAGTAAATTAAATTTTTACTGTATTTTTTTAAAGAAAAAAGAAACATCAAGCCAAAGAAGGTGCCACACTATAATGGCCAAATTCCCAAAGACCATGAATTGTTTTTTCATCAATTGTCTTTGACTCTGCTGTCTGACCAGCTGCATAAGAGAGGAAAAAGGCTGAACACCAAGCCTGAATTCTCCCATTCTGTCCTGATCCGATGGTCATGGGGAAAGAGATTCCCAAAGGTCTCCTATCTGGGTCCCAAGAAACGATGAAAGGGGTGGATTAGCACAGTACCTGGCACATAGTAGGTGCTTAATAAATATTTATTGACCGACTGATTCTCATCTTCTATTTCTACATATATTGAAATGTTTCTATTTGTTGATGTTTTTTTAATCCATAATAAGGAAAGTGGGGACTGAGGACAGAGAAAAAACATCTCCCTCTCATCTCTCTCTAAGGACACATTATATATCCAACAGCCTGGCAGACATCTGGGCCCTGCTTTGAGGTTGAGGAGAATTAAAAGGAAGGAGAAAAATACAGTCACTGTAACGCCATGTCCTTCGTGGGGTCAATCAGGGAAGGTTTCCTTGAAGGCAGAATTGAGGAAGGAGAGGGAAGGAGCAAGGAACAGCATTCTGATTTGCTCTCATTGACCATTCCCAGAATCCAACAACCCTCTACGATAAAGATTTCTTGTACTAAAGACTAAATCCTCCCCCAACCACTCCACTAGACTGATCATGGCCCAGGGAGGCAGACCAGGGCAGTCCCGCCTCTTTGATAGATGACCATGCCTGCAGGCTGAGCCTTGTCCCCAGTCCTGGGCAAAATGTGTTCCTTCTCCTCCTCCCTGTGGGGAGATTTGCTGCAGCTTTCTTTCCATTGCTCCAGGCCCTGGCTTCAGGGTTTGGCTTCCGAATGGATACAACCACTGTCAATGCCTTCACTCTCTTCTCCCCTCCCATCCTTACCTAATACCAGGAAGGCCAGTTAAAACAATAGGATTTACTTGTACGGAAAGCATTTTGCAACTATTGAGCTGGATATGGGTAGAAAATATATATTTTTTTCAATTCAACCATCATTCATTAAATGCCTGCGACACAGAGAGATTCCAATCTGAGATGAGCACAGTGCCTGACACACAGGGAACACTTAATAAATTCTTTGCCATTCATTTATATGATGATAATAATGTTGTTCAGTCATGTCGGATTCTTTGTGATCCCTTTTGGGGTTTTCTTGGTAAAAATACTGAGTGGTTTGCTACTTCCAATTCTAGCTCATTTTACAGATGAGGAAACGGAGGCAAAAAGAATAAAGTGACTTGACCAGGATCACACAGCTAATAAATATCTGAAGCTGAATTTGAACCCAGGTTTTTCTGACTCCAGGTCCAGTACACTAAGCCACCTAGCTACCCAGTAATAATAATAATACTTAACATATTTAATGCATCTACTTTGTGCCAGTCATTATGCTAAGCACTCTTACAGGTATGATCTCATTTAATTCTCCCAACAACCCTGGAGGTAGGTCCCCATTTTTCAGAGGTCAAGTGATTTGCTCAGGCACAAAGCTAGTGGCATCATGGATATAATGCTATTTTTCCTGTCATCAGGAAGACTCAACTTCCTGAGTCCAAATCTGGCCTCAGACACTTCTTAGCTATTTGACCCTGAGCAAGTCACTTCACCCTGTTTGCCTCAGTTTCCTCATCTGTAAAATGATCTGGAGAAGGAAATGGCAAACCATTAGCTATATGATCCTGGGCAAGTCAATTCACCCTATTTGCCTCAGTTTCCTCATCTGTAAAATGAGCTGAGGAAGGAAATTGCAAACTACTCCAGTATCTTAGCCAAGAAAACCCCAAATGGGAACATGAAGAGTTGGACATGACTGAACAGCAATAACACAAAGCTAATACGTTTCTGAGACTAGACTTGAACTCAGGTCATCCTGGATTCTTCCTGAGATTTTCCTCCAGTCACTTCTACATAGCTGCCCCAATATGACACAGTCAGCTAGCACTTATTAAGTGCCTGCCACATATCAGGCACTCTGTTCCTTCTTTTCAAAGAGCTTCCATAAAAAAAAATGGTAGATACGATCATAGATTTAGAGCAGGAAGGGGGATTTTAGAGGCAATCGAGCCATTTTGGGGAGGAGGAAATGGAAGTCACCCAAGGTTACATACATAAGCGATAGGGTCCCGGACTCAAATTGAGTTCAAAATAAAACCAAGATTGGCATTCCAAGGAAAATGACTCCTACTATACTGCTCTGAGTTATAAAGCAGAATATGACATGCTAAATGCATTAGAGAAGGTTTGGTTTGGTTTTATTGATGTCTTTTGTTTTTTGCATCACAGCAATTTCCAGATATAGCTAGCTCCTCTCAGCTTTGAACTCTCCCTTTTAACAAAGCCAACTGGTTCAATGAAACCAACTTGACTCAGTGACTGCATCTAACAGCTTATCCACTCATCATGCCCTCCATCTTTCATCAGGGAGGAGGGATATGTGCCTCCCCATTTGTTCTTCCAGACTGAGACTGGTCATTGCAATCTATTGGAGTGCTATTGTCCTTTCAGCATTATTTTTGTTTATAGTGTTGTAGCTATGGAGTTGTTTTTTTTCCCCCTCTGGGGTTCTCTAAACTTCACTGCATCAGTTTTACCCATTTCCTCCTATATTTATCTGATTCCTTCATGTTCGTCTTTTCTGCTGTTGAAATAATGATTCTACATGCATTCATTTGTTCAGTAGGTTTCTAGACAATGGATTGTTGTTGTTCAGTCTTTTCAAATCTTCATGAACCTATTTGGGGTTTTCTCAGCAAAGTGGTTGGCCATTTCCTTCTCCAGCTCATTTTGTAGATGAGGAAACTGAGGCAAACAGGTTTAAGTGATTTGCCCAGGGTCACACAGGTAGTAAGTATCTATGGCTGTACTTTCCATCAAGCCATACCCTTCTCTTTCCTCAATACATCATTCAAGGAAACCTGCCCTGAATAACTCCATGAAGTATGTGATGTTTCAATGATTGTTGTTGTTCAGTTGTTTCATTTGTGTCCCACTCTACATAACCCCATTTGGAGTTTTCTTGGCAGAGATGCTGGAGTAGTTTGTAATTTTCTTCTCCAGCTTTTTTTACAGATGAGGAAACTGAGTTTAATGGCTTGCCAGAAGTCTCACAGCTAGCAAGTGTCTGAGGCAAGGTTTGAACTCAAGAACATGAGTCTTTCTGACTCCAGCTCCAACACTCTATCCACTGTGCCAAGTATCAACCCCCCACATTTTTTGTAACCACTGAAACCTCCAAACTTCACCAAACCTTCATGACCTCATGAAGGACAGGATATTCCTAGGACTGAATTTTCCAGCAAACCATACCCTTCCGCTTCCTCAATACTTGGTTCAAGAAAACTGTCCCTGAATGACTCCATGAAAGACGCGGTATTTCTTTGGCTGTACTTTTCCCCTTTTTTTAGTTCTCTTCATTCCTCACCCCACACAGGGCCTAGGTGTCTTCTATTTGATGTTTAATGCATCATTAGAGAGAGATGAGAGGGAAGAGATGCTTTCTCCTCCCCCCGCAAAAGAGTGCTGTTCTGGATATTTTGGTATATATGGGACCCTTCTTTCTCTCTTTGGGGCATTGGAGAGTTACAACACAGGGCTCCTTCCCTCTATTCATTGCAGAGGAGGGGGAATATGGTCATGGAATCCTGTACAGAATGTCCAAATGAGTGAATGACTTTGCTTGAGCTGCTTTTATCTTTTTCCTCCTCCTTTTTAGCAGAGTTTGAGCTAGATGGCAATGTGTATGAGTTAGGGTGTCTTCCATTTTTTAAAAGGACCAATGACGTTACCAGGGTGATGTCTTAACTTGCTAGTGAATTGGATTTAAGTGAGACCAAGTTGCACAAAGTCATCAGTCTTGTTCACTCTTTCAGATCGAAGACAAAAATCAGGATAACTAGCACTAAGGAGATGTTCTTGTCTTCTCTGATGTCTGATCAAGCTTTAAGAGCTCCTCAGTGCCTATGTCAATTGCCTTCATGGCCATTGGGTGGAATTGTTTTCCTCTGCCCATTCCACCAAGAAAAGTCTTCACTTGCTTGGGGAAGAAAACCCCCTAACTCACCAAGGGTTTGAGACCTGTAGGTTACCCTCAACAACATGACTGGGTAAGAGGAATGGGGAAAAGGGCAACTAAATGAAGACAGAATTGAGAAGACTTGGCAAAAGCTAGTTGGCCATCGGGAGGTGGGAGCATGAAGAGACAAGGACCTGTGATCTAGGGATCAAGGGGGGCCTTACCAGAAATGGGAATCCTGCTCTGGACTCCCATGGAGCCCAGATTCAACCTGGGAATTGAGTAATTTAACCCAAAAGAGAAGAGTCAAACTAATCTTGTACTCTCTGGCTCCTACATCTCCACTCAAGGGTAAAATATGGGGGAAATCTCTCCTTCAAAAATCTTAAGTATGGGAGCAGCTGGGTGGCTTGGCGGGTTGAGAGCCAGACTCAAAGACAAGAGGTCCTGGGTTCAAATCTGACCTCAGACCCTTCCCAGCTGTGTGACCCTGGGCAAGTCACTTGACCCCCATTGCCTAGCCCTTACCACTCTTCTGCCTTGGAGCCAATACACAGTATTGATTCTGAAATGGGAGGTAAGGATTAAAAACAATGACTCCTAAAAACAAGGACTCTCAGTGGACTGAAAGCCAGGCCTAGAGACAAGAGTTCCTGGGTTCAAATCTGGCCTTAGATACTTCCTAACTCTGTGGCCCTGGGCAAGTCACTTAACCCCCATTGCCTAGCCCTTAACACTCTTCTGCCTTGGAACCAATACTTAGTATTGACTCCAAGATGGAAGTTAAGGGTTTAAAGAAAAAAACTCTAAATATGGATCATGAGTCTGGGCTCTTCCCAAAAAGAAATTTAAAAGATCCCTTTTAGAAAAGTAATCTAATGTATAGCTATTTACTCTTTTACAAAGGAATGACTTAAATCAGAAAAGATAACAAGCACTCAAAACATAAAATGATACCCCAGAATTATCATTATAATCTCCCTGACAGGTAATGGCATTTTGAGGGGCTGCTGAACGTGTGTTTCACAATATCTTACTTTAAACTGTACTCTCTAAACACCCCAAAATGTCCATAACTTTACCAAAATCTTCAATTTCTTGCTATCTATTAGACAGACACATCCAATGACCTTGTGTTAATTTCTTAAACTGAGATTATATAAGTGAGATAACTGGGTCAACAAGAGTCATGATTTGTTAAGGACAATCTTCTACTTAACTTTATAGGAGTCTTGAAATAATAATGGCCATGTATGCCCATGAGCCTTATTCCTGGTAGCTTAGTTATATAAAAGTAGTTTATGCCTAATTCCTCCCATTTTACAGGAGAGAAAACAAAGGCTCAGAGATAGGAAGTTACTTTTCCAAGGTCCCAGAGCAGCCACCATGAAACCAAAAGAGCAGCAGAGACACTATACAAAATCCAACAGAGAGAAGTGCCCAACAATGAGCAGACCCAGAAAGAGCAGTGCAATGCCATTCCCAGCAGCCCTGCAATGGCAGAAGAATGAGTTGTCCCTCCATATCCATCTCTGGACACATGCATTCCACCTATTCAATGTGGGAGCTGTTTATAAGTAATTCCTACACGTGCCCTTTCTTCCCACTGATGCGTTTTCGCATGAAATGGTCTATTGCTACTTTTTATTAGATTATCTTGTTAAATCCTTTGTTTTGAAATCATAATGCTCTCTTGCTGACTAAAAAAAAAAAAGTAAATATCGGTTCATGAGCCAAACCATTGAGAGGGAATGCAGACCCACAAAATAAAGTAAACCTGGGGTAGTTTTTCTGGGATTCTCATGCCTTAAAGGATAATAACTAATATTTATACAATGCTTAGGCAAATACAGAGCCAGGTAATGTGCAAAGTGCTTTATAATTATTGTCTTATTTGATACAAACAACAATCCTGAGAAGTAGAACTAGTATTATTATCCCCATTTTACAGATGAGGAAACTGAGGCAAATGAGTTAAATTACTTGCCCAGGGTCATGCAGTTGCTAAGTATTTGAAGCAAGATTTGAACTCAGGTCTTCCTGATTCCAAGTCCAGCACTCTAGTCACTAAACCACTTAAATATACCTACATATACATATATATATAAACTTATTATAATTTATTAATAAAATAAAAACTTATAATAAATATAATCTATAATCTATAATAAATACTATAAAATAAACTTAATATAAAATATATTAATGTTTCAGAACTATCAGTAAACCATTTGAGTTCTCAATCTGTTATTCCTCATTCTTACTTTAAGAACAGTCCACCTTTTCCCACTTATAAAGTATCTTCAGCAATGTCTTTTTATGCTATTTTTCAGTACAAGTTCTCATTGGTTGTGCTACAATTTGCTTACACCCACCAGTACTCTTTCTTTATTTATTTTTTAAATCCTTACCTTCCATCTTGGAATCAATACTGTGTACTGGTGCCAAGGCAGAAAAGTGGTAAGGGCTAGGCAATGGAAATTAAGTGACTTGTTCAGGGTCACACAGCTAGGAAATGTCTGAAGCCAAATTTGAACCCAGGACCTCTCTGAGCCTGGCTCTCTATCCACTGAGCCACTCAGCTATCCCCACAGACTTCTTTCCATCATGTTTAGGATAGTTATAATTTTAATTCCTGTGGAATCATCTTATTCCATAATTCACCCAATATAGGAATACCCAAATAATGCTGGTATGTGAGAGACAAGACATCATTTTAAAAGCACTTGGGGTTGAGCTTTAAGATATCCCCAAGAGGAGGAAGTTCCCAAAGAATGGAAAAGATCACAAATCATGTCTTTCACCCCCAAAGATGACTGAGAAAAACATCAATGACTACCAATCCATATATGCCTGCTTTCTCTTCTTTATGAATTCTTTATAGAATGGTCTATGAATATATTGAGAGCAACCTTGATGAAAACAAGAAGAGAGAACATGGGCTTTCCAAAGTGATTTTCTACAGCAGACCTCATCGTTCAGGTCACAAAGCCGAATGAGAGGAATAGAGAAAATAACCTCCCTCAGTGTTTATTATTTATTGATTTTAAGAAAGTATTTGACATAACAGAGCAAAATACAACCTTGAAGGCTCTCCTTGCACAAAGAGCCTCTTGCACATACATCAAAATCCTACAAGACTCCATGACAGACAGAACTGCAAAGATTACTTTTTTCAATGATCTGTTGAGTGTCAACATCAAGTTTGTTGTTAAATGGGAGAGAAATATTTACCCAAGATGTTCGTGATGTGAAGGATTTTCTATTGACTGGCTTCCAAATGCTCTTATTCAAAGATGAGATAAATTGAAATTTTATCAACCTCTGGAACAATCCTAAATTTTCTTGGTGATATCCACAATAAAGCTATATTAGGAAGACCTAATGGTGTGAGATTTAAAATGGTTGAGGTCTTAAATTGTAGTGAGTTAAAATGGTGGAAGATATAAATTGTGATAGATATAAGAGAGGGTGAGTAAATTTGACCACATAAATATGTTTCACTACAGTGTCTTGTTTTTTAAATCAAATATAAGTTGGTCGCCAGGGAAATATCCCCAATTATTCAAATACCCAAGTCAATTGGGTTTTATAGAGATTTTAATTAACATACAATGAGTAGAGACTTCCGGGTAATCATGGCTGCAATCTAGACGCCACACGCTTGCTCTCCCTGGCACCGAATGAAATAGACTACATCAAAGGAGCATAAAAATCACCTTTGGCAGAACAGAAGGACACCCCAGTACTCCCCAGTACCCCACAGAGGTGAAGGTATGTGGGGTTTGAACATTTCCACACTATAATAAGAAGGAGGAAAAGCTTGCACAAAAACGTGAACTGAGCCGCCCTCCCCCCCCCCACAACTCCCCCACCAAACCAGAGTGAGCTACCGGAGCACTCACTGAGACAGCGAGTGAGTGGGGAACGTTTCTGTCTGGGGGGGGCACTCCAGGGTCCTTGGGATCTGGGGACTGCCAGGAAAAAATGTCTCAGGGCTGTTTCACGGGAGAACCCCATGCTGACCACAAGGGTCTGTGGAGCTGTACTTGGGGCGGTTGTGCTGAACATCTGGGCAGAGCTAAACACCAGGGGTGGTACCTGGGCAGTTTGGCTGTGATCAGGGCCCCACCTCTCTAAGAAACATTGGAGGCTGGGAAGAATTAGTCTGAGGCAACCTAAATTCACAGAAAACCCGCCAATATCACCCAGACCCCAGACCAAAAAGGAAAGGGGAATAAAACCAACAAAGGGATGGCTCACATGGCCCAAAATCAAGCCTCCAGGAAGAAAGGGAAAAAGGTGACTATTGAAAACTTTTATGGTGGAAGTACCCAAGGAAAAGAAGAGAATGAGGAGGAAATCCAAAAAAAAATCAGAACATGCCTCCCAAAATGGAAACTATCAACAAGCTCTGGAAGATCTCAAACTGGAACTTATCCAAAAGATGGAAACCTGGAAAGAAAAATGGGAGAAAGAGATCAGCAGTCTGACAGATAAGACTACTCAATTGGAAAAAGAGCTCAAAGCATCCAATAGAAGGGCAGACAAAGCTGAAAAGCAAAACCAGTCCCTAACGACCAGAATTAAGCAACTCGAAGAAAGTGAGATCATAAAACAACAAGAATCAATAAAGCAAACCCAAAAAATTAATGAATTAGAAGAAAACATAAAATATCTCACTGAAAAAGTCACCAATCTCAAAAACAGAGGGAGAAGAGACAACCTCCAAATTATCGGTCTCCCAGAAAAGCCAGAGATAAACAATAAACTCGATATTATTCTACAGGAGATTATAAAAGAAAATTGCCCCCATGTTCTGGAGCAAGGGGGCAAAATAGAATTAGAAAGGGTTCATAGAACACCCTCTATACTAAATCCCCAAAAGACAACCCCTAGGAATGTAATTGCCAAATTCAAGAGCTTCCAAGAAAAGGAGAAAATCCTACAAGAAGCCAAGAAGAGGAGCTTCAGATATAAGGGGGCTCCCATAAGGATCACACACAATTTAGCGGCTAATACACTAAGAGACCACAAAGCATGGAACACGATATTTAGAAAGGCAAGAGAGCTGGGTCTCCAACCAAGAATCAACTACCCAGCAAAACTGACTATATACTTCCAGGGGGAAGTATGGGCATTCAACAAAATAGAAGATTTCCAAGCATTTGCTAAGAAAAGACCAGAGCTCTGTGGAAAGTTCGATATCCAAGCACAGAAAGCAAGAGAAACATGAAAAGGTAAATATGAAAGAAAGGGAAAAGGAGATAAATCTTATCTTTTTCTTTAAGTCAAACTCTCTTCTATAAGGACTACATTTACATCAAATTATATATATTAATATGTGGGGAAAATGTTTTGTGTAACTCTCAAAAATTGTAGCATCATAAGAGTAGTTAGAAGAAACATGCATAGGGAAAGATTGGGGCATTAAGAAGATTTGGGGAAAGTGGGGGCAAAGAAAGGAAAAGGGAGGGGGGGAACTGTCGATAACACTAAGATTTACTTCAAGAAATAGGGGGGACTTAATAGAATAATCTTTCCCATATAAAGATACACATGGGAAGTGGAGGGGAAGAACTCTCATATGAGAAGGAGAGGAAGAGAGCATGAAGTAGAATTACTTAAACCTTACTCTCAATGAAATCAGATCTGAGAGGGAAGAACATCTAGATCCAGTGGGATCCTGAATTCTATCTTATCCATTAGGGCAAGAAAGAAAGGAAAATTAAGGAGGGGGAGGGAAAGGGAGGGGCTAGAAAGGGAAGCATATCAAGGGAGGGGACTAGGGGGACTGACCTAAAGTAAATCACTGGTTCAAAAGGAGATAGCTAAAGAAGAAAGGTCAGAACGAGGGGAAGGTATCAAAATGCCAGCAAATCCACAAATGACAATCATAACTTTGAACATGAATGGGATGAACTCACCCATAAAACATAGACAAATAGCAGATTGGATTAGAACTCAAAACCCTACCATTTGTTGTCTTCAAGAAACACATATGAGGTGGGTTGACACTCACAAGGTTAGAATTAAAGGTTGGAGTAAGACCTTTTGGGCCTCAACTGATAGAAAGAAGGCAGGAGTTGCAATCATGATATCTGACAAAGCCAAAGCACAAATAGACCTGATCAAAAGGGATAGGGAAGGTGAATATATCCTGTTAAAAGGGAGTATAGACAATGAGGAAATATCACTAATCAACATGTATGCACCAAATGGTATAGCATCCAAATTTTTAATAGAGAAACTAGGAGAATTGAAGGAGGATATAGACAGTAAAACCATATTAGTGGGAGACTTGAACCAACCACTATCAACTTTAGATAAATCAAACCAAAAAATAAACAAGAAAGAGGTAAAAGAGGTGAATGAAATCTTAGAAAAATTAGAGTTAATAGACATATGGAGAAAAATAAATAGGGACAAAAAGGAATACACCTTCTTTTCAGCACCACATTCACAAAAATAGATCATACTCTAGGTCACAGAAACATGGCACTCAAATGCAGAAAAGCAGAAATAATAAATGCAGCCTTTTCAGATCACAAGGCAATAAAAATATTGATGGGTAAGGGTACATGGAGAGCAAAATAAAAAAATTAATTGGGAAATTAAATAATATGATACTCCAAAATCGGATAGTTAGAGAAGAAATCATAGAAACAATTAGTAATTTTGTTGAAGAAAATGACAACGGCGAGACATCCTTTCAAACCTTATGGAATGCAGCCAAGGCAGTACTTAGAGCAAAATTCATATCCCTGAGTGCATATATTAACAAATTAGGGAGTACAGAGATCAAGGAATTGGAAATACAAATCAAAAAACTTGAGAATGAACCAATTTAAAACCCCCAGAAGAAAACCAAACTAGAGATCCTAAAAATTAAGGGAGAAATTAATAAAATCGAAAGTGACAGAACTATTGAGCTAATAAACAAGACTAGAAGCTGGTATTTTGAAAAAACAGACAAAATAGACAAAATACTGATTAATCTAATTAAAAAAAGGAAAGGAGAAAGGCAAATTAACAGCATCAAGGATGAAAAGGGGGATCTCACCTCCAATGAAGAGGAAATTAAGGCAATCATTAAAAACTACTTTGCCCAACTATATGGCAATAAATATACCAACCTAGGTGATATGGATGAATATTTACAAAAATATAAATTGCCTAGACTAACAGAAGAAGAAACAGATTTCTTAAATAATCCCATATCAGAAAAAGAAATCCAACAGGCCATCAAAGAACTTCCTAAGAAAAAATCCCCAGGGCTTGACGGATTCACCAGTGAATTCTATCAAACATTCAAAGAACAGCTAACTCCAATACTATACAAACTATTTGACATAATAAGCAAAGAGGGAGTTCTACCAAACTCCTTTTATGACACAAACATGGTACTAATTCCAAAGCCAGGCAGGCCAAAAACAGAGAAAGAAAATTATAGACCAATCTCCCTAATGAATATAGATGCAAAAATCTTAAATAGGATTCTAGCAAAAAGACTCCAGCAAGTGATCAGAAGGGTCATCCACCATGATCAAGTAGGATTTATACCAGGGATGCAGGGCTGGTTCAATATTAGGAAAACTATCCACATAATTAACCACATCAACAAGCAAACCAGCAAGAACCACATGATTATTTCAATAGACGCAGAAAAAGCCTTTGACAAAATACAACACCCATTCCTACTAAAAACACTAGAGAGCATAGGAATAGAAGGGTCGGTCCTAAAAATAATAAATAGTCTATATCTAAAACCATCAACTAATATCATCTGCAATGGGGATAAACTAAATCCATTCCCATTAAGATCAGGAGTGAAACAAGGTTGCCCATTATCACCTCTATTATTTGACATTGTATTAGAAACACTAGCAGTAGCAATTAGAGAAGAAAAAGAAATTGAAGGCATTAAAATAGGCAAGGAGGAGACCAAATTATTGCTCTTTGCAGATGACATGATGGTCTACTTAAAGAATCCTAGAGATTCAACCAAAAAGCTAATTGAAATAATCAACAACTTTAGCAAAGTAGCAGGATACAAAATAAACCCACATAAGTCATCAGCATTTCTATATAATTCCAATACAGCTCAACAGCAAGAACTAGAAAGAGAAATCCCATTCAAAATCACCTTAGACAAAATAAAATACTTAGGAATCTATCTCCCGAGACAAACACAGGATCTATATGAGCACAACTACAAAACACTTTCCACACAACTAAAACTAGACTTGAACAATTGGAAGAACATTAACTGCTCATGGGTAGGATGAACCAATATAATAAAAATGACCATCCTACCCAAACTCATCTATCTATTTAGTGCCATACCCATGGAACTTCCAAATTTTTTTTTTACTGATTTAGAAAAAACCATAACAAAGTTCATTTGGAAGAACAAAATATCAAGGATATCCAGGGAAATAATGAAAAAAAAATACAAAGGAAGGGGGTTTTGCAGTCCCAGATCTCAGACTACATTATAAAGCAGCGGTCATCAAAACAATTTGGTACTGGCTAAGAGACAGAAAGGAGGATCAGTGGAATAGACTGGGGGCAAGCGACCTCAGCAAGACAGTATATGACAAACCCAAAGATTCCAGCTTTTAGGACAAAAATCCACTATTTCATAAAAACTGCTGGGAAAATTAGAGGACAGTGTGTGAAAGATTAGGTTTAGATCAACACCTCACACCCTACACCAAGATAAATTCAAAATGAGTGAATGACTTGAACATAAAAAAGGAAACTATAAGAAATTTAGGTGAACACAGAATAGCATACATGTCAGATCTTTGGAAAGGGAAAGATTTTCAAACCAAGCAAGACTTAGAAAGAGTTACAAAATGCAAAATAAATAATCTGGAATACATCAAATTAAAAAGTTTTTGTACAAACAAAACCAATGTAACCAAAATCAGAAGGGTAGCAACAAACTGGGAAACAATCTTCATAAAAACCTCTGACAAAGGTTTAATTACTCAAATTTACAAAGAACTAAATCAATTCTACAAAAAATCAAGCCATTCTCCAATTGATAAATGGGCAAGGGACATGAACAGGCAATTCTCAGCCAAAGAAATCAAAACTATTAATAAGCACATGAAAAAATACTCTACATCTCTTATAATCAGAGAGATGCAAATCAAAACAATTCTGAGGTATCACCTCACACCTAGCAGATTGGCTAACATGACAGCTATGGAAAGTAATGAATGCTGGAGGGGGTGTGGCAAAGTGGGGACACTAATTCATTGCTGGTGGAGTTGTGAATTGATCCAACCATTCTGGAGGGCAATTTGGAACTATGCCCAAAGGGTGATAAAAGACTGTCTGCCCTTTGATCCAGCTATAGCACTGCTGGGTTTATACCCCAAAGAGATAATAAGGAAAAAGACAGGTACAAGAATATTCATAGCTGCACTCATTGTGGTGGCCAAAAATTGGAAAACGAGGGGATGCCCATCAATTGGGGAATGGCTGAACAAATTGCGGTATATGTTGGTGATGGAATACTATTGTGCTAAAAGGAATAATAAAGTAGAGGAATTCCATGGAGACTGGAACAACCTCCAGGAAGTGATGCAGAGCGAAAGGAGCAGAACAGGAAAACATTGTACACAGAGACTGATGCATTGTGGTGCAATCGAAGGTGATGAACTTCTCCATTAGTGGCAATGCAGTGTCCCTGAACAATCTGCAGGGCTCTAAAAAATACTATCCACAGGCAGAGGATAAACTGTGGGAATAAAAATACCAATGAAAAGCAACTGCTTGACTACAGGGGTTGAGTGGATAGGACTGAGGAGAGAGACTCTAAATGAACACTCTAATGCAAATACCAACAACAGGAAAATGGGTTCGAGTCAAGAACACATGTGGAATCGTGCGTCGGCTATGGGAGAGGGAAAGGTGGTGGGAGGGGGGGTGGGGAGGAAAGGAAAATGATCTTTGTTTCCAGTGAATGACGTTTGGAAATGACCAAATAAAATAATGTTTAAAAAAAATACAATGAGTAATCAAAGAAAGAGAGAGAAAGAAAGGAATACGTATGAAGGGCCTCAAGCCAATATGGCCTAGACCTGAGCCTTAAGAGAGAAATCAGTCAGTTTTTTAACACTCACCACAAGATCTGACTAAACAAGGATTCTAGTGACACCAGGCCAGCTCCATCTCAGCTGACTTCACCAGAGAGCCTTCCAGCCAGAGACTGTTCCAAAAGGCCTTTCTCCAGAGCCTCTCTCAAGAGATTCTTCCCAAGCGATCCTCATCAGAGATCCTCCAAAAGGAATTCCTCCAAAAGGATCTATATATCCTCAAGAGATTCTGCTTTTTCTTATATAGGGGTTTTTCTCCCATGTCACCTCCCCTAAGGCCCTACATCTACCAATCACTGTAGACGCTTTCCAAAGGACTGCCCATCTAAATTCCTGCTAAGTCGACCAATCTCCTCAGTAAGTCTGAACGAGAGAAAACACGGCTGAGTCAACTAATCTCATTAATAGAAAACTTGCCCGACCCTTTTAGGTACCCAGCATCCCATTGTATCAATTCTAAAAACAGGCCTGGCTCAAAGAACTCCTTGCCCCACCATAAGCATGGATCCAAGTACTTTCTTTGTTTAGCAAGGATTTTTCTGCCCTAAAGCAGTCTTGAGTACGGTTGGAGTAGAGGTCCTCCCATTTCTGATCCTGGCGAGTTCTCACATCAAAATGGGGAATGTTTCTCAGTAGGGAATTTGAGGATTCCTCAATGTGGAGTAAAATTTTTAACATTCATAAGTCTGTGAAATTTTAAGGTTCATAATGGCAATGGTCCATTGTGGCTTTTCTTACTAGGCTAAGGATCTACAAATGTCTAAAGATGGTCAAAGATTTCAAGCTGGAAAGGACCTTAAAAATAAATTAAGTCCAACTCCCTAATTTTATGAATTAAGAAACTGAAACCCAGAGGGGTTAATTGCCCAAAACCACTCAGTTAGTGATCAAATGAGGTAGGATTGAATCTATCTTCCTGATTCCAAATCAAACACTCTACTACACTTGTTCAACTCTTCCTGACCCCATTTGGGATTTTCTTAGCAAAGATTCTGGAGTGGTTTGCCATTTCCTTTTCCAGTTCATTTTACAGATGAGGAAACTGAGGTAACAAGGTGAAGTGACTTTCCCAGGGTCACACAACTAGTAAGTTTCTGAAATCAGATTCAGACTCAGGTAGATGAACCTCCCTGCCTCTAGTCCAGTATTTTATCTAATGTGCCACATAGGTGCACCAAACTGTACTTAGCCTTGAATCATGGAAATTTTAAAAATTTATCTGATTTAGGCTTAGTGGATAGAAAGCCAAGCCTAGAGATGAGAGGTCCTAGGTTCAAATCTGGCCTCAGACACTTCCTAGCTGTGTGACATTGGGCAAGTCACTTAACTCCCATTGCCTAGCCCATACTGCTCTTCTGCCTCGGAACCAATTCACAGTATTGATTCTAAGATAGAAGGTAAGGGTTTAAAAAAATTTGACCTAAAAATCCAGATGAGGATACCCATAAAAATATATTTGTACAAATACATTTATACAACTAAAATGATACCATTTTGTATAATTATACAATTTGCATAATTGAGCTGCATAAACATATTTAGGAAAACATGCTTTAATTAATTTTATATTTACAAATTGCTATTTATACAATTTCATTTAAAATTTTTAGTTTTAGAAACAAAACTGACATTTGTGAAAGTTTTGTTGTATCTGATGCAGCCACAAAGACAAACCTTCCATTTGAGTCAGCCCCTCCCTTCCAACCCGCCAACCGCAGTTAAAGAAATATGTGTACAGCACTTATCTAGAAAGCTTTAGCTTGCCTGGCAGTGGTTCTGATATATTGCTAAAAGGGCCCCATTCTATATAACTTTTGCCAAGACTATACAAGGCTAGGCTATGTGCCAAGAGGCAATCCCTTAAGTGAAGCTCTGGCCAATTAAAAAGCTGTAAGATCTCAAAGCAAAATCCCAAATTTGGGGACTCTAGAAAGCACCTTTTCTCTCCCACATTTAAAATGTTGGGAAGTCCAAAGATGAAGAAGCAAAGCTAAGCTATAGCGCCTCAAAAAGGAGCTTAATATAACAGAGAGGTATGATTAGATTTCCATCATCACTCTGGTCACAAATGTGTGCCATACGAGGCAATCCTCCAGACCTGAGAGAGAATCCTCCCCCAAAACCAAACTGGCCCTTAATAAGGAGCCATGTCTCAGTTACCCCTGCTAGGACTTGCTGGATGGGGAATATGTATCCTTCTAGCAACCAATGAATAAAATTTAATAATAAATAATTAAAAAAATAATAACCCTTGCTTTGGGGACAAAAATCCACTATTTGACAAAAACTGCTGGGAAAAACTAGAAGACAGTGTGGGAGAGATTAGGTTTGGATCAACACCTCACACCTTACACCAAGATAAACTCAGAATGAGTGAATGACTTGAATATAAAGAAGGAAACTATAAGTAAATTAGGTGAACACAGAATAGTATATATGTCAGATCTTTGGGAAGGGAAAGATTTTTAAGCCAAGCAAGACTTAGAAAGAGTCACAAAATGCAAAATAAACAATTTTGATTACATCAAATTAAAAAGGTTTTGTACAAACAAAACCAATGTAACCAAAATTAGAAGGGAAGCAACAAATTGGGAAACAATCTTTATAACAAAAACCTCTGACAAAGGTCTAATTACTCAAATTTATAAAGAGCTAAATCAATTGTACAAAAAAAATCAAGCCATTCTCCAATTGATAAATGGGCAAGGGACATGAATAGGCAGTTTTCAGCCAAAGAAATCAAAACTATTAATAAGCACATGAAAAAGTGTTCTAAATCTCTTATAATCAGAGAAATGCAACTCAAAACAACTCTGAGGTACCACCTCACACCTAGCAGATAGGCTAACATGACAGCTATGGAAAGTAATGAATGCTGGAGGGGGTGTGGCAAAGTGGGGACACTAATTCATTGCTGGTGGAGTTGTGAATTGATCCAACCATTCTGGAGGGCAATTTGGAACTATGCCCAAAGGGTGATAAAAGACTGTCTGCCCTTTGATCCAGCTATAGCACTGCTGAGTTTGTACCCCAAAGAGATAATAAGGAAAAAGACAGGTACAAGAATATTCATAGCTGCACTCATTGTGGTGGCCAAAAATTGGAAAACGAGGGGATGCCCTTCAATTGGAGAATGGCTGAACAAATTGTGGTATATGTTGGTGATGGAATACTATTGTGCTAAAAGGAATAATAAAGTGGAAATTCCATGGAGACTGGAACAACCTCCAGGAAGTGATACAGAGCAAAAGGAGAAGAGCCAGGAGAACATAGTACACAGAGAATGATACACTGTGGTACAATCGAACATAATGGACTTCTCCATTAGTGGCAATGCAATGTCCCTGAACAATGTGCAGGGATCAAGGAGAAAAAAACACTACCCTCAAGCAGAGGACAAATGGTGGGAGTAAAAACACCAAGGAAAAGCAACAGTTTGACTATAGGGGTGGAGGGGATATGAGTGAGGAGAGACTCTAAATGAACACCTTAATGAAAATACCAGCAACATGGAAAAGAGTTCGGTCTGAGAACACATGTGATACACAGAAGGATCACGCATCGCCATTGGGAGGAGTGGGGGGGGAGGAGAAAAAGAAAATGACCTTTGTTTCTAATGAATAATGTTTGAAAATGACCAAATAAAAAATGTTTAAAAGGGAAAAAAATTAAAAAATACTATAAAACCAATTATAGCCAAATTAAATAAAATAATTTCATAATACAAAAAAAAATAATGAATTAAATTACGTGTGCCTAGTATTGCTTCTGGGCCAAGGGAAACATGGTATTGTTGTTATTGGGAAGTATAGTGTAGTGAATAGGACACTGAATTTAAATTCAGGGAGACCTGGATCGAAATCCCATCTCAGATATAGAAGGTATGTGACCCAGGGAGAGTCATATGGCTTCTAATGCCCGTTTCCTTTTTTTTTCCTTTAAACTCATATTTTCTTAGAACCAATTCTAAGTATCTATTCCAAGACAAAAGAGTGGTATGAAAAATGGTAAGGGCTAGGCAATTGAAGTTAAGTGAATCCAGGGTCACACAGATGGGAAGTGTCTGAGGTCAGATTTGAACCCAGGACCTCCCAACTCCAGACATGACAAAACTCTATCCACTGTCACCTAGCTGCCCCTAAAATATAAGCTCCTTGTGAGCAGGGACTGTTTCATTTTTGTCTTTGTAGCCAAATGCCAATCATGCTTTCTGACACATAGTGGGTGCTTAATAAGTCTTATTGATTGCAAAGTATAAGACTTAATCTCTTTTTCTCCTTATTACTTTCAGCTCCAAAGGGCATAAGAAATTCCTAATCATGTTTCCCATAGGAAAACAGAACACTCCCTTTTAACTTTGTGTTTGTTCTTCCTTTTTAAAGAGGACCAATAGCCTCAAGGGGTGGTGTCTTGACTTATAGATGAATTGGATTTAAGTGAGACAGAGTTGCTCAAAATCTTCAGCCTTTCTTTCTCTTCCAGAGTCATCAAAGTCAAGTGACAAAACAAAAATTAGAATGACTGGCAATGGTCCAGGATGAAATGGATGAGTTTGGCTTCTTCAATATCTGACCAAGCTCTAAGTGCTCCAGAAAAACCTACATCAGCCACCTTCATGATCATTGGAACAGATTGTTCTCATCTGCCCATTCCGACAGGGGAAGACCTATGGGGTAGACAGTCCCCTGACTCACTCATGGGTTTGTGGCCCATCAATTACCCTCAACTTGGTGTAGCCTAAACTACCAAGATGGTTTACCAGAGTGTGGCATGCTACAGCTTCTTGGAGCCACAGGTGAGAGGTGGGGAAAGGGGGACACCAAGGGTAGATGAGTAGCCCTGAAAAGGGTTCTCTAATCCCTCACACCATGGGTGCTAGTCTTCCTTGAACACCCACACATCCTTTTAAATTACTCTTCTAATGACTCCAAAAAGTCAGGACAAAGGACACTGGAATTAAGTTGAGTGACCCAAATTCTAGTTCTCAGCCTGCTCCTTATTTGCTATGAAACCTTCAGCAAATCATTTGTCCTCTATAGGACTAGGTTTCATCACTGGCAAATGGTGAGCATTGTACCTTGCCAAAGATTCTCCAGGTGGTAGGTACAAGCTCAGGAAGACTCTACCAATATAGAAAGCATTTGTGTTCCAGCACAAAACAAGACCAGTACAGATACAAGGAGGAGCCTCTGGTCAAAGAAGCCCATCACTAGAAAGTCTAACCCAGATGACATTTTTTTTACCCAAATCAATGAAGGAAGACCAAACCATCTACCATCTAAGGCTCTAAAGATTCATATGATTCTCATGAGGAGAGGAAGGACCCCCATGTCAAAGTATTACAAACAGATTATACTTACCTGACAGGTAAGTCAGAAGATGTTCATGAATTTGGGAGGAAGAGAAGAACTCAGCTGTCAGAGGAGGGAGGCAGAAGGAATAACTTCTGGGAATGACTTCGGAATGGCCATGTCACGTGGATGATCAGAGAATAAGTTGGTGAAAAGCAAGTTCCCAGACCAATAGTTTGTGTTGTGAAAGTATAGAAAAATAAGTTATGGCAAGCCATGAGGAGGGAAGTGGAACCAGGAAGGACCTTGAAGGTTGGAATGAGATTAGATTTGTTCCTGTGGCCAATGGAACTACCTGAACAAGGCACAGAAGGAGAAAGACAGGCAGAGACAGAGAGATAAAATAAATATAGGTTCCCTAAGGGCAATATATTCCCATCTTTTCATTCTGAGCTCCTAGCTGTGGGGCACTGTACATAATTGGCTCTTAATAAATGTCTGTCAAGTTGAATTGAATTATTATTCTGGAATCTTCCAACCTGAGCCAAGAACAGAGTGGGTGGGCAGGGCAATGAGTGGGATCTCAGAAATGCCCAGACTGGAAAACCAGAAGTGAGAGATTTGGAATGAATTCACCAAACTCTTATTCAGAGTCTCCCTTTCACTCTAACCCTTCAGGAAAGTAGCTAATAAACCATTCCCAGCAGAGGAGGAAGGTGAGAGAGAGTTGCCTGGAGAAAGAAATCAATTCTGATGCTTTGGTGTGTGAAGCAAGAAAGGGTCAAGAATAGAACCTCTAGCCCCATTGTTCTGGTTGGAAGACACATGTTCCATAGGAGCCCCTGGGGTCTCTGCCTCTAGCATCTTTCTCTCTCAGCTCCCCTCCTCTAGCCTTCATTTATTGGCACCTCCCCCTATCCTGCCCCCAACCTCCACCCCAACCCAGGCACTCCTAGAAATCTACCACATAGCCTTTACAGTCACTTTCCCATGAATCTTTGCCATCCCACTCTCCCTTGTTTAAAGCCCCACAGTGGACACAAGGAAGAAGGCACTGTCTCTGCTCTTTCAAGCCTCACAGTCTACTTAGAGAAGCCAGATATTCCCAGAATCCTATTGTCCAGTCATTTTTTTTTAGTCATGTCCAACTCTTTCATTTCTAGCTCCTGCCTGTGGGACACTCCCTCTTAATAAATGTCTGTCAGTTGAATTGAACTATTATTCTGGAATCTTCCAGTCTGAGCCAAGATCAGAGTGAGAGGCTAGGTGAAGAGTGGGATTTGGGGGAAATGTCCAGGACTAGAAAACCAGAAGTGAGAGATTTGCGATGAATTCTCATTTGAGAGAAAACCCATTTGGGGTTTTCATGACAAAGATACTACAGTGGTTTGCCATTTCCTTCTCCAGTTCATTTTATAGATGAAGCAATTGAGACAAGGTTAAGTGATATGTTCAGGGTCTCACAGAATGTGTGTAAAGCTAGATTTTTAGCTCAGGTCTTCCTGAACCCAGGTTTGATACTCTATCCACTGTGTCACCTGGCTGCCATTACTTTCAACTTACTACTGGACTATTTATTAAGGACTTAATTTATTAAAGACTTATTTTACTTTATTATATGCCAAGCACTGTGCTAAATTCTGGGAATGCAAATATTATATATTAGCAAAAACAAGAAGGGGCAAAATACAAAAGGTAGTGGTCAAGACTTTTAACTGGCTACTGAGCGAGGACTGAGTGTGCATACAAGGGCACCAGCAAGCCAGTGAGAAGTGCCCTTTACCTTTACTAGAACAGCCTGAAAGTACATGTCTGGGGGTGAGGTTATCTACCCTTTGGGTGTTCTTTTTTTTAGTGCAGGGCCACCAGGCACCAAATATCCATCAGCCAAGCCAGAGGACTTATCCCTGAGCACCCATTCCAATAGTGAACTAACCCAACAGCTGCCATGTTCTACAAGCAAATACAATTCATTCATTCACTATGCTTTTCCTAGAAAGGAACTTAGTGGTAGGAAGATGACTATAGCTACTATTTACATCTAGGGGAAAGCCCCAGCCATAATTTACTTCATTTCCCACCTTCCTACCATCCATTCCTTAGCCTAAACAACCTGACAATCACTTGTCATCCTACTTGAACCAGGAATCATGATCAAATCAATTCTGCCATTGTCCCTGGATGGGTTGTATCATCCTAATCTTCTATAGACGATGGTGGTCCCACCCCACCCCAATCCCCAGAAAACTTTTTGGACCAAAGTGCTCCCTTCCTGCCTACAACTCCCTTTTGTAAGCTAGCCTCTCCCCATTAGGAAGTAAATTCCTTGAAGGCAGAGATAGACTTTGCTAATGTATTTGTATTCTCCCTCACCAGAGCTTAGCACAGTGCTTGCCACATGTAAGTTCTTAAATGCTTTTTCATCTAGTCATTCATTCACAAGGCAGCAATGTGATCTAGTTCCTGATTTAGGGGGTGGAGTGAGGATAGAGCATATAGCATACAGGAAGAGCCACTGAGCTAGACTTTGGACAATTGGCAGAATTAAATTGGTAGATGAGAGGTGGCCAGGGAATAGTATAAGCAAAGGTCTGTACAAGTAAAAGGGGATGTTCATCATATGTTCTAAGATTATGGCTAAGGTAAAAGATCTATGCTAGAAAGCAGTGAGAAATCAGATTTAGAAAAGTAAAATCCAAGCTCTTTACTTTCCAGGACTCCTTTATACTTCCCTCTCTCCTCCTAGGACCTTCAACAATCTGCCTCATTTCTCATTTCTCATCCCAACATAATCCCATTTTACAACAATGCCTTACTTCTTAGATTGTTCGCATTACAACGAACTTTAGAGAGAACCCAGAAGAATGATTCAGTATTCTCTCTTTGGCCCCAAAGGGCATAACCAGGCACAAAGTGGGAAAACTACAAAGAAGAACATTTAGACTTAAAGTCAGGAAGAACTTCCAACAATTGGAGGTCTCTTCCAACTCCTAAATTCTAGAATTTGAACCCCCAAATCCATAATTCTTTAATATCCCAATCCCCTTATTTTTATAAGAGAGAAAACTGAAGCTTTGGAGAGGACAAAGGACTTACTAGAGATGACATGGCTAGCCAGTAACAGAGTCATCACTTGAACCCAGGCTTCCCAACTCCCAACCAAATGCACTTTTGCCTCAAACACCCTGCCCCTCACCACTAAAAAGACACAGAATCCAGATTTTTAGCTGCAGCTTGGCACCCAGTTCTCATTCCATTCAAGGCTTCCATTTGCCAAGCCTTTTCCCAACACAGCCAGGAGTGGGGTTCAGACCAGCCTACAGCTGCAGAAAAGGAAATGGAGTGGTTAAAATGTTATACAAAAGAACAGAGCACTCTGAGTTATCTGTGCCAATGCAGGGGGAATCATGCTATGGAGGAATAAAGAGACTAAACAGCAGGTAATAAAAAATGGTAGATTTTTTTAAAGGGAAAATTATTTCATTCTGAGTTTGGAACATAATATAGGCCCATCCTACCTACCATCATTAATTGGTTCCCCAAAAACATGACCTTAGGTGAAATAACATCACAGGGGGGCAATATGCCTGATCTCATTCTACAGTTTTCACTTTGGCTGAAGTTCTAGTTGCCTTTCTAAAGGAGAGACAGTAGGAAGTAGTGGAGGGGAAAAAACCATCACTGGATTTGGGGAAGGAAGATTCAAATCCCAGTCCTGTTCTTTAAGACCTGTATGACTTTTCACAAGTCATTAAATCACTTCAACTTGCCCAGCCTCAGTTTCTACATCTGTAAAGTGAAGAAGGGGTTGGAGGAGACAGCCTTCAAATTACTTTTCCCATTCTGAATTCTGAGTACTGACCATCTGATGTGTATCTTGGGCAACTGCCAAATGACATTACAACAGGGTCTTATGACATTATGAAAGCATTTGTTTATAATATATTAATGATGTTATTGTGAAGTGATGTTGGTTGGGGCCATGTTATATAGGATCGGTTTATGCATGATTGAGGCTGGATAGCACAGCAAATTGGCTCCCCTTGGTGAGTATGGTTTGGACTAGGATCAGAATGAGTTTCTGTTTTCTGAACACACATGGCTGGGGCCATGTAAGGAGGAATTGGAATGAGGGGAAAGCCAACTCAAGCCAAGGGCTCAAACATTGGTCATAGCCAATCCCTAAACCAAGTAAAACCAGACCTATTGGAGGAGTAGTTATAGAGGTAAAATAGAGTCAGCGAGTTCATAGGATTCTAAATTTGAAGCTGAGATCACAGAAGCCAAATGGTCCAGCTTCTTCATTTTACACATGCTGCAGCTGAGACCCAGATTTCAATGACTTGTCCAAGGTCACATAGTAAACATCAGAGATAAGATTTGAGCTCAGCTCCTCAGGAACCACTGCTCTTTATACTGTGCTACTCGATGTAGTTGTCAACCCCAAAATAAAGAGAACTACCAAAGCAGCAACAATAAGGGTCTTTGATAGAGGAAAGGGAATTGAAATTTGGAACACCACTGAAGAACCAGTGCAGGAAAGGCAGAGAAAGGACAGGGTTTAAACACACTTCCAGGGGGAGCAGTTTAGTTGTTTTACAAAATAGCTGAAGGCTAGAGAGCAATTAACTTCTCCTCAGAACAACTGGCTCCTGGGGCAAAGAGAAAATTAACTGGCCTTTATGAATCACCTACTGTGTACCAGGCATTGGAGATAGAGAAAAGCAAAAAGCAGACTCTGCTCTCAAGGAACTCAGAGACTAATAGTAGAAGTGGCATATAAGCAAAAATGGACAAACTTCAACTGGGTACAACAGACAACAAGCAGCCACTAGAATTTTGGGCAGAGAAATGACATGACCAGATCAGTGAGATCTGTAATCATAAGACAGATTATTCTGTCAATGACATGAAGGACATATTATCAGAGGAAGGAAGGGGAAACAGGAAGACCTATCAGGAGGGGATTATAATATTCTAGGTGAGTAGTAGTAATAATATTTAATTATAGGCTCTGTGGAATCTGGCACTCTTGTTTTCTTCCCATCTCTGTCCCATATTACTATCCTCCACACACCTTACACTCCAACCATACAGATCTATTCAGTTAGTCTACTCTGCTCTACATCCAGGACCTGTGCTGGACTTTGATGGGTCTGCCCCAAGACTCTATTCTGGACCCACTTCTTTCTTAATACCATTTTTTTTAAAGACCTTCATCTTTTGTCTTAATATCTCAAGCAATGGCAATGGGAATAGACAGAATAGAGGTGATGGATTCAAAATAGATTTATGGAAATCAAGATTTGGTAACTGATGCTAAAGAGAAGAGTCAAAAATAATCCCAAAGTTGTAATCAAATTGGAGTCACAGGTAGAAACCATGAAGTAAGAAGGAAAAATTTAGTGATAAATTATAATAAAGCATAAATAAGTTATTTTTATAAGTTATTTATATAATACATTATGCATTGTTTATTATAATTACATAATAATAAATTACTAGAATACTTTATAATTATTATAAACTATAAGTCATTTTTATAATAATCAATATAATATATTATTTATTATAATTACATAATAAATTATTAGACTACTTTGTAATTATTCTATACTATAAATAAATTATAATAAACATGATAATAGTCATGTTGCATTTGAGCTCATCTTGGGGGATCTCAGTTGGAGGCATCCTGAACTGCAAGTCTGAATCAAGCTCAGCACTGGAGATAGAGATTTGGAAGTCCGCATAGAAGTGACAATGAATAAGATTACCAAGGAATAAAGTACAGAATGAAGAGAGTCAAAGACAGAAGAAGGTCAAGGACAGATCCTTGGGGAATACCTTGGTTTGGTCAGGAAGAGTCAGAGAACACATGGTAAGAGATGTAGAAGGAGAACCAAAAACAATTTTATATCTTCGAAGTCAAAGTAAAAAAGTATCAAATGGGAGGGAGAAATAAAAATGATGCCAGAGAATGAGAACTGAAAAAAGACTTTTGATTTCATGAAGTCATTGGTGATTGTTGAGAAAGCAATTTTGATAGAATGATAGCTAGAGAAACCAGATGGCAAATGTTATGGAGGATACTTGGTTCATCAGTAAGTGAAATCTGCATAGAAAACAGAGAACTTTAGAAGGGAATGGGAATGAGAGTAGCTAGGTGGTTCAGTGGATTCAGAACAAGGACTAAATACAGGAAGTCTTGGGTTAAAATCTATGTGATATCTGAGCAAATCACTAACCCCCACAACCTAGCCTTTACCACTCTTCTGTCTTGGAACTGATACATAGTATTGATCCTAAGATGTAAGGTAAGGGTTGTTTTTTTAAGAAGTGAATGGAATGAGAGAGAGTAGTAAATAAATGAAGTGTTTAGATAGTTGAGGTAGAAAGGTCAAGAAAATACTTTGCTTTAATAATTGGAGAGACATGAGCATGTTTGTAGGTACATGGAAAGTAATCAATAAAGAGGGAGGAAATACTAAAGATTCTTAAAGAAGAACTGGAACAAAATCTTGGACAGGATGTGAGGGGATAAGATCAAAGGTAAGGATGGAGAAGTTAGCTTCACTGAGTGTTAGGGGAACCCTTTTTTGGGGGAGCAAGATATCAACTCCTACTCCCATACAAATTAGGCTACTTTTCCTTAAAAGGTATTTAAATCATCCTCAGGATTTGATTGGCTCAGGATACTAAAGACTCAGGCTGCTGATATAATTTCCTGGTCTCCTGAGCACAAAACAGCCAGGAGAAAGTGGCACCCACTGACGCTTGGCTGGTGGACCACAGTGGTTCAGTCAAGCAACTTGGGAGTGTTCTCACTGCATACCCATGGTGAGCATCCTTCTGCTCTGGCTATAGTCAGTTTTATTAACTGTTGAACGACCTATCAGTGTTTCATTTTGTCCCAATTAAACAAGTAGGGGATTGGGTTGAGTCAGGCCCAGTCCAGAACACCTCTCCGAATTGGTTATTTGGTTGCTGTCCTTGGTACTCAAAGAGGAACAAAATTACATCACTGGTGATGTCTTTTGCCTGGCACATAAATTGGGTTTAAGTGAGGCAGAGCTGCACAAAGACATCAGCCTCACTCTTTCTTTCAGAGTCATTCAAATCCAGTGGCAAGACAAAAGGCAAGACCACTGGTGATGGTTCAAGATGCAGTGAAAGACCTTCGATGTTTCACTGAGCTCTAACTTGCTTCTGCTGCCTTTATGGCTATTGGAAACAAATTTTTCTCAGCTACCCCTTTTACTAGGGAAAGTCTTTACATGCCTGGGGTAGATATCCTCCCAACATACCAGTGACTTTGAGGCCTGTCCATTACCTTGAATCTGGTTTAGGCCACCTGCCAAGACAGTTTACCTACCCAGGTGTGGTCAATGCCCATGCTTTAGCTTCTTGGAGCTACAGGTGAGAGCAGGACACAAAAGGAAGAAAGCAGTCCTGAAAAGGGATAAGCAAGTCTTCCCTGAACACCTTGTATATCCATTCTCAATTTTAAATCAGAGAGGGGTGATGATTTTGAATTCTGATAGATTAGGATACTGAATTCTGAGAAACAAGAGACTACTAAGATAGCTCCTAGTAGCTGGTCAGTTGAGCTTGATGAGAGCTACTTCAAGTGTGAAGGATGGGAAGGGGGGAGGAATGGGGGAGAAAAGGTCTTAGAAGAGGGAAGGAGAAAGGGAGTCAATAAGAATAGAATTGTAGATCTGTGAAACTGCAAGGAGGTCTCAGCTGACCTCTCTGAACCTCAATTCCCTCATCTGCAAAATGCGGATAATAATATTTGTATTACCAACCTCTGGAGGTTGTTATCCATGAAAGGTGCTTTGTAATACCCTACTTAAATGGGAGCTGTTATTACTGTGAGTTCAGTGCTGGGGCAGCAGCACAGGACACTTACTCTACAGAGAGGGTGGACAAGTAAAAGGGTTTCCTATAGTCAGGAATCTCAACCAGCCTTACCCAAGCTTGGACAGGAAGCTAAGAATCAGGAATATTTACAATTTGTTTCCCCAGCTAGTGACTTTATGTCCTAGGCCCATGATGGGGAACCTATGGCACATGTGCTGAAGAAGGCACACAGAGGCCTCTCTGTGGTCATGTGCCACCCACCATAATTAATTACTAAAAAGGCAGGACTCTGCAGAACTTCTTGCTTCCCTCTCTTCACCATGCCTCCTAGTCCCTCTGCCCAGCAGCCCAATCAAAGCTCTTACTCCTTCCCCTGTCTGGAGTAAGGCTGTGAGCTGGGGGGGACAGGGGCAGGGGGGCATGGCACGAAGTCTCTAAAAGGTTTGCCATTACTGTCATAGACACTCCAGAGTGTTTTCTTTTTTTATTAGAAGTCTTCTCAGCCTCCCTAAGTGGTGAGGGATGGAATTGGGAAATCGAGGGAAGGTGTTCACGACCTTCCAATAGTAGGAGAGTGAAATAGCAAGGGAGGAGAGAAGAGGAAGAGGAGAAGGAGAGAGGAGGAAGGAGAGAGGTCTCTACTACCCCGTAGGGTAGGAGATAATAGTAGAGAATCCTGGCAACTTCTCTGATAGATGGAGGTTGAGAGAGAGGGATTCAGTCACTCAGTCAACAAACATGGATTAAGCTCCTTCTAAGAGCAGAGCACTGGACCAGTGATGAGATAGAAACAAAACATTCAAATGAGTCTCTGTCAGAGATAGAACTAGATTGTTCTGTGGCAAAGGGACCTGAGAGAGGAGGTCATGAGGACTGTTGAGGGAGCTCTTTCCAGGACACCATGAGGTCTCTGATGCAGAAAGAACTAGATGCCTGCCTGAAGTAACAGAGATTCTGGGATTTGGGCTCCCCAGCCCTAAGCACTCTTGATATTTAGGGAGGCCAACCAACCTGGAGGTGGGTCCCAGAGAAATGTGAGAGACCTGAGGACCTGAGACTGGGGTTGGAACAGGTGGAGGAAGGAAGAAGCATGCCAAGTCTGATGATGCCTAAATTTCCCTGCCCTGGATCCAAGCCTTGGCTGGCCTGCAACCCCAGTTATGATTCTGGTCCCTGTCCTGATTTACAGCCCAGTAGGGGATGGTAGAAGGAAGGAAGCAAGGCATTTGGGTTCATATACAATCATTTATTAAATAGGCACTGTGTGCTGAGCCCAGGGAAAACGATGAAAATCAAAGTGTTCTTTCCCTCAAGGAGCTTATCAGGCATGGCAAGGCGAAAGAAGGATAAAAGCAGGGAAACCCCAAGACAGGTCTAGCCCTTTTTAAGACCCTTTAGGTGTTGGTTCCAAGGTTCCAAGGCAGAAGAGCGATAAGTGCTAGGCAATGGGGGGTTCAGAGTGACTTGCCCGGGGCCACACAGCTAGGAAGTGTCTGAGGTCACATTTGAACCCAGGGCCTCCAGTCCCTGGTCCTGGCTCTCGATCCACTCAGCCACTTTGCTTTTGTGGTTCTAATTTACAGTCTTCCTGTTGCAGTCTCATTCCAGCAACAGGACCCCGACGGGGAGCTGGTGGGATTGTGACACCCAATACCGATAGCATCTGCCTGGGCTGGAGATTTCGGGAGCCGAGCGGCTCATCCCCGCAGTCAGCCGCCGTCGAGCTGGGAATCACGGGGGGGCAGGCTGCAGCCAGGAGGGCGTGGGAGGGAGGGAGAAGCCAGCCCAGGCTCTCTCCACCCCCGCTCCAAGCCAGAGACTCCTCCACCCGCAGCCCGCCCGCGATGTTCCCTTCCCGGAGCCTCGATCTGGCGTCTTGCAAAGCAATTGATTAAACCGAGCGGGGTCCTGCTAATGAGCTGTTGATGATGCATCGCGTCTTAGCTCGCGCTCCCGCCGCTGATGTGAGAGTTAATTACCCCGGGAGGCCCGGGGACGCAATGAATACTTCATAAAGCCAAAACCCGCGGTGAATTATTCATTTTCCGTTTGTCCCCACAGCCCCAGCCGGGAAAACGCCCTAGGAAAGAGGAGGATTGGGACGGGAAAAGAACGGTGCCTCCCCCACCCGACCCTTCCCCACCCCTCTCCTCATGGCACCGCGAGGGGGGGGCTGTGCCACAGGCAGAGCCCTTGGCAGGGTTTTTGCGCCTCCAAGTGGGTCGGTCTCCCCAAATACCCACAGTACTTAGGTTAGTTAGGGCTGGGTAGCCAAGATTCCAGAATCCCTGTTACCTCAGACAGAAACTGGGCCGAGTTTTTCCCCAAGCTGCCTGGAGTCATAAAATCCTATCCGTCATATGATTCGAGTCACGAAATGTGAGCGCTAGAAGGGGCCTCAGGGACTATCTAATTCCAATCCCCTTCTCTTGGAGAGGAGCTAACAGGAAAGTGACTCAATCAAGGTCACTTATCTAAAAAGTGATAACCCTAGGACTGGAGTCCCTGTCTCGGGTCAAATGCTCCCAGTAACTGGAGGGGCAGCTTGGTTGAGGGAATCTTTTTGTGTGTTTCCAATCCCTTTGGCAGTCTGGCAAAGCTTATGGAGCCCCTTCTCCAAATAAAGATTTTCAAATGCATAAAATAAAGTCTAAAGAATTACAAAGAGGGGGCAGCTGGGTAGCTCAGTGTGTTGAGAGCTAGCCCTAGAGACGGGAGGTCCTAGGTTCAAATCTGACCTCAGACACTTCCCAGCTGTGTGACCCTGGGCAAGTCACTTGACCCCCATTGCCTAGCCCTTACCACTCTTCTACCTTGGAGCCAATACACAGTATTGACTCCAAGATGGAAGGTAAGGGTTAAAAAAAAAGAATTACAAAGGAAACCAATTATATTGAAATATAACTAAAATTATTTTTTAAATTCAAGGACCCTGTAAGAGGCCTAATGGAAAGTGTTTCTAAGCCTTCAGAGAAGGGAGAAATCACTATGAGCTAGGGAGAAAGGAAATACCAAGAGAGTATGTCACTGTTATTTGAGGAGGCATATCCCCCTGAAATTTGGAGGAAGGAATGTAGGAATCCTCATCCCCATTAATTTTCTCTCTGCCAGGTAACCTCTTTATGTTCACATTTCAATTAATCAATAGCCACAGAATAGAATATAAACTTCTTGAGGGCAAGGACTCTTAAGTCTTTATCTTTGTAAGCCTAGCTGAGAGCACACGGTGCCTGGCACATAGAAGACCTTTACTGAATGCTTGTGGAATTGAATTGAAGTAGCTGCAACTCTTATAGGGAGGCCTGTTGAAGAGTTGGTCACAGAGAGACCATAATAAGTGGTAACCAATGAAGATACTTTTTCTTTTGAGCTGACCAAGCCCTCAAAGGCCCTGCCTTAGGAGAAATTATTCTTTAAGTGAGCAGTCAGCATTTCTCCCAGCCTACTTGGAGCTACTAAAGGTCCAGCAAGAAATCTCTCCCTTAAATTAGGAGTTCCCTGGCCCCAAGGCTTAGGACTTCTCACAGTAAATTCAGAGATCCCTGAGATCAGGGGAGATTACTGAGATTGGGAGTTCATCAAAGGCAGGCACTCTTTTCCCATCAGATTTTAATCCCTTCCATCTAACAAGGACTTCCCATGGGCAATGTCTTCTCTGCAGACTGGGAGCTTCCTGAGGACAGAGGCAATATCTCCCCTCAGACATTGTCCCCAATCTAGAGTTTCTTCCACAGACTGGGAGCTCCCTGAAAGCAGGGACAATGTCCCCCTTAGACATAGTTCTCAGACTCAGAGTTTTTTTCCCATCAATTGGAAGCTCCTTGAGTGAAGAGACAATGCCTCCCCATCACACATAAGTCCTAGATTGGAGTATCTTCCCACAGCCTGAGAGCTTCCTGAGGTCAGGGATAATGTCTCCCCATTTCTTCCATAGACCTGAAGCTCTCTGAAGGCAGGGAAAATGCCTCCCCAACAGACATAGTTCCTAGACTGGAGTATCTTCCCACAGACTGGAAGTTTGTCTCTCCATCAGATGGAGTCCCTAGTTCCTAGCGTTTTCCCACAAACTGGGAGCTTCCTACCTGCAGGAGCTAAATGTCTTTATCAAACTGGGTAGGTGATGGGGGTTCTCCCAGGTCAAAGACTGGTTCCTTAATCTATCTCACTCGTGGCTGCTTAGATCTGAAGACTCCTCTCTTCCCCTCCACACTTCGAAAAGCTGATGTCTAGACCCTTTTGCGAGTCCTGGGCTTTGCTCAGAGCAGAATCGATGTCCAAATTGTTTACTATCTGAAATAGGCTTTGGTATCTCTGTTCTTCTACTCCTCCACCTTCTCCCTCCTCTCCCTCAAGGTGACCTGTTCCCATCTCAGCTCAGTGCTTCCTTAAATCCCCAGGATGTGGCTCCAAAAGGTCACCTGCTGAGCTGGGGAGTAGGGCTGGAGAGGGGGAGTGTGAGCAAGCAGTGTGTAGTGTTTGGGAAGGAAGATTTATAGAGCCTTGTCCCGGGCTCCAGTGCTCAGCCCTCAGACCTCTTCCTTCCAAAAGTTGACACAGCCTAGCCTGGCTCCTTCATTAAAAGGTCCCTTATTGGGCTGTTTGTCAAATTGAATCCCTGACACCCCTGGCCCTTTGTCAGTCAGAAAAAAAATTTTTTTTTAATTAAGCACCTACTATGTACCAGACACTATGCTAACTAAACCCTGGGACACAAAGAAAAAAAAGTCAGTCCCTTCGTGGAAATTTAGAGCTAAGCCTTAATCCTATCCAATCTTCATTTTAAAGATGAAATAAGAGCCAGCAAAGGAAAGGAATTTGCCCAAGATCACCTGGCTGCTTCCCCCATCTTCTTTCACTTATACTTTCTCTTTCCTCCTCCAACCTCTTCCCTTTCTAACTTAAAAATGATGGCACCCACCTCAGCCAATACCCAGAGCCCCAGGCAATGAATGAATGTACATTAGCTGCAAAAGGAAGGAAAACTGAGGGGATTAAAACCTTCAGAAGGGAAATAGAACCCAAACACTCACTCAAGAGGCCCTCTCCAATATGTCCCCCCACCTCTATCAATGCCTTCTCCCAAAGCAACTTTTAATTTTCCTATTTCTCTTAAGCAGTCAACAAGTATTTATAGCCACTTCCAGGTGGCTCAGTGAATAGAGTGATGGACCTGGCTGGAGTCAAAGAAGACCTGAGTTCAAATCCAAGCTCAAATGCTGACTAGCTTTGTGATTCTGGCCAAGTCATTTAACCTCTGTCTGCCTCAGTTTTCTCATCTGTAAAATGAAAATAATAGTTTTTACCTCCTAGGGTTGTTGTGGGGATCAAATGAGATAATAAAATGCTTAGCACAGTGCCAAATATTTGTTATTCAGTTATGTCCAACTCTACTCGATCCCTCGTTCAAAGACCAAGTTTTGACAAAAAATACTAAATAGGTTTGTCATTTCCTTCTCCAGTGTTCTTCTCCATTTTTATAAGTTAGCAGCTGCTTAAAAAATGAATGTTCCCTTCCCCAACTCAACAAATCTGGGTCCTTTCAGGGCAGGATGGGCTTTCTCATGTTATCTCTTCGGTTTTGGGTTCCAATCAGAGAGACACTGAGAATGTCAAGATCTGGGTCATTTTGCTCTCCCCAAAAAAGCCCTCAATTTCTCAGCAAACTCTCAAGCTAACAAGACAGGATAGTTGGAGGAGGAGGAGGACTAACAATAGTAGTAGTAGTTGTTATAATAATTGCTAGTTATAATCTAATTTCATCCTCACAAGAACCCTAGAAGATAAGTGCATTTGTTATCTCCATTTTACAATTGGGAACCTGAGGCAGAAAGAGACCAAGAGACAGAAGCAACTTGCCTAGAGTCAAATAGCTAGTGCAAAAGATCACATTTGCACTCAGATTCTCCTCACTCCAGGACCAGCACTCTATCCACTGAGCCACTTAAGAGCTTGAAGTTGTAGTATATGACATGTTTTATATAACCCAATGAAAAACATAGACCAAAAGTCCCTCAACCATCATAAAGACTTTCCTCCCTTTTGCAGAAGATGTCAAGCAAAGCCCTCCCACCTTGTGAGTCCTGCTTTCTCTCCTAGATCTTTCCAGTCCACATGATTCATAGAACCAGTGAATGGCTAGGTATAGATTGTTCCTGGATGCCTGGGAGGCCTACATCAGCCCTGTCTCTAGTAATAGGAAGGTCAAGGTACTCAGTTTTACTCCTCCCAGTCACTGCTTCTATGTCTTCATTTGGTTCTGGCTCCTCAGGGGATGCAGTTCCCTGTAGAGGCTGTGTGCATCTTGAAGTCGGTCTCTTCACAAAAATCTCCAAATGTTTATTATACTCCAAAGCTGCTCCATTCTTGCTCATATTTCCCTCCCTCCACCCTAGAATTCTCAGGGAATAAGGAGAAGGGGCTCACCTATATCCAATGCATAGTATTGACTCTAAGAGAGAATGTAACCGTTTAAAAAAAAAAAGAATGCTGCCTGGCATATAGTAGGTCTCCAATGAATATTTATTGATTGGTCATGTCACACTCTGCTCAAAAGTTTTCAGTATCTCCCTATATCCTGTCAAGTAAAGTTCACACACCCTAGAAGTAAAGGACCTCAGCAATCTTCTACCATCTTCCTTTTCTAGGATGCTAGCCAAACAGGATCATATCATCTGACTTGCCCCTGGGTCCTAAGGACTTATGGACCTTACTCTCTGTCCTGCTGCTGTGTCCTCCTGGCCCCCTGACCTGCCACTGTACCCTAAAGACTCCTGTGCCTTGCCATCCACCCTACAGAAAAACTCTCCTATCTGTTGGCTCCCCTAATTAGAAAATGGGTTCTTTGAGATCAGGAAGTCTCAATTTTCTCTCTGTACTCCCAACGTTTAGCACAATGCTTGGTCCATAGTAACTCCATTTATTCTTCTCCATTTTCTTTACTCTAATATTCAGATGGATCTGTGCTCACATCTATGTGGGTAATCCATCCCACCAAGAAGATAATAATCCAATAATCCATCCACGACCACACATCCTCTGCCATTGTCAACCACATCCTCTCTTAAGTTGCCAGTGGGGGCAGCCTGCCAAGCAAGACAGGGGACCTTCCTTCTGTTCTCTTGACATGACAGGATAGCAATGGAGAATGAGGGCTCTTGCTGGATGTTGGGCCTGTCTTTCTCCGTCATCCATTTCCTGGAGACTTTATTTTTTTGCATGACTTAAGTCTTCATTTGTAATGTGTTGCAGCCTGCTCTCGCCCACCATATACGTCTCTGCATTGGCCTATGGGTGATCCTCCATTCTGTTTCTTTATAGAAACTGCTGTCTTCCATGACTCACAAATGGCAACATCCCTAGAAGAATCCTCCTGGGATAGATCTGAGCCTCTGGGTCAGGGACAATGTACTGTTCTCAGTCCCTCTCTAAGCCCTGTTTATTCTAGTCTCAGAGACTTTGTTCAAGCTGTTCCCTCAGGCTGAAATGTTCTCTTCCTCCTCCCTCTTTCCCTGTTCAGTTCCTCCTCACCATCCTTGAAAACCCATCGCAAGTGCCATTCTTCCAGGCAGCCTTCCTTGATCTTCCTGTCAGGAACAACCCTGGGATTCTGGGTAGTCATTTCTTTTGTCATTCCGTAATGAATGAACTTGCCATGTATTCTTTGTTGGCGGTGGTGTTCAGTCACCCAGTCATGTTCGATGCTTCCTGACCCTTGGACCGTGGGGTTCTTTTGGCAAAGATATTGGGGTGGTTTGTCCTTTCCTTCTTCAGTGGATTAAGGAAAATAGTGGTTAAGGGACTTGTTTAGGGTCACACAGCTAGTAAATGTCTGAGGTTGAATTTGAACTCAGGTCTTGACTCCAGACTCAGAGTTCTATCCACCGAGCTACCTAGCTGCCTCTGAATACAGCTAAGTCTGGATGGAAACTGTGACTTGCCATTGAATTTGCACTATTCAAATTTATGCTCTTCAAAGATGTAGTTAGGTAAAAGATAGGCAGTAAAAGGTCACCTGTGGTCACTTCAGGGGATTTATTATCAGCACTAATCAGGGCCTAGTGGTTGTATGTTATCATTTGGGGTATATTTCTTATCCCCCTCCCCAGATAAATTGTAAACTCTTGCTTTGCCCAGCTGTGAACTATGCAAACAGTGACTGCTTCCTAACTCTGTACAACTAAAGCTCCACATTTCAAAATGGCCTCAGAGCCTGGTGCTGGGTGTATCCTTCACCCTGGGCCCTTCGGCCTGGGGCATATGCTAAGGTTGATACCCTCTACCCTCTGTGCCAAATGGGCTCCTCCAAGTCCCTGGCAAGCTCTCCTAGGCAGGGAGGAGTAAGGAGCTGCCTCTCCTCTCATGGAACCATTGGGACACCATTGAGAGGGGGGCCATTCCCTCTGCACCAGGCCATGCCTGGGACCCTCAAGCAGCTGGCAAGAGGCCTTGGGCCAGACTGGGCCAGACAACCGGACAGCCCCCGCTGGTTCTGCCTGACATGCACTGCCAAAGCAGGAGCTTCCCTTTGCCCTGCTCTCTTCCCCTGTCCTCAGCCCTGCATCATCTGGACATCATGGGAGGCCTTTGAGAGTGGCAGGGGGCAGAGAGGGGGCAAGGGGCCAGAGCAGGAAAGCCAGATGGAGCCCAGGGCTCTGGGTCCCTTTAGACAGGCCCATTTACGTAGCAGTTCCTCTCCAGTCTTCCAAAGGGCCAGCTCGGTTTATACTCTGTAGGGATCTCTCCCCTCCAAGTCCCCAAATCCACACCCCCTCCAATGCTCCCCAGACCTTAAAAGAATATTTAACCACCTGTTAAATGATTTATCCCGCGGAGGCTTTTTCCGCTCAGGGTACCTCATAGGCCTCCGCGAGAATTAACTAGAGCCATAAATCAAACCGACATTTGAGAAATTTCCAGCCGTCCCAGACAGCAGGCGGTGACTGTGGCCCAGACAGGGAAATGGCATTCAGAGTGGGGAGGGAAGATGCTCCAGGCACTCCCACCCTTCCCACTCAGGAGAGGACTGAGAAGCGAAAAGGGGGTGGGTGGGGAGGGAGAAACAGAGACACACTTAAATGGACATTGAACTCCTAGAGAGGTGTTTGTTGGAAACCAAGAAACCATGGGACCACCCAAAAGCAACGAGGTAGCTGCCTCCCAGGTTAGGGATGGGAATTATTCTTCCCATTTCACAGATGAAACAAACTTTATCTTCCCCTCCACACATACACACACATACCAACCCACCAATCAGCTCGGTACCTTCATCCCATCCAGTGTATTAATTAATAGGCAAGATTTAAAGGATGGGGATGGCAAAAGGCAGGAAGATACTGCTGCTTTCAGACTGTAGTTTCCTTCTTTCTTTTCTTCCTGTAAAATGAAGAGTTAGAGTGAGGTGTCTTCAGGTTCTGACATCTATAAGCAGCTGGATCACAGTGTGCTCAAAACTAATATGCTTAGAATGGGTAAGCAGCTGCCTAGAGGGTACCATCTGAAAAGGCCAATAATAAGAGTAATTACAGTAACAAGAGGCCCCCTGTTCCCCCAAACCCCTTTTACTGGTCTACCTCAAAGCCTGCAATTCCCACCCTTTGAGGTGCTCCTTTGGGGTTATGGCATCCTCTTCAGAGGGACCCTCTAAAAGCAGACCCCAAGATCAGTAAGAGCCTCCCAAGTGCATGGACTGTCACATTCTGGGCTTTGTATCCCTGGCACCAAAACTAGTGCCTGCCTGCCACATAGGAATTTCACTAGTGCAGGAATTTCATTTTACTAATTCTATTTGAACTGGTTGATATTGTGGCAATTGGTGGCACAGTGGATAGAATGCCAGCCCTGGAGTCTGAAAAACTTGAATTCAAACCCAACCTCAGACACTGACTAGCTGTGTGATCCTGGGCAAGCCACTTCACCCTGTTTGCCTCAGTTTCCTCATTTGTAAAATAAGCTATAGAAGGAAATGGCAAACCACTCCAGTATCTCTGTCAAGAATATCACAAATGGGGTCATGAAGAGCCAGGCACAACTGAACAATAAGAACAACATGGTACCTGGTACCCAGCAGCTGTTTAATAAATGCTCATTCCTTTTCCCTCCCAATGCAAGTCTTCACCTTAGCAGGTTGCCCAGAGCACTAATAGGAGGTGACTTTCCCAGGATCAGAGAGCCATAATTTATCACAGGGTAGGTCTCAAACCCAGGACCTCCTAATTTTGAGGCTTACTGTATAGACACTCCTACATCTGCCTCCTCACTTGCTGCCTTGCATATAGTGACTGGTGCTTAGTAAAGGCTTGAATGAATTGACTGATTTTAAAGCTGAAAGGAAACTCAGAAAACATTAACCCCTACCTACCCTTGCTCTTATTGGTGGGAAGGGAACAAATTTATCCCTTGTTAATATTTTAGCAACAAGGGACAGGTAAGTAGCTCTGTGGATAGAGCATCAGTCCTGGAGTCAGACATCTCCTGGATGTGTGACCCTGGGCAAGTCTCTTAACTCCTAGCCCTTAACCTAGCCCTTGTTGCTCTTCTATATTAGAATTGTTATTAAAGCAGAAAGTAAGAATTAAAATATATTTTTCACAACAGTCAGTTATTCATTCTTCAAGAGTTAACTGAGCAACTACCCAGTAATTATAATAGCTTGGAGGTAGAATGGAAGTGGGGCTGTAGTTCAAAGACCATAATAATAGCTGACATTTATATCATGCTTGCTGTATGTGCCAGGCACAGTGTTAAGCACTTTATAATTATTATTTCATTTGATCTTCACAAAAAGTATTGAGAGGCAAGATTTAGGGGATGGAGAATATTATAACTATCCTCATTTTACAGATGAGCAAACAGATTAAATAACTTGCCCAGGGTCACCCAGCTAACAAGTGTCTCAGGCTGGATTTGAACTGGGATCTTTCTGACTCCGGACCCAGCACTTTCCATTGCACCAACTAGCTGCCCCATGAAATGACAGCACTGAAAGGGAGCTTGAGAGACAACCTTTCCAACTCTTTCGTTTTTAGGAAGAAACAAAGAAACTAGGTTGGGGGGCTGGGGATATAAAGTTACTGTCCTTGCCTTCAGAAAGCTTCTGCCTTATTGATCCTGGGGTCTGTTTTCAGAGGGTCCCTCTGAAAAGGATGCCTTACCCCCTAAGGGGAACCCCAAATGGTGGGAATTTCAGGCCTTGAGGCAGACTGGTAGAAAAGGTTTTGGTGAGCAGAGGACCTCTTCCTACTTCTTAGACTGTATTCTATAGGCAAGTGCTAAGTAGCAGGGAAAGAGCCTTGTCCAAGGTCCTAGCCATCACATAGTAGAGGATGGAGCCATTCAGGCTGGGTGAAATTACGGCACATCTAGCTTTTGGCTGATCCCCACTGGCTAACATTTTACAGTTTACAAAATACTTTCTTCAAAATGACCCTAAAGTAAATATTTACTCCATCCCCATTTTACAGATGTAAGATACTACACCCCACTTTACAGATGAGAAAATGGAGACTCAAAGCAGCCTGACCAATGTCACAAAGATAGTAAGTGAGGGGTCCAGGACTTGAACCTAAGGTCTTGTGATTCCAAGCACAGTATTAGGTATCTTATAGTCAAGAATGTTGGTAATAAATTTTAAATGTTTTTAATTGTTTAACTAAATATTTAATTAAATTTTAAAATCACTTTTGGATTCTTTGTACAAAGCATGTTAGTTTCCAGCATGGCATTTGCTTTTCAAGCAGAGAGGTAGTCAGGGCAGGGATCACTAATCCCATTTTACAGATGAGGAACCTGAGAATAGAGGTAGGGAAGGAAATTCTAATACAGGAAAGGAGGCAAGAAAAACTGAGAAAGTAGACAGGGGGACCACAATTGGAAAGCATTGGGGGTGAGGGGGGCACTCAGAGAAGAAGCCATAAGGGAGAGTGGGAGGGATTGGAAAACAAATTTTATCCATTTCACAGTTTTGCCAAAGTCTAGATGTTTTTACCTGAAGCCTCTCTTCTTGGTATTTTGCTCACCATGCTGTCTTCTGGTGCTACTGGAGAGAAGAAACCCAGATGATCTGTTCTTCCACTCTGGGGCATCACAACTCCACAAACCAGTGTACAAAGCATAGAGGGGCCTGAGGTCAGAGAAACAATAGAGCATTAAGGGGGTTGGTGGTGGGAAAAGGACTATTAGATAAGACTTATCCAAAGATCTGAGCTCAGGTGGTTTAGAACTGGAAAAGGTCCTAGGAATCATCTAGGCCAGTAATGGAAAATCATTTTTTCCCCATTTGCAGAACTGTCTTTTAAAATTTTTTTTAAATTTTATTTAATTGATTAATTTAGAGTATTTTTCCAGGATTATAAAAATCATGTTCTTTCCCTCCCCTCCCCTCAGCCCCCTCCCATAGCCAACGCACAATTCCACTGTTTTACATGTGTCATTGGTCAAGACATATTTAATGGCAAAACCTTTTAGAGGAGCAGGTGATTTCCTCAGGTGCCCATGGAGATGGGGAGGGGAGCAGCCTGGCCCTACATCACTTTGGCTTTCTAGTAACAAACTCTGGTGAACTCTGCACTGGGGCAATGGCAGGCATGCCCACAGAGAGGGCTCTGAGTACCCCCTCTGGCACATGTGCCATAAGTTCACCACCACACTAGGCCAACTCTCTCCTATTTTACAGAGCACAAAAAATTAGACTGAGGAAGGCTAAGTTCAAGTTTAAGCTCTCCAATGCATATTCCAATGCATATTCCAGCCCTGATTCTGCTAAAGATAAAGGGTGTAACCTTGACCATGTGGCCTTTCCTCACTGAGCCTCAGTTTCCACATTTGTAAAATTGGGATTAGTGAACCTTGACTTTTGTATCTTTTTCTTGTATCAAATGACGAAATGTATAACAAAGTACTTTGTTTATAGAACCCAAAAGTGAGCCTTTGTCCTGCTCTCTTTTAAAGTTATCAGGGGCAGCTAGTGAATAGAGAGTAAGGACTGTTGACAGAAGGTCCTAGGTTCAAATCTGACCTCAGACACTTCCTGGACTACTCTGGACAAGTCATTTAAACTTGTTTGCCTTAGAATTGATAGTAAGAAAGAGTTTGAAAAATATTATTATCATTTTACAGCAATATGGCACAGAAGGTAAGTTGTTTGTTTTTTTAAACCTTACCTTTCATCTTAGAATCAATACTAAGTATTCATTCTAAGGCAGAAGATCTGTAAGGGCTAAGCAATGGGAGTTAGTTAAGTGACTTGCCCAAGGTCACATTTGAAACCAGAACCTTCTGTCTCTAGGTCTGGCTCTCAATTCACTGATCCACCTAGTTGCTTCAGAATGTTAGGGTTTTCTTTTCTTTTTTTAATTAAAAAATAAATTAATTATTTATATCCTCTACTATGGGGTATCAAACACTGGACTTAGAATCAGAAGGTTTTAGGTTTAAATTCTGGTTCTTCTATTCACTATCTTGGACAAACCACTTGAGCATGAGTTTTCTCAACTATAAAATGGAAATACTTCAACCCCATGTTTATAAAATGGGGAAGATTGTGTGTAATATCTATTTACCCTATAGAGTTATTTTGAGGAAACTATTTTATGAACTGAGAAATGATGCCTATTGGGGATGAACCAAAACCTGGACCTATCTGACCTAACATCATTGAGTTATTCTTTGGACCATGGCTGGGCTCAGACTTTGGAATGAGGGATGGGGTAGAGGGGGATGGGTGGTGATAATCAGGAGAAAGGCCTCTGCTCTCCTCCACCTGTTAGCTCTCCCAACATTTCCAAGGCAGAGTTCTATCTCAAGGGTTGATTCCTACCAAATTCTAGCCCTTTAGCAGCCCCCCAGTCCCCTCAAGCAAAATCCCTCCTGTATCACAAGGAGACCAGCGCCGCCTAGTGTACACACACTGAACACACTGAGCTTCTAACCCAAGCCTCCACTAGAACACTGAAGCTCTCCTTTCCTGCCTCTGGGCTGGGGTGGGAAGAGACCTGGGTGGACAGGGTTAGCTGTGATGTAGGTGAAGTTTATCTCCAGGGTCATGCCCTTCTACCCAAGTCTTCTCTTTTGTCTGCCTTCTTCTTCAAAGATTATAGTGTCTCACACACGCAGCACCTTAGCTCTGCAGGAACAGAAATAGACCTTGAATTGAAAGCTGGAAGATCTGAATTTTAATCCTAAGTCTCGCACTAAGGAGCTCTAGAACTCTTGACAAGTAATTTCCCCTGTTAGTTTCCACAAAGGTAAAATGAAGGGATAGTGCTAAGTTCTGTAATTTTCTCTTAAGTCTGACTTGCCCAGGACAATACTTACTCCCACTCCTTGCCTCTCACCTTCAGATCTCTAACTTCCATTGCATCCCCTATCAAAACTTACCTGTCCTGGGACAATTAGGTGACTCAGTGGATAAAGAGCCAGGTGTGGAGATGGCAGGTCCTGAGTTCAAATTTGGCCTCAGACACTTCCTAGCTGTGTGATCCTAGGCAAGTCACTTGATCTCCATTGTCTAGCCCTTACCGATCTTCTGCCTTAGAACCAATACTTAGCACCAATTTTAAGATGGAAGGTAATGTCTTAATTTTTTTTAAACTTACTCATCCTGTGTCCCATGCTATCATGGAATTGTTCTCCTTTAGGTTATAGGATCACAGGAGCTGGAAAGGATCTTAGAGTTCATCTATTTCAACTACCTCATTTTATCCTAGTAGTAATAGTTTTACATGAGACGTATAAAATCTAGATAAGATTGCTTATCATCTCAACTTGGGGGAAGTAGGGGGGAAGGGAGGGAGGGAGAAGATTCAGGTTTCAAGATTCTTTGGAAAGTGTTGGGAAATGTTGTTACATGTAATTGGGGGAAAATAAAATAAAAAATAAAATTTAATTATCCTAATAACAATAGTAATTATCATAGCTAGCATTTATCTAGTACATACTATGTGTCAGGTACTGTGCTAAATGCTTTACAATTATTATCTCATTTGATCTTCATAACATCCTTGGGAAGTAGGTACAATCATAATTCCCATTTTAGAGATGAGGAAAGAAATTGAGGCAAACAGAAGTTAAGTGACTTGCCTGGGGTCCCATAGATAGTGAGAGTCAGGATCTGAAGCAAGGTTCTCATTACTCATAGCTAATCTTGGTTAGTGTCTTGAAGGTGACGATGATAACAAGAATAGCTTGTAATATATAGTACTGTGTTGTTTTTCAGTTGTGTCCAGGTCTTGTCAATCTCTGTGTGACTCCATCTGGAGTTTTCTTCGCAAAAATACTGAAGTGGTTTGCCATTTCCTTCTCCAGCTCATTTGATAGATGAAGAAACTGAAGCAAACAGGGTGAAATGACTTATTTAGGGTCACACAACTAAGTGTCTGAGGCCAAATTTAAACTCAAGAAGATGAGTTTTCCTGCCTCCAGACCTGGTACTCTATCGGATACACTGCTCCTCCTAGCTGCATGTCTATAGTGCTTTACAAAACCCTTTCTTCCTATTGTCCTGTAAGATTGTGTAGGCAAGTAAATAAGTAGTAAGGGGTATCTTTCTATAAATGAAAACGTTAAGGCCACTGAAGGTATAAATTAGTTGTCCAAAGTCACCTAGTTAGTCACCTAGCAGAACAGGGGCACAAATCCAGTTCAAGATCAGGGCTCCATCCATTTCAACTGCCTCCCATTTAGGGTTAGGGTTAAAACTGATGTTTCCATTGGAATTAGTGTTTTGATTAGGATAGGATAATCTTAAGACTGTTTGCCATTAAGGGCAATTAATAGGGCCCTGAAGAAAAAAGCCTTAATAAAATCCAAGGGCTAGGCAGAAGAGAAGAAAGAAGTGAAAAGCTAGTGAGAAAGCACTGAATAAGCCAGCAGGAGTAAAATAAGGGGAGAGCAGTAAGCCTTGGATCTCTGGTACTTTGCTTCATATAGATGTTTTAATGAGCTACATTAATCCTCCCAAATCATCCTTCAGGTGTTCCTGGCTTGATTGTCCTGTGCTTAAGTGAACTCCAGCCTGAGAAGTCCAGGAGAATATCTTTCTTCACATGTAGAGCTCTTAATTTTATTAAATTTGATAAGCATTTATTAAGCACTTACTATATACCAAGAAATATACTATCATTCCCATTTTCCTCTTTCATAACTGAATCAAAGGCTTCCAAACTGTGCCTTCCTTTAGAGTTGACACCCCTTGAAACTCCATTCAAAAAACTCCAAAATGTATAAAATATCTGGAAGTCAATCTATCAAGGCACATTCAGGACCTATATTGATAGAATAATAAAAGATCCTTTACAGAAATAAGAATGACTTAAATGACTGGAGGGATATTCAGGCTGGATGGAACCAATATAATAAAAATGACAATACCACCAAAATTAATTTACAAATTCAGTGCTATAGTAATCAAATTACCAAGGGTATGTTTTATAGAGCAAGACAAAATAATAGCAAAGTCCAAATTTTGAGGAACAAAAATTCTAGAATCTCAAAGGAAATACTGAAAAAAAGGAGGATGAAATGGTAGTATAGCACTTCTAGACACCAACTTATACTGTAAAGCAGTAAGTAGTCAATCAAACTCTTAGCAGTCAATTTCTCAAAGCTTTATACATGCCCAGTTCTAACTTTGTGATACTATCAGATCTATTTTAACTCACTGATCTTGTTTATTAGATGATAAATTAAGAACAATTTAAGTATATCTAAATTTTAGCACCCTGAGAAAAAGTCCCACTCTAATTATATCACTACATAACTGGAATTTTATTAGGTAGAAGAATGTGAAGGATAGTTGTACCTGAGGGAGACTTTGTCTCTTCCTATAAAACCCAGTGTATCCCTCTTAGCTAGCCCAATGTGGAGAGTATACTCAAATATCTCTATATTAAACTATGGCAAACAACATGTGCTTGTCATAATCTGGGTGGAAAGAATGCATAATTTAAAAAGCATTTATCAAGCACCTACTGTGTTTTAGGGTCTCTGTTAAGTGTTGAATTTGTTGTTGTTCAGTTGTTTCAGTCATATCTGACTCTTTATGACCTCTTTTTTGGTTTTTTGGGGTTTTTTTTAGCAAAGATCCGGAGTGATTTGACATTTTCTTCTCCAAATCATTTTACAGATGAGGAAACTGAAGCAAACAAGGTTGTGACTTGCCCAGAATCACACATCTGAGATCAGATTTGAACTCAGGAAGATTCATCTTCCTGACTTCACACCCAGCTCTCTATCCACTGCACCATTTAGTTGTCTAAGTGCTGGATAAATAAGTACAAAATTCAAACAGTTCCTACTTTCTAGCAGTTTACATTCTTATTTAGGAGACAAAATATATAGGGAATAGGTACTGAATGATAATACATGTATAATCCAGTGGAATTACTTGTCAACTCTGGGAGAGGGGAGGGAAAGAACATAAATCATGTTAACCATGGGAAAATACTTAAATGAAAAGATGTTTTTTAAATATATAGGGAAGTAATGATGGTATTTTTGTCTGAGGAGTTCCAGGAATGGTGAAAATAACCTCAGGGCAGTCAAATAGTTATTTCCTTGCATAAGCAACAATAATATTGATAATGATATCCAGAGCAAAAGGAAGGAAGCAGTGGGGTGGGCAGAAGTCATGGGAGTTACACAGCAGAGAGTCAGGGTAGAAAGCAAGAAGTATGGGTGACTGAATAGGAAGCATGGTCTGAAGGGCTGTCTCAGATGCAGAGGAGTGCTGCAGTAAGGCAGATGGCATGGACCAACTTCTTGCTGTAATCTGAAGATGATCACAAACCGTGCTCCAAATTCCCCCTCCTGCAACTAAGACCTTCTGTTTTATACTTTATATAGTCTAGCAACTTAGATTCAGTTTTATCTCCCTTTTCTCCCCCATCCTCACCACCTTCCTCCCACACACAGCAGGTGAGATCTGGTAGCATCCTCTGGTCCGAATGCTTCTTTCCCAGTCTCCTGTATGTCAACCTCTGCAAGTTTCAAGTTAGACTCTTTATGTTCTTTTTGTGAATTGAAATGCACTCGTAATAAAGGTCTACTGTTTTTAGCAACACTGGCCAGTCTATCTCCTTTTGTGAAAGCCTCTAAGTCCCAAAGCAGCTGCAAAATACTGGGACAATCTGTAAGGTCTCTTTTGGCTCTAAATCCTAAGATACTAGGGATGGGTAAGGGAACAACCCAATTGGTAGAAATTATATCAGTTGTTTTTACTGTGTCTGTGTATAAACAAATTTTGGTATTGTCGGTCTATACTGCTAGGATTCTGAAAGATTACTGTGCATTGTGGGAGTAGTAAATCAAAGTGATAAATCATGAGATGGGAGGAGGGACACATTTATAAAGGGGCATTATAGTTTTAAAAATCACCATGTTCCCTATATGAGGTAAACAAAAAGCAGTGAGGTAGCCCAGTAGAGAGAAGACTATGTCTAGAGACAGGAAAATCTGAGTTCAAATCCAGCCTCAAATACTTCCTAGCTAGGTGACCCTTGGCAAGTCACCTACTCTCTATTTCTCTCAGTTTCCTCAACTGTAAAATGGGGATAATAATAGCACCTATCTCCCAGGGTTGTTGTGAGGATCAAATGAGATAATAATTAGAAAATCCTTAGCACTATGCCTGGTACGTAGTAGGCAATAAATGCTTAATGTAGTTTAGAGTTATTCCTGCTTTAAGATTTGGGAGATACCCTATCTTATCCCCATTTTCCATTGTTGCTATTTAGTTATTTCAGTCACACCTGACCCTTCTCAACCCCATTTGGGATTTTCCTGGCAAATATACTTGAGTGGTTTGCCATTCCCTTCTCCAGCTCATTTTATAGACTGGGAAACTGAGGCAATAGGGTTAAATAACTTGACCAGGGTTACACAGCAAATAAGTGTCAGAGGCCAGATTTGAACTCAAGAAGATGAGTCTTCCTGACTTCTAGCCCAGTGGTTTATCCACTGTATGACCTAATTGCCCACTCCCATTTTATATGTAATGGTTATTTGTTGGTTATCTCCCATCCCCACATTTGGGGCTTTGCTGGAGACCTCCTGGGGAAAAAAGTACTTAAAATTTTTCCTATAAGCAATTAGTAGTTTAGGCTCAGCTTACTAACCAAGAAGTTCCCCCAAGAGGATGAGAAAAGGGCCATGGCAAGGGTCGTGGGAGAGAATGGTCAAGCTGAGGGGATCTGGGAGCTGTGATGGTCAGGTGGGTGTGAAGAGATTCAGTCTCTCTTTCCCAGCAGAAGGGAAAGGCAAGACAAGGACAGTCAGTGAATAAACTGTATTGCTCCCACCAGTGGTGATCAGTGCAACTGAACTGATATCACTTAATCCCATACTTCAGCTGAGTGTGGCTTCTACCCATTTCTAAGCATGTTCCTTTATTCTGTCATAGACTGTGTTTTACTCAACTGGTTTTATTTCTCATAAATATTTGTGGTCAACCCAACTATCTGTATTTCGTTGTGTCCATTGACTCGAGTCAGAAGCAGACAGTGGACAGCTTAGGGAGTCATTGACCTTTCCTAGTCTTAGATTGTTGTCATAGAATCTTTCTTTATCTGGTCCACCTTCATTCCCCTCCCATTTGTGTTTCTGACTTTTAAAATTCAATATCTCAGTTTAAAATCTAGTCTCTTCCTGGAATCTTCATCAGCACCTGGAGCCTCCTCACCCTGAAACACAGCTCCACTGTCAGCCCTTTTCTCCTGTTGCTGAGCTCCCTCTGAGCTTCAGTTTGGGGGAAGTACAAGGGCCAGCCAACCTTCATTCCCCTATGGATTCTACATCTAAATTTCTAGACTTTTGATACCATGTCTCCACTCCAGTAACACCCCCTCCCTTTTTCTTTCATTTAATTTTTATTTTATTTTTTCTCTATTTCATGTAAACAAAATTTTTTAACACTCACATTTTAGATTTTTGAGTTCCAAATTCTCTCCTTCCCTCCCTCCTTTCCTGCTCATTGAGAAGGTAAGCAATTTGGTATAGATTATTCATGTGTAGTCACGAAAAATATTTCCATGTTAGCCAGGTTGCAAAAGAAAACAAAGACCAAAAAAAAGAAAGAAAGAAAGTAAAAAAGAATGCTTCAATCTACATCCTTATTCCATCAGTTCTTTCTTTGGAAGTGGATAGCATTTTTCATCACATGTGGTTTGGAATTGTCTTGAATAATTGTATTGATCCAAACAACTAAGTCATTATTTTTGTAATTTGTTTTCATTATAGCATTGCTATAACTGTGGGCAGAGTTCTCCTGGTTCTGCTCACTTCACTTTGAATCAGTATGTAAGTATTTGAAGGTTTTTCCAAATCATCCTGCTCATCATTTCTTATTGCACAATAGTGTTCCATCACAATTATATGCCACAACTTGTTCAGCCATTCCCCAATTAATGGACATCACCTCAAATTCCAATTCTTTGCCACCACAACCAGTGCTGCTATAAATATTTTATACAAATAGGTCCTTTTCCTTCCTGTCCCTCCACTTTTTAAGCTCCTTGTACTGTGTAGTCTTCCCCCCAGGAGAATGTAAGCTCCTTGAAAGCAGGCACTATCTCTTGTTTGTATTTACATTTCCACTGCTTAGCAAAGTGTGGGGACAGACAGTAAGTACTTAATAAATGCCTGTTGCCTGCTTCCTTGGGGGCACAATAGAAGGGGCATAAGCATTTACATGGTGCCTATTATGTGCCAGGCATTGTGCTAAGCACTCTTTATAAATATTGTCTTATTTGAACCTTGCTGTTAATAACCCCATTTTACAATGGAAGCATCTGAGGTAAATAATTAAGTCGCTTGTCTAGGATCACACAGCTAGCAAGTATCTGAGGTGAGATTTGAACTTGGATCTTTCTGACTCCAGACTCAGCACTCTATTCATCATGCCAACCAGCTGCCTCATTTGGAAACATGAACCATTCATGTGTTTCCTAACTAAATTCCCAAGTGCAGAATTGGAATGAACTAGGATCTCTTTTCAATCTGACCCTCAGACCATGAGCCCAACTTTTTGGTTTGGCATCTAACTCAGTTGTCTAAAACTACACCCTTTCCTGATTCCTGGGTGCTGGAGAAAATGCAAGACAATGAAGGGAGAAGGAATAAGAACTAAAGAAGGAAGTCCTGACTTCAAGCTGGCCCCAGCAGATGAGTTTGGTGAGACTTTAAACCTTCCCACTTTTCTAATAAGGAGAGAAAAACAAGGAAAACATAAGACCCTGCTGCTCCATAATGATGCCTAGATTACATACAGAAAAGCAAATAAATTCCCCCAGAGGGGAAATAGCTTGCCTTAGGTCCCAGAGTTAGGAGGTGGCGGAGCTAGGATTGGAACTTGGGTCATCAGATTCCAAGTTCAGCATACCTTCCACATACCTCCTCTACCATCTCGCTCCCACTCCCCACTGCCAATAGAAAAGTAAGTGAATGACCTCAGCTAAGAAAGGTGCAATCAGTCTTTGGGTTCCTGGTATTTCAGTTAAGTCAAATGCAATCATTTGAAGTCCAAGAACCAAGGTTGAAATTCTGGCTCTATCTGCCATTTCCTTTTGCTGTAATTGACTAAGATAAGTCCTTTTCTCTCTCTGTGGGCCTCAGTTTCCTCTTCTGTAAAACAAGAGCAATTGGACTAATTGGCATCCTTTCCATCTCTAAGTCCTACAGTCTACATATCTGTTTTACAAATGAGCAGAGAATTGGAAGTTTCTGTCCTCAGACAGAAAACAGGGATTTGCAGGAAGGGAGGAATGGACATCCAATGGAGGCTTTGAAGCTAGGAGATGTGTGGAGGCCATTCCTGACCATGGAAGGATACGAGCAGACTCCAAGGAATTATGGGCCACCTGGGACCATCATCACCATGAGCAACCTGATAAGAATAGTTGATACCATTCACATATGAGCTTAAAGTTTGTACACCACTTCATCTATTTGATACGCATGATAACCTTGTGAAGTAGATATTATTTCCATTTTATACCTGAGTATTTTGAGTCTCAGAGAAGTTGTAAATTATGGTTTCACTTAGTAAGCAAGATTTGAACCTAGCTCTTCTTGATTCCAGGTCTAACTCAGGATGATAACCACTGAGAAACTTGCCAATACCTGAGAAGAGTCAGTTGGTGTAATAGCTCAGGTGAGAATGCCAAACATCAGCCAAGAATAAAACCAGCATTAATAACCCAGAAGTAAATGTTATTCCCTGATCGCATTTGAGGTTTTTTTGGCAAAGATACTGGAATGACTAGCTCATTTTCTAGATGAGGAAACTGAGACAAATAGGAATAAGTGGCTTATCCAGGATCACACAGCTAACAAATGTCTGAGGCCAAATTTGAACTTAGGAAGACATGTCTTCTTGGTTTCTGCCTGGCTCTCTATGACACTATTTGGAGTTTTCTTGGCAAAGACACTGGTGTAGTTTGTCATTTCTTTCTCCAGTCCATTTTACAGAGGATGAGGCAAGCAAGGTTAAGTGACTTGCCCACAGTCACACATCTAATAAGTATCTGAGGCCAGATTTGAACACATGAAGACAAATCTTTCTGATTCTATGCCCAGTGCTCTATCCACTATACCACCTTGCTGTCCAAAAGTAAATCCACTTCAGACAAATGGAATATGGCACAGAGAAAGTAGAAAGAAGTGAGAGAAGGGTGTTCCAGATGCTACTATTGTCTGCAGGTAAAGGAGGCACTTAAAGAAAAAAAAATCTCCTTTACCACTGCTGACTGTTGAATTGGTTATGATTCCCTTTGGAAGTTCATTAATTGTGCATAAGCATGTGCATGTGCGCACACTCACACATACACACACATGCACGCGCGCACGCCCGATTTAGGTAGGGTTAGCTTGGATGGGCACTTTCCCAAATGACTCATCTATTTGTGTTCATTTGTACGAAAGGAGATAGAAACTGGCAAGAGTAGGTGGAGTGGGCTCAGTGGATTCCTTTGTACCAACTCTAGAAGTAGGCTAAGAGCTTATGGTGCAGGAGTCCCCTGAAGCTGGGACTTTGTAGAGAGAAAGAGAGGGTTTGGGTCAAATTCTTCAGTGGCATTCACTGAAAGAATTTCCTCCTCCCTTCCACCCCCACCCTGAGGAATCAGGGGGAAGGACCCCGTAGGAAGAGAACAGGGCTGAAGAGATGCTGACTAGACTGGCACTGCTGGGCAGATGGAATGATTGAATCATCCTGTCCTTATGGTGCCATGGCAGCAGGGATAACAAAGTCTGGGAGTCCTTGGGGTACAATGGAAAATCCGCTAGCAATGCCCCAAGGTCTAGAGGGCATAGTGGCAAGGTATAGTTAAGATCCACTGGTTTACTATTTTATCAAAAGGACTGTAGTTGACAACTCTCTTTTCTTTGAAGTGGTGTGAGCAGCCAGTTCAGAAGGGGAGAAGGACCTGAGAGTCATCAGCATAGGCTGAGAGCATCCTGCCAGCAGAAGCATGTAGGGCTGGTGGGGACTAAGCAATGAGGACTGGGGCAGGGGAAGGTTCCCTAAGGCACCTCCTTCTGCTTTGGGGCATCTGAGGGTCTCCTGGAAGGCAAGATAATCTCCAAGCCTCTCTCAGCAATAGGAGTGCATAAACGTGCAAGCATCCATGCACGCACGCACACACGTACACACACTCACAGCCGAGGAAGTTGTGCCAGGCGTGCATAGCTACATTGGAGTTATCTTAGCTTCAGATAACCTGCTCTGTCACTCATCAGCAGAGCAAGAACAAAGATGTTGGTGGGCCTTGGGCAAGGTTTGAAAATTGTCCCCCTGTGTGTTACTGTCCATGAGAGGCTTTGAGCCTTTGCTGTAACACATGTGACTTGACTTATCCATCGCACAGTGCAAACCTGCAAGGCTGTGTCGAGCAGAGTTTTCTGGCATTACGAATATGTGCATTTATAAAGAGGGCTGTGAGAAAAAGGCCCCGGGATGCACCAGCTATGTGTTGTGCCCAAGGCAGGTGCCTCTCTTGCCCACCTCTAGTCCCAGCTCTGCTCATCAGATCTATTTTGCTTTTCCCTTGTAGTTTTTTCAAAAATCCAGCCTTTGGATTTGATGAATTAAGGGGGAGAGGTGGCTTGTCCATGCCTGGGCCAAGAGGATCTGGGGGGAATTGAGGCACCCTGGAGGCCAGGGACTGGCTGATGGGAGTAGGAAAGGTGGGAGAGAGGAAAGCTGCTCTGAGATTAGAGCCCAGGAAAGTCATGAAAACTTCTACAGGATCAATCAATTAGTGAACATTTATTAAGTGCTAACTGTGTGGCAGCCCCTGTTTTAGGCACTGGGGTTGCAAAATTAGAAGAGGAAATGAGTAGCTTATTTTCTGTTGAGGGGGAAAACCTATGAATGTGTATTTATTTTTTTACATATCATGTTTATATACATATAATCACATAGCTACAGTCATGAAAAAAAATAGAAAATATGTGTGTATACACAGAGACCCCAATGGGGTCAAAAAGAGTTGGGCATGACTGGAACAAATGAACAACATAAACATACACATATAGATTCATATATAAGTGCATGTGTGTATACATAGACTCACATAAATATATACTTAATGCTCTGAGGATAGAATTCCATTGGCCAGCCCCATCCCTTTTCCTAAGTATATTCAAAATAAACAGAAGGTAATTTGATGGGATGGTGAGTGGCGCTAGCACCGAGAGATCCTAAGGTCTCTTCTCATCATTCTTCAAACCTCCCATGACTCTCCTCCCCCTACTCTCTCAGCAGAGAACCTTGACTCATACTTTACAGGTTAAAAAAAAATTGAGGCTATTTACTATAAGCTCCTTCTTTCCCCCTCTTCCTCATCTCATATCGTTCAGATGCCTTCTGCTGCTATTTCTTTCTTCATCCCCTGTCTCACAAAGAGATGGCTTTACTTCTTACCAAGATCCACCCCTCCACCTGCACAAGCAATCTCATTCCATCTGTCTCCTCCAGCAGATTGCCCCCTCTGTCATCCCCATTCTATCACTTATTTTCAATCTCTCCCTGTCTACTAGCTCATTCTGTATTGCCTACAAACATGCACATATTTCCCCCATCCTCTAAGGGAAAAAAAGCCTTCCCTAGATGCTTCTATGCCCATTGACTATTGTCCTCTATCTTTTATGCCCTTTGTGACTTGATTCTTGAAAATACCATAGAAAATAATTGCTCCCACTTTCTTCTCACTCACTTCTTAACTCTTTCCATTCTGGAAGAGGGGGTGGTACATTGTACTGCTAGGTCTATACCCCAAAGAGTCCAAGAAGAAGGAAAAGACCCTTATGCACAATTGACAGTTACTTTGTTTGTGTTGGCAAAGAACTGGCAACTCGGAGGATGCCCATCGATTGGGGAATGGCTACACAGTTGTATGTAATTGTGGCAAGATATTTGTGTGCTATAAAAAATGATAAGCAGGATGCTTTCAAAAAAACCTGGGAGGTCTTATTTGAACTGATACAAAGTGAAGGGAGCAGAACCAGGATAACACTGTACACAGTAATAGCAATATTGTTAAGATAATAAACTTTGGAAGACTTTGGTCCTTTGATCAAAACAACAATCCACCACAATTCCAAAGGATTCAAGATGAAAAATGTTATCCACCTCCAGAAAACAACTGATGAACTCTGAGTACAAACCAAAGTCCGGTTTCTTTGTTTTTCTTGTCTTTTTTTTCCTTTAACAACATATGTTTTGCATAATTTCATATGTATAATGGGTATGGTATTTCTTGCCTTCTCAATGGGTGGGAAACAGGTGGGCAGAGGGAGAGAATTCAGAACTTAAAATTAAAATGTAAAAACATTTAATTTAATGTTTACAAAATGAATATAATATATAATAAAATGTAAATCTGCAGTTTCATGAATAATTCTCTTCTTCTGTTACTTATTTGGAAGTTATCATTTTTTGATGTTTGTCAAATTCAGAAGAAAAAAAGGAAAAATGGAAAGAGATAGAGGCATGTGTTGTCCAGTGTCAGGTTGGTTATAGCTCTGCCCTGATTCATAAAGAAGAAAATGAGCATTTATGAAGTACTTATGATGTGCCAGGCATTATGCTAAGCACTTTACAAATATTTCATTTTATCCTCACAAAAGCTTCCCAGTATTGTTTGTAAGGATCAAATGAGGCAGCATTTTACAATTGAAGAAACTGAATCAACAAAGGTTAAGTGACTTGTTTAAGGACACATAGCTAGTAAATGACTAGCTGAGGTTGACTTCAGGTCTTCCTGACCCTGGTCGCAGACCTCTATCTGAAATAATATTTTTAGTTCTGGGCTCCATGTTTTAGGAAGGACAGTGGCAGACAAGAACACATTCAGAGAGTCCAACCAGTATTGGGAAAGGGATTAAAGACTGTTACATCAAGATTGGTTGAAGGAACTTGGAGAATAGAATGCTTTGGGGATCCATGATAAATGCCTTCAAGTATGTAAAGGGCTGTCCTATGTTCTTTGGGGCCTCAGAAGGAAGAATAAGGAACAACAAGAAAGAGAGACTACCAAGAAGCAGATTAGACTTGACATAAAGAAAGAAAAAAATAACCTTTCTGCTATTTCAAGCTAAAAGTGGAATAAGCTGCCTTCAGAGATAGCCTCCTTCCCAATGGAGGTCCCAACAGAGAGGTTGGAGGACCATTTATTCAGGATGCTGGGGAAGGAGATTCCTGATTTTGAAGACCCCTGAGGCCCCTCTCAACTCTGAAATGCTGTGTTCCTTTGAGGGGCCTTCCAGGAAGAAGAAGAGCCTCTCCAAGTGTCCCGCCAGCTCTAGGGCATGGGCACAGGCACAGGCATGAGCAGGCAGTGTTAACACACCAAGGATAGTCCCAAGGAGCGTGCTGGCTTAATGAGTTGGAGCTGATGCTATGAATTAGGGTAAACGAGCATCGTAGGTCATTAGTGCAAGAGAGAGGCCGAGAGACACGATTAGCTATAGTGAATGGTGAACTGGGCGCTGAATTATGAACGGTACAGAGCCTTGTTCCGATGGGGGGCAGTTCAGGCTAGTGAAGTGTGCTGTCGGCCCCTTAAATTGTGCTGATGGTATTTTAATGGGATGGGTGTTGTAATGGGATGAATGGGTTTATGGCCATTTACTGAAGAGTCATCAGCAGCTTGCTTGTAGCTGGATCAATGCCCAGCCTGGGACTGATGGGAGATAGGACAGGATCTGGGCCTGGGGCCTGGGGGGGGGGGGGGTTGTGAGATAATGAGGGTTCCTCTCTGAGCCTCCCAAATGTCAAGGGAGGCAGAGAATGAAGCCTTGGCTTGCCTGTCAGAGTTCCTAGTCCTGACTCTGGGCTAGATTCAACCAATCCTCTCTAAGCCTCACTTTTTCTCTCTGTAAAATGGGGCAAAGCTCTTCTATTTCAGCCCCAAGTATAGTAGAAGCAGCTCTGGGCTAGCAGTTTCTTGCCTCAAACTGGAATAATCTGAGAAGCAAGAGCAGAAACCCTCCAAGATGGGATTAGGTTAAATATATTATGAGATGAAGTGAAGGAGAGGGGTTACCTCAGGAGAAGTAGAAAAATGAGGGTTTGGGGGTAGGGGTGTCTCAATGTCTGAATAATGGGGGTTGGGGGAGGCAATGAAGATGTAGGTTAAGAGATCTGGAAAGAAGCCAGACTGGAAGATGAGGGTCTAGGCTGGGAGCTAGGAACTCATGAGCCAGGGGTGTTACCCTGGCGGAAAAAAACAAATGACCAGATGGTAGAGTAGGAAACCAACCAGCAGCATACACCACTGGGAAAATTAATTAAGCTTTCAATTAGCATGAATCTGCCCCTGCCAGGAGGCCTCGGGCTCCATGGTGGCCCTGCCCAAACCAGGATTTAATAACTCACCAGATAATGAACTCCTGTGAGAGACAGTTGGAACCAACCTCTCTCTCCTACTGGTTATACTCCTCCAGGAACCCCAAAGTCTGGGAGAGGGTGTTCTGATTTTCTCTGCGGGTCACTGAATCGCAGAATAGGAGATTCAGAAGGGACCTCAAATGCCATCTAATTCAACCTGTACATGGCTGAAATCCCTCCTACAACATACTCTGCTTGAAGAACTCAAAGGAGGGGAGAGCTTATTACCTCTCAGGGCAACTCATCTGGTTACCTGGGGAGAATTAGCATAGCTGTTATCTAGAAACCCTCTGGGGAAGGCTAATGTATCAAATGACTGGAGTTTGATGGAAAACATCACCATCTAACATCCTTGTTCTACTTTTTCTCTCTTTGAGAAATATATCATCTGTGAGGTGATGTCCTGAGTGGACCCTCCACCTACCCTTGCATTATAAATTCAGATCCAGAAGGGTCTTTAGAGATCATCTAGTCCAGCTGCCTCATTTTAGAGACGAAGAAGAAACTGAGGTCAAGGGGGGGCTTGCCCAAGATTACCCAGGTAATAAAGAATGCCACTGGGATTTGAACTCAGGTTCTCTGACTCCAAACCCAACACAATGCAATGATGTCTTTGCAAATATTTACTCTCAGCTATCTAGCCAGTTATATTTCTCCTTATTCATCAACATTGGTACACCTCATTGGGTGATTTCATGGACTACTTGAAGAAAAAAAATTATCTTTCAGTAGCTATTCTGGTCTCTTGTGAGTTTAGTTAAGTCATTTTTCTCTGTCTCTGTCTCTGCCTCTGTCTCTGACTCTCTCTGTCTCAGTCTCTGTCTGTCTGTCTGTATGTATGTCTCTCTCTCTCTCTCTCTCTCTCTCTCTCTCTCTCTCTCTCTCACACACACACACACACACACACACACACACACACGTACATGATTAAAAACTGGCAAAATCAAGTGCCAGATTGAAATTGAATGCTACAAAATTATAACAACCAGTTTGGCCCCAATAAAGAAATATGTGATGGTACCTCCTGTTACTCCTCACAGATGTGGGTTTGGGGGCACTGCATGTGATTTTAGACTTGTTCAATTTGTTGGTTAGTTTTGTGAAACTTTTCCTCTCGTCTTTTTTTTTTAATTCTTTATCCTAAGGGATGAGAGGGATAGCAGGGAAATGTAGGTATCAAATGTGATATCAAAATCAAAGATATCAATATTTTTTTAAGAGGTTTGTGCAAAAACCCTGGGTTTTTTGCCTCAGTTTCTTCATCTGTCAATGAGCTGGAGAAGGAAATGGCAAACCCCTCTAGTATATTTGCTAAGAAAACCTGAAATGGGGTCACAAAGAATCAGACATGACTAAAATAACTGAACAAGTCTCAGTTGGAAGCCACTAAGATTAAGGAAAAGCATCTTGTCTACATGAGTTCCAACTTGAAATAGCCAACTGGTACTAGCCAACAAATGTTGAAAAAATTTTCACTATAGGAAGTATTGGAAGAGAGAAGAATAGAAGTGAAAAAAGAAAAGGGGAAAGAAGAATTAGGAGAAAGAGAGAGAAAGTGGAAGAAAGGGGAAAAGAATGAAGGATATGGAGAAAAGAAAAAGAATGAAAAAAAGGAGAGGAAGAAAAAGGAGATAAGGGAAAAAGAAAAGAGTGGAGGCTATTTGTGGACAGCTGCCAGCCTGAATCTTCTTTTTGGACTATTCCAATGGCCTTCTAATAATTTTTTTTTCCCTCATGACTTCCCACTTTAATCTACCCACCACAAAGTCAGCAAAATATTTTTTTTTCCTAAAGCACAATTCTGACTAAGTTGACTCCACACACATACATACATTAAATTCTTGAGATTCCCTATTATGGCCAGGATCAGGTATCCAAGTTTAGTCATTTCAGTCATATCTAACTCTTTGTGACCCCACGCTGAAGTTCTCTTGCAGGGATACTGGAGTAGTTTACCATTTCCTTCTCCAGCTCATTTTACAGATGAAGAAATTGATTAAAATAAATAAATAACAGAATGAAGTGACCTGCCCAGGGTCACAGAGCTAGAAAATATCTGAGTCTAGATTTGAACTCAGGAAGATGAGTCTTTCCTGACTTCAGGCCCATCAGCACCAATACAACACTACCCAAAAGAAACATCACTCAAAAAAAAAAAGAAAGGACAAAGAAAATGGGAGGAAAGAGCTGAATAATAGAGGAATGGGGTCAGAGGGGAAAATATAAGAGATAAAAAGAAAAAGGGGAAGAAAAGAATGGAAATCGAATGACATAAGGAGGGGGAAAAAAAGCAGAAGGGAAAGAGGGCAGAATCTCTTTCGGACCAGACTGCTATTCTTCTCTTTCCCTCCTCTTACCAGTTTTGCCTTGGGGATGGTGGAGTCAAATCCTAATAAGTCATTGACTTCCAGGTTCTAGGAGGGCTGTTCTCCATGACCAAGGCTAACAAGAATTCCCGGCCAAGAAGCCCATCCAGAATGAAGGAATAGAGAACTACCTTCCTCAGACTCCAAGGGCTGTGCTACAAGTGTGTGGGGAGAGATCTGCTGAGACCCAACACCATTACACACACACATACACACACACACACACACACACACACACACACACACACACACACACCAGTTAAAGAGCATCACAACTGAAAATATTTGATGTTTCCCACTTTACATAATTGTAAATATGCCACCTTCCACCCCACCCAAAACTCTATGTAGATCAATTTGATGTAAAGTGAACACTATTTTAGATTCACTAAAGGAGTTCACAGTTTAAAGAAAATCTGCAATAAATCCCTTTGTAAAGTGAAAAATCATTGACTAATTTATCCTTTGTAGAAAGTGACTATTTACATATTGGGTTTGTTTAATGAAGAATCTATCTCTATAAAATTGCAACTGATCTAGACACGTCATCCAAATATACCTGGATGCTGACATGGAATTCGTGAACCTGGAGCAAGTTCAGTTGGGTAGGAGGGACTGGAAGCATATTAGAAAATCTCTTTTTGGCACAGTCACTCTGATAGGAGGATTTTATCCCCCCCATAAAATCTAAACTCTTACCTTCTATCTTAGAATCAATAAGTGTTGGTTCCAAGGCAGAAGAGCAGTAAAGGCTACCCCATGGGGGTTGTATCTTGCCCAAGGTGTCTGAGGCCTGATTTGAACCCAGGACCTCTCTATTCTGGACCTGGCACTCTATCCACTGTGATACCTACCTGTTACCCCCTAGAATCTTTCCTGTACCTCTATGGTATCATAGTCCCCAGTACCCAAAATCCCAGAAGGAGGAGAGGATAAGAGTGGGATCCGAGGAGAGAGGTGCCAAGATGCCAGAATCCTAGGGTGTGGGCTGATGAGCCAGAGTTCCACCCTAGGGATGAAATGCATCGCCTGGAAGTCAGCACCCTGGGGCAAAATCTCAATCACCCACTGCAAATTACAGCCCTGCCTGGATGGAAAATGGTGATCCCGGAGAGTAAGCATGATTTCATAATAATAGCTGACATTTATGTAGCACTTTCAGGTTTATAGTTGCAAAGTCTTTACTTATATTATTTCATTTGAGCCTCCCAACAGCCCTGTGAGGCAGATATAACAGGTATTATTATCCTTATTTTTTTTGATGAGGAAAGTGGGATACAATGACACTAGGTCATATAGCCAGTAAGTGTCAGCAGCAGGATTCACACCCAGCCATTCAAACTCTCAGAGTTTTCTAGACTCCAAACCCAGCCCCCTCTCTACTAGGAGGCTAGGCTCTCTGCCTTTCACCAAAAATAGACTCTAACAGATGATTAGATGAAAGAAATACAATAGACTAGTATACCTGGATTTTAGCAAACTACTTCCCAAAATCCCTCAGGCCATGCTGTGGACAGAATAAAAAGATGTGGGTGAAAGGATCAGAGTTAATGGAATTTGGAATTGTTTAAATGATCAGATCCCAAAAGCAGTCATTGGGTCATTCAAGAAGTATCTGTTAAGAGCCATACTGTGTCAAGCCTGGCACAAAGCACTAGGGACACAAAAACAAAAATGGAAGTCTTGGTATTCAAAAATATTTATAATTATTATATATGTTATAAATTACATTTAGATTATATTTAGATTTAATATATTATATTTCCCAAGTCAAGTCAATTAGCACTAAACAAACAAACAAATAAAAAAACCCTCACCTTGGGATCAGCTAGATGGTTCAGTGAATAAAGAATCAGGTCTGGAGATAGGAGGTCCTGGATTCAAATCTAGCCTCAAGACACTTCCTAGCTGTGTGATCCTGGGCAAGTCACTTAACCACTATTGCCTAGCCCTTACCACTCTTCTACCTTGGAACTGATACATAGTATTGCTTCTAAGAGAGAAGATAAGGGTTTCAAGAAAGAAAGAAAAAACTTAAAACCATGCAGGATTCCCCAAGATGGACAATGACAAACCACTCAAGTATCTTTGCCAAGGAAACCCCACAGACAAGCTGGGGCGGATTGACTTCAATAGCTAGTGAAGAAGAGAAGAACCTGGTGTGCTATAGTCCAGAGGTCACAAAGAATCTGACAATGATACCCAGTGGAATCATGCGTAGGCTACGGGGGGGTGGGAGGGAGGAAAAGAAAATGATCTTTGTCTTTAATGAATAATGCATGGAAATGATCAAATAAAATACTATAAAATTAAAAAAAAAGAATCTGACAATGAGTGAACAACAACAATGTGGCAGGAACTGTGCTAAGAGTTGGAAATACCAAAAAAAGAAAGAAAAAAAAGGAAATTCCTGCCCTCAAGGAACTCCTAGTCTAAGAGGGGAAGATAATAATGTCTAAAAAGGAGCTGAAAAGCCTTAGGGTGAGTGGAAGGTGGTACCTGTACAAAGTCTTGGTGGTGAGATCCAGAGAATGAAATTCCTCAAAATAGAACGTTCAGGAAGATCCTCTCAAGAGAGCAGGTCTATAAAGGGCAGAGATTGAAGGTAGCCAAGTCATGGTGTAAAGTCCAGAGATTGAAGCATAGCTATCCTGAGTTCTTCCTCAAAATAGAAAGCTATAGAAGAGGTTTTATATAATAAAAAAATAATGGGAAGAATTCCCTAATAGGAAAAGAGGGCTTCAGGGGGCAGAGGAAGAAGGCTGGGGAGTCATAGTTCAAAGTCCAGAAAATGAAGATTGGCTAGCCTGGGTCCTCCTCCAAATGGAGGTTTTGGAAAAAAATTCAATAGGTATGGGAAACTGCAGGGGCAGAGAGAGATGGCAGCTGAATTGTAGTGGAAATGTCTGAAAAACAAACAAAACTATGATCAATATCAGCTAGGAAGGGAGACTCTAGTGGAGTACCCTCAAGAATTCTTGGTCCTGCACTACTTAACTTTTTAATCAATAATTTGAGAGGCCGAATGAGGCAGTTAATAGAGTACCGGATGGTCTTAGAATCAAGAAGACCCTCCTTTGAGGTAAACTGACTGCGGGTTGGTAGGTAAGTTGACTAATCTGTCAGTGCCCCCAGGCATCTCTTGAAGACCATGAGCTGCAGAATAAATAATACTCTGTGTTGGTAGAGGGAATCCCTTACTGGGAGTTCTCTACATGGAAGAAATCAGAGATCAAGTCTAAAAGGGAATCAATACATTAAATGAAGGTGTAGATGGTGTGACAATTTTGTGTCACAAGTAGATGATAAAGTTGGGAAAGGTAGCTGACATATTGTGAGGCAGAACTAAGATCCAAAAAGACTTTGACCAAGTTGAAAAATGGATTCAATCCAATGAGGTGAAATTTAATAAGAAAACAGAAATTCCTTCACCTGGGTCCAAAAACTCAACTCCACATATTTAAAATGGAGGAAACATAGCAAGGAAACAGTATGTGTGCAAAAAATGTAATGCAGTCACTCCAGGCTTTTTCCATGTCCAAAAAGTCTCTGGGTTTTCTTCTCTCACACACAGTGTGATATGACACTGGAAAAAGTTAATGTGATATGAGGCTACATTAAGGGAAGCATGGTGCCTGGGTGAGATCATATCTTCACATTTTGGTTGTCATGTTTAGTTCCCCCAAACTAAACATTATTATGCATAGGAAAGGAGGGAGGGAAGAAAAGAGGAAGTAAAAAAAGGAAAGGAAGGAGGGAGGGAGAAAGGAAGAAAAGGAAATAAACATTTATTAAGCACCTACTGTATGCCAGGCACTGTTCTAAGCATTTTACAAATATCTCATATGATAGCTGGTTGAAAGAAGGAAATGGAGGCACATTTAGTATGAAGAAGAGAAGACTCTGAGGGCCCTCATAGCTGTCTTCTAACATTTGAAAGGCTGCCATATGGAGGAAGGCTTGACTTGCATCTGACTCTAAAGAGCAGAAGAGAGAAGAGGAAGGTCAGAAAGTTATAGAGGGAGTCTGTGCTAAAGGAGAAGGTCCCTCCAAGTAGAGTTGTCCAAATGCTGTCTTAGCAGGTAGTGGATTCTCCTTCATTAGAAATAATGGAGCAAAACCTAAATAATAATGTCAGGGTAATATGGACACCTCAAACTCAAAATGTCCCCAATTTGGAATACATTATCTTTCCCTCCAAAACCATTTATCCCTATATCTATTGAAGACATCAGCCATCCTTCCAGTCTCCATAGTTTGTAACCTTAATGTTGTCCTTCTCCCTCTCTCCATCATCTCACATATTCAATCAGTAGCCGTATTTTGCCATTTCTACGTTCACAAAATCTCTTTTGAAACCAACCCTTTCTCTCTACTCAGTCACCACCTTAGTTCAAGTCCTTATCACCTCTCCCCTAGATTATTGCAACAACCTCTTAGTCTTGTCTCAATTGCCTACCTCATTCTACAAACCACAAAATGACTTTATGAAAGTGCAGATCATTCACTGACTCAATAAACTCCAGAGACCCCCTATTCCCAAAGGATAAAATATAAACTCTTCTACTTAGCTTTAAATCTGGACCCAATATATTTTTCCACTGGGAAAATGGAATAAACATTTACATAATGCCTACTCTATGCCAGAATTTTTCAAATACTAGATTTACAAATGCTGTCTCATTTGATCCTCACAAACAACACTGGGAAGTAGGTGTTATCTCCATTTTACAGATGAAGAAACTGAGGCAAATAAAAAATCTTTCTCACTCCAGACCCAGAAATCTATCCACTGCATCACCTAGCTTATGGGTTTCTTCTTCCAACATTCTAAAATCCAGCCAGTCTGGCCTTTTCTCTTTGCCTCACACTTGGTACTCTAGCTTCCATTTTTGTGCCTTTGTATTGGCCAGCTTCCCCATCTGAAATCTGCTCCCTCCTCACCTCTACCTCATAGAATCCCTCGATATTTTACGAAGGAGTTAAAGGGGACAGCTGGGTAGATTGAGAGGGAAGTCTAGAGACAGGAGGTCCTTGACTCAAGTTTGACTTTAAACACTTCCTAGCTGTGTGATCCTGGGCAAATCACTTAACCCTCATTGTCTAGCTCTTACCATTTTTCCACCTTGGAAACAATATTGATTCTAAGACAAAAGGTAAGGGTTTAAAAAAGAGTGAGGGACAGGGACAGAGACAGAAAGATTCAGATACAGCCAGAGTTTAAGCATCACTGTCTGTAGAAGGGTAAAGGTATACTTATATCTGTTGTATCTCTCTTGATCCTCCCAATTACTAGCAGGCTCTTTACTTTATATTAAACTATGTTGCCTTTATTCTCTTAGTAGTGTGTGTGTGTGTGTGTGTGTGTGTGTGTGTGTGTGTGTGTGTGTGTGTGTGAGAGAGAGAGAGAGAGAGAGACAGAGAGACAGAGAGACAGAGAGACAGAGAGACAGAGAGAGAAACAGAGACAGAGACAGAGACAGAGACAGAGACAGAGACAGAGACAGAGACAGAGACAGAGAGGTGATTCCCAACTGGTTAAGAATCAATGATGCTATGTACTTGCATGACACTTCAAAGGAGTTTGAAGGAAATGGGTTGAGAGTTGAGCTAGGTGACAGTGAATTGAGACTCAAGCCTAGAAGTGGGAAGACCTGAGTTCAAAGCTGGCCTCAGACACTTCCTAGCTTGACTCTGGACAAGTCACTCAACCCCAATTCCTTCTATATTGGAACCAATACATAATATTGATTCTAAGATGGAAGATAAGAGTTTCAAAAAAAAAGAGATGGGTTGAGAGGTAAGGGTAGACTTCCAAATGGAGAGATCTCCCAGTAGCTTCAGATACATGAAGGAGCTGTCTCCAATGTGTTTCTTCCAGCATCTACAACTCCAAACACTGCTAATTAGCCTTTTTTCCTTAATATTCTTTCTTCTAGGTTTTTGTGATGTTTCTCTCTTCTACTCCTTCTCTATCTCTTTTGCTGTATCCTCATTCACATCATTTCTGCCAATAGTAAAGGTCTCTCCAAGGCTATACCCTGAGCCTTCTTCTTCCTCTATACTATTTCACTTAGTGACCTCATCAGTTTTCATGCTTCATTTATTAATCTCTATGCAGATAACTTTCTATTCATCTAGCTCTAAAATCTCTTCTGACCTCTAGTCTCATATTTCCAATTGCCTTTTAGACATCTTGAGCTGGATGTCCTATAGGCATCTTAAACTCAATGTGTTAAAAACTGAACTCATTATCTTTTCCCCAAAATCCTCCCATCTTCCTAATTTCCCTATAACCATTGAGGGTGCCATCTACCACCTTCCAAGTCACTGGGGCTCACAGCCTAGGTATCATTATCAAATATTCTCTAGACTCTAATATCTAGCTAGAGGTCAGTCAGACTCTTCCTTTATAACATCTCTTGGGTACACTCTCTTCTTTCCTCTGACATTGTCCCTACCCTGACACATACCCTTATTCACCTCATTTTTGGTTCCTTGATCTCCTTGCCCCAAGACTCTTTCCCATTCTAATCCATCCTCCATTCAGTTGTCAAATTGATCGTCCTAAAATACAAGTGCAACCATATCATGTTTCCTTTCCTTCCTATTCCCCATTCAATAAATTCTAGTGGCTCCATATTACCTCCAAAATCAAATATAAAATCCTCTATTTGACTTTCAAAGCCCTTCATTTTTAAAAATTCGATTTTATTTTAAGTTCCAAAATCTCTCCTTCCCTACCCATTGAGAAGTCAAAAAACACAATACTTATTATACATAAAGTCATGCAAAACATATTTCTGCTTTAGCTTTGTTCTGAAAAAGAAAGAAAGGAAATATATGCTTCAATCTGTGTTCTGAATTCATCAGTTCTCTTTCTGGGAGTGGATAGAAATTTTCACCACTGAATCCTTCAGAATTATAGTGAAGTGTTGTATGATCAGAGTTATTAAGTCTTTCATAGTTGATTGTAGTTACAATATTGCTAATACTGTGTAAATTGTTCACTTGGTTCTGCTCATTTCACTTTGTATCGGTTCATATAAGTCTTCCCATTTTCTTTTTGAAACCATCCCCTTTGTCATTTCTTATGGCACCATAGTATTCCATTATATTCATATGCCATAAATTATTTAGCCATTCTCCAATTAATGGGCATCTCTGAGATCCCAATTCTTTGCCACCACAAAAAGATCTACAATAAATATTTTTGTACTTATGGGTCTCAAAGCCCTTTATAACCTAACCCTTCCTATATAATCCAGTTTTATACCTTACTCCTCCACATACATTCAATCCAGTGACACTAGCCCTCTTGCTTTTCCTCACATAAGAAACTTCATCTCTCAACTCTGAATGTTTTCACTGGCTCCCCCTCATACCTGAATTCTCTTACTCCTCATCTCTGCTTACAGGCTTCATTGGCTTCCTTCAGTTCTCAGCTAAATTCCCACCTCTACTAGAAACCTTTCCCAGTCCTTATTATTCTTGATGCTTTCCTTCTGAGATTACCCTACCCTCTATATCCTGTACATAGCTCATTTGTGCATAGTTGTTTGGGGACAGCTAGATGGAACAGTAGGTAAAATGTGAGACCTGAAGTCAGGAAGGCTCATGTTTCTGATTTCAAATCTGACCTCAAACATTTATTAGCTATGTGATCCTGGTTTGCCTCAGTTACTTCATCTGTAAGAAGGAAATTCTTCATCTAGAGAAGGAAATAGCAATCCCATCAAGTATCTTTGCCAGGGAAACTCCAAATGAGGTCACAAAGTCAGATATGCCTGGGGGAAAAAAATGACTGAACAACACAATTGTTTGCATGTTGTCTTCCCCTTTAAACGATGAGTTCCTTAAGAGCAAAGACAGTTTTTGACTTTCTTTGCATCTCCACGGCTTGGTACAGTGCCTGGTACATAGTAGGTACCTGGTAGATGCTGGTGGGCATTTTGCTCTCACATAGATAGTTCTCTCTCCCAAAGAGCTCATTTACTTTGGGGCATCAGTTTTCTAATCTCGATAATCTCTCCAATTTCCACTTACTACTAACTTTGCTAAAGAAATACACTAGCTATTGATATTCTTTTGCCAACTCTCCAGTTTCCATCAGCCGATCTGCTAGGTTTCAACTCCAGGAAACATCATACCTTCCCCTAGGAGAAGTTGATCCCCTGAAATCAATGATTGACTCTGTTTTTGATACTCAATTACTTCTCACCTCCCTCAAATGCCTTCCCTCCGATTAGAGGGCTGGTCAATGGAGCAGGAAACTCCTTCCAAATCCTTCTTTTATAGCAGGCTCTGAACTTTCAGAACTTAGTAGCTAAAACTCCCCACTCTCCAGCAGCTGCTCTGCTCAGTTTTGACTCCATGGAACTTCATCCTCCCTAGTGGCACCACCCCTTTCAGCATCCTTTTGTGTGTTTGTGTGTGTGTGTGTTGTCTTCCCTTATAAGATGATAAACTCCTTAAGAGCAGCTTGTCTTTATTTTTCTTACTTGTATCCCCAGCACTTGTTTGGAGTGATGAGCTAAGCTGGCTCTAAATAGGAAACTATATTACTCTCCCCTTGAAACATTCTCCCTTGGATCCCACATCAGATAACTGTCCACTCCGCATGCAGGCTAACTATGTATATTGCATGATTCCAGCAACATACAACCCTTCTCTCTTTTGACACTGCCAATCCCGTAGCCCTCAACTTCTTATGCCTGGACTATTGCAATACCCTGCCACTTGGTCCGCCTGACACAATTTTCTCCCCGTTGCAGCCCATCTTGCAGTAAGCTGTCGAAGTGTTCCTCATAAATCACAAGTCTAACCATGTCACCTCCCTAGTCAATAAACTCCAGGGGCTCCCTCTCACCTCTAGGACCAAATATTAAATCTCCTGTTTGGTATTCCAAGTCCTTCATAATCTGCCCTCTTGCACTCCCAAGCTTACTAGTCATCTCACCCCTAACCCTGAACCCCACGAGTGTATTCTCTGATGCAATGACACTGGCCTCCTTGTTATTCCTCAAACAGAAAAGTCCATTTCCTGATTCTAGTCATTTTTTCTCCATGCCTGGAATGCTCCCCCTTCTCATCTCTGCCCCTAGATTCCCCCACCCCACCCCTGCCTCCCTAATGCCCCAGCTAAAATCACACCTTCTATGGGAAGTTTCCCCTCTCCCCATTTGACTCAATTCTAGGACCTTCCCTCTGGTGATTACTTCCCATTCATCCTGTTTGTGGCTTGTTTGTGCATAGTTGTTTGCGTGTTGTCTCCCCCATTCATTATGCTGGAAACTCCTCAGAAACAGAAACTATTTTTCTTTTTCTTGTTATCCCCAGTGGTTAGCATAGTGCCTGGCACATGGAAGGAGCTTAATAAATGTTAATAGCCTGATTGACGGCAGATACTCCACTTATGTAGCTACTCCTTGTTTCTCCCGTTAGAATGGAAATTCCTAGAGACCAGAGAACTTTTCATCTTTGGATTTGTAGCCCCCATGCCTCGCATGGTGCCTAGCACATGATTCCACTTGCAATGATATTCCATTACATTTGTGAATGACCATTTCTTCCTCAAATTATGGAAATCTAGTTAGATTACAGTTCTTTGTTACCACAAAAAAATGATGTTTTGTGGGCAGCTAGGTGGCACTGTATATAGACAGCCAAGCCTGGAATCAGGAGAATCTGCATTCAAATCCAGCTTCAGACATGTCCTAGCTGTGTGACCCTGGGCAAGTCAATTAACCCCATTTGCCAGCTCTTGCCATTCTGTTTTAGAGCTGTCATTAAGACAGAAAATAGGGGGCAGCTGGGTAGCTCAGTGGATTGAGAGCCAGACCTAGAAATGGCAAGTCCTAGGTTCAAATCTGGCCTCAGACACTTCCTAGCTATGTGACCCTGGTCAAGTCACTTACTCCCCATTGTCTAGTCCTTACCACTCTTCTGCCTTGGAACCAATACACAGTTTGACTCTCAGGTGGAAAGTAATGGATTAAAAAAAAAGAAAAGAAATGTTTAAAAAATGATGTCTTGAATATTCTCTTGTATAAGGTTTAGGTTCTTCTTTGACCTTCTTGGGGTATTCTTTGACTTTTGGGATAAGATGGATCTTTTTGCCACTTTATTTTTTTTTTTTTGTATAATTCCAAATTGTTTCCAGATTGGTTCCAACAATTAGCATTTCCCATCTTTCCTCAGCCCTTCCAATATTCACTGTGCCCATCTTTGGCCATCTTTGAGACAAAACATTGGGGTTGTTTCAATTTTCATTTCTCTTATTAGTTATTTGGAACAGTCTTTCACATGGCTTTTAATAGATTGCAATTCTTCTTTTGAGAACTGTTTGTTCATATCGTTTGACTGCTTCTCCCAATGCTCCATTTTTATTACAAATTGCTTTCTAAATAATGAATCATTGTTGAAGGTGGTTCCTTGTGACTGTTGCCCCAGATTCCCCTCATTTGTCTTTCCCTCCTTCCCTCTCCCTTCCCCTCCTCCTTCCTATCCCTTCATCCCTTGGTCCCCTTGTCCTGTACTCTAGATTACTATTCTTAATCCTCCCCAGGGAAGTCAAGGACATGCTTCCCTCCCTTACTTTAGCCCTAAAAGTGCTGACCCCTCTCAGAGAGGTCGATGGGCTTTCCGCTTCCTAACCTCGGATGGACAAGCCAAGGCCCAGGGAAGTAGTTGTATGATGTGAATGTAGCCAGGCAGCCAAGAATCCAGCGTTTGAGTTCCTGGCCAGATACAAGCTGCCAGTCACCCCTCCATAAAATCAGAGAACCCCAACATACACAATCTCCTAGTCTTTCAGAAAATGAGTCAAGCCGCTAGGTGGGCACAGTGGGTAGAACACTGGCCTTGGAGTCAGGAAGATTCCATTTTAAAGATGGCCTTAGATAGGGAGTTAGGTAGTACAGTGGATAGAGTTCCGGGCCTGGAGTTGGGAGGATCCTGGGTTCAAATCTGACCTCTGACATCTAACTGTGTGACCCTGGGCCAGTCACTTCCTAGCTGTTACCTTGGCCCAAGTCCTTTATCCTCCATTGCCTAGCCCTTACCCCTCTTCTGCCTCATAACCAATACTTGGTATTAATTGCAAGATAGAAGGAAAGGATTTTAATATTTTTAATTTAATTTAAAAAAATAATTTATACTAAGACAGAAGGTAAGGGTTTAAAAACAAACTAACAAATATGGCCTTAGGCATTTACTAGCTATGTGAGCCTGGGCAAGTCACTTCACCACTGTTTACTTCAATTTCCTCAGCTGTAAAATGAGGATGATAAAATTGCCTACCTCCAAGGGTTATGAGGATTAAATGTTAGCTATTTTTATTTATTGTCATAGAGCAAAGGGCATATAGATAGTAAAAAGAGCTATGGGCTTAAAGTAAGAAAACTGGGTTGAAGTCTCAACTCTAATGGCCATGGTGTCAAAGGGCCCGAGTTCAAATCCTGCCTCTGTGGTTTACTTCCTGTGTGACCTTAGGCAAGTCACTTGAACAACTAAGATTGAGCCTCAGAATCTTTTTCTTTAAACCATACCTTCTGTTTCAGTATCATTCTAAGACAAAAGAACAACAGGAGCTAGGCAATTGGATTAAGTGACTTGCTCAGGATCACATAGCTAGAAAGTGTCTGAGGCAAAATTTGAACCCAGGTTATCCTCACTCCTGGCCTGGTGCTCTGTCCACAGTGCTACTTAGCTGATCCAAGGAGATAAAGCAATCAGGGTTATGTGACTTGCCCAGAGTCACACAGCTAGTAAGTATCTGAAGCCAGATTTGAACTCAGGAAGATATCTTCCTGATTCCAAGCCCAATGCTCTATCCACTGTGCCACCTAGCTGCCCCCTCAGTATCTTTTAGAATGTAAAGGAGGGAACAAGGATTGGCCCATAAAGGTATAATAGGTTCAACCCCAGTGGATGCTGGGTAGGCTGCTTTTAGAAGCAAAAGGTGGCCCATAATGGAGCTATTCAAAGCTCAGGCAGGTGTGTATATATATATATTATATATTATTATAGTACATATTATGTACTATAATAATATAACACATTCTATATTATTACATATAAAACACATGTTGTATAAGCATACATCATATAGCATGTGAATATATACCCTATATTATATAAATATGTTGTGTGTCATGAACATATATAAACATGTATAATATATCATGTAAACATATACAGTGTATCATATAAATACGTATAATATATCACATATACTATACTATACACTACATTATAATATAGGACATAATATATAATTACATATTATATATTACATAAAATATATAATACATCCTATAAACATATATCATCTAAACATATATAATATATTATATAAACTTATATTATGTAAACTTATATTATATTATATCTTATGTTGTGTTGTTATGTTATGTTATATTAATTTATTTATATTATATTATATTAACTTTATATTATGTTATATTAACTTTATATTATATTATATGTTATGTTATGTTATATTAACTTTATTTATATTATATTATATTAACTTTATTTATATTATATGTTATGTTATGTTGTGTTGTGTTGTGTTGTGTTGTGTTATAATGAATATATAACATATTTTTCTGCATAGAACTGTTGGCTATCAACTTATCATGTGATGAAAAAAAGATCCCTTTTTAAAGTAACTCGTTGCTGAGTCTTTCATGCTATTTGTACGTGCCATGAAATAAAGGACTGGACGCCATGATGTCCAGATCCTTTCTGGCTCTAGAATTATGCTCCAGGGGCCCTGAACAAGTTAGTTAGCCTTGCTGAGCCTCGGTTTCCTAATCTGTAAGACAAAGAGAGCCATGGTTATACCGCTTCTTGCAAGCTTCTCCTGAGGAAAATGAGGCAAAGAACACAGCTTGTCGTAACCAAAGAGTGACGAATCTGCGGCGCCGAGTCGTGGCTCTGATTCTTGCCAGCTTGGTCTCCCAGGGCCGGCCTGCGGGCATTACCCCCGTTCTGGCCATATTGTCCCCCGGGGCCCTGGCCCGAGGCAGCAGGAGAGGAGGGGAGGAGAGTTAACCTTCCCAAGCTCATTCCAAGTGGCAATGCCGCCGTCTCCTTCAGCAAGATAAATCCAAGACCATTGTGACTGAGCCAGAGAAAGTAATATCAGCAGCCAGAGGAATCAATCATGAAACAGCAGCAGCTGCTGTATATCAGAGGCCCCAATAGATCGACTCCTACATCATCATTAGCAGGGGGCAGGGGGGAAAGGGGAGGAGGGGAGAGGAGGGAGGCAAGGACCAAGGGAAGAACTCGGGGGACGGGGCATGGGGGTGGCTAGGGGCGAGAGGAGGAAGGGCAACCAAAGATGGACGGTGAGGGGCCCCGGAGGCTTTCAAGGAGGAATGGAGGCTGTAGCCACGAGGGCTCAGACACTCGGGCGCACCAGGCTGGTAAGGCGCCCCCAGCCCCTGCCTTCAGAGAGCTCCCAGGCTGAAGAGGCCACTCTGGCCCCTCTTTTCAGGCAGCTGTCTATAGCTTGTCTATCCAGAATTATTTTCACATTTTCCCACCATACTGTGTGCTCCTTGAGAACAGAGACCGTCTTGGACTTTTCTTTGAATCCTGACACCTAGCACAGTGCCTGGAACATAGTAGGCACTTCAAAAATGTTTAATGACTGGCCAACTGACCATTGGGGCAGATCCAGCCCCTGCCCTCAGAGAGCCCCCTGTCTGGGCTGGGGCTGGGAAGGGCCTCTTCTGATGGAAGAGTCACACGGGAAGACGCACATCCATAGATTTCCATGAGATGCTGATGGGGCAGTGGAAATGCATAAATTCTCATTAATTACTGCATAGAAACCATGGCAATGGAAATGCATCACTACAAATTTATTATCTGCAAAGAAATAAGAGAATATTATTTATTATTGTTATATGATATCATTATTGAATAATGAAAAAAAAAACAGGGCAGAATCTTTGAAGGAGGTGAATAGACAAGAAGACCTAGAGTCAAGAAGACTCTTCTTCCTGAGTTCAAATCTGGTCTCAGACACTTATTAGGTGTGGGATCCTGAGCCAGTCACTTCACCCTGTTGACCTCAATTTCCTCATCTGTTAAATGAGCTGGAGAAGGAAATAGCAAACCACTAGCTGTGTGCCACTTGACAAGACATTTCACCCACTTTGCCTCAGTTACCTCATCTGTCAAATGAGCTGGAGAAGGAAATGGCCAGTATCTTTACATGAAATCCCCAAATGGGGTCCCAAAGTGTTGGACAGGATTAAAACATGGAAGGAGGTAGGGGAAAGGGAAGGCTAACTCCTAGGAGATGACATTTTAGCAGAGTTTTGTTTGTTTGTTAAAAACCTTACCTTCTGTCTTAGAAACAATATTATGTATGGGTTCCAAGGTAGAAAAATGGTAATGGCTAGGCAATTGAGGTTAAGTGAATCCAGGGTCACACAGGTAGGAAGTATCTGAGGTGAGATTTGAACCCAGGACCTCCCACCTCTAACCCTGACATTCTCTCCATTGAGCCACCTAACTGGCCCTTAAGTAGAGTTTTGAGAAAGAGAAAAACACAAGTAGGTAGAGGGAGGAAGTGGCTCCCCAGATTGATAGGAGGGAGCACTTTGAATGGTTTCTTTGAAAATTAGATGAAGTAAAGTGCAAAGTGTGTGGGAATGCTGAGAGTACCATTTGGTGAATGGTCTCAGTCTTGGATTTGATGAGAAAGACCAGAGAATCCCTTTTGATTTTTAATAGTAGAAAGATACTGACTGATGGTGGAGCTAGGTTAGAAGGCTGGGAGTCAGGGGCACAACAGCAGTGGAACCCAGAGGCACAGTCCCTTGAAGCATCCAGAATCCTGGGCTCACATAGGGAGCCATGAAAGTCATCCTTTTCCCCCCTTATGGCTCATGACTCTGAGCTCAACCTCATCTCTAATTTTCCCATTGACACTTCATGGATCATCTTCTTAATATCTTCAACTCTTGGATCATGACTTTCCCCCTTATGGATCTACAGAATGTGAAAAAATGATATTGAATTGGGATTGTTTTTAATGGTTTCCCCTTTGACCCTCAAGAACAGTTTGATTTCAAAATCACAAAATGATCTCTCACCAGGGCATAAAACTGGATTAAGTACTCCCCATCTTTTATCTAAATTTTTTCATCTTTGTTAAGCAAACTGAGTTAAGTGACTTGCCCAGGGTCACACAACTAGTAAGTGTCTGAGGCTGGATTTGAACTCAGGAAGATGAGTCTCCCTGACTCCAGGCCTGGCACTCTATCTACTACACCACTCAGCTTCCCCAGTTGAGTTTAAATGATTTAAATCTGTTTGCCTAGACAAAGAATTTAGCCAAAAGAAGGGGATGATTCAACCCCTTTTCGTAACCTGGGAGGCTTGGGTCCTTCCTTCTTAATCTCTGTGCTCCAACAGTAAGGATGGAATTCCCTGTTCATACCCTGCCATGTCAACATCCTCCACATATGCCCATGGTGGCCAAGCCTCAGCTCTGTCTCCAGTAGTCCAGAACAGTGAAATGTGCTGAGCTTAGTATTTCACATTGATTTTTTGGTGACAGAGGATCAGAAATCAGTAAGTCCACGCACAAACATTTATTAAATGCCTACTATGTGCGGGGGCAGCTAAGTTGTATAGTGGGCAGAGCACTGGACTTAGAATCAGGAAGACTTATCTTCATGAGTTCAAATATAACCTCAGATACAATCTGTGTGACCCTGGGCAAGTCACTTCACCCTGTTGGTCTCAGTTTCTCAACTGTAAAAATGAGCTGGAGAAGGAAATAGCCAATCACTCCAGTATCTGTGCCAAGAAAACCCCAAGTGGGGTCACAAAGAGTCAGACATGATCCACTGCTGAGTGGTAAGGAAATAAAGACTAAAGTAAACCAAATACTAATCTCAAGGATCTTCAAGGGAACTGAAGAAGAGATGAGAGAGAAGGAAGCTCAACAGGAAAAGAGGCTTGGAGGCCAGGACACCTGGTTGGATACTTCATAGCTGTGTGATGCTGGGCATCACTTGCCCCCTCTTGTGCATCTCAGGTTCCTCATCTGTTAAATGAGAAAAAGAATACTAACCTACTGCATGGGCTATTGTGTGGAAAACACTGTAAACTTGAAAGTGTGTTCCAAAGTGAATAATGATCTGGTTGGAGCTGAAACTCTTTAGTGAATAGAGAGGCAGACAAGAGTTTTATTATTGAGCCTTGGGGAATATCTTTGTTTTCAAGATTCGAATGTAGAAGGTTGAACCAGAGCCTAATCAACTTGAGATGTTAAAGGGATGATTCCTTTATTTAAGACTTTGATTATATGGTAAATAATCAAATATCTCCATGGAGTGATGGTGTAAACCCCAAGGAGTTTCATTACATCTCTCTACGGGAAGCATTGATTATACCCACTGAAATTTCCTTCAAGTGACTGTAGTTGTCTCCCTGATGGGATCTGAGGTGTACTAAAGGCCTGGGTCTCCAGTGGGACAAGCTGATTGGCTTAGGTTATAAAAGGTCAGAGCTCCTTTTTTTGTACTAAACTGGTAAGAAGGAGCCAAAAATCCTTTGGAGAGATGGAAAGAGAGACCTGAGCCCAGAGACCTGAAAACAAGTTTTAGCCCACACTTTGGCATAGGCACCAGTGCCCACTCCCCCAACCCCCACCCTCACCCCCCTACTATTCATTGATACTGCAATCAAGAACATCTATTGCATCTCTGGCCATTGCCAGTCATTCTGACTGTTGTCTTGACACTGAAAAGACTGACACCAATAACTTTGTGCAACTCTGCTTTACTTAAGGAACTCTGCCAACTCAGGAACAATTTATTGGTCCTCTTTGAAAATGAAGGACAAGGAGCAGCCAGGTGGCCCAGTGGATAGAGAGCCAGGCATAGAGTCAAGAGGATCTGGATTAAAATCTGGTCTCAGGGACAACTAGGTTGCTCAGTGGATTGAAAGTCAAGTCCAGAGACAGGAGGTCCTGGGTCAAATCTGTCCTCAAATCAAGTTACTTCACCCCCATTTCTTAGCCTTTCCCATTCTTCTGCCTTGGAACCAATACATAGTATTGATTCTAAGACAGAAGGTAAGTGTTGAAAAAAAATGAAGGACAAAAACAACAAAGAGAGATAGCAAGAATGGAATGATAATGGTAGAACTTCTCAAAATATGGGGGTTGTTGTGGAATGGCAAGAGTTCCTGGACCTCCCAAAACTTGGGTCTAATTGTAGAGAGTCCGTGAAAGAAGTCCTCAGCCCCAAGATTCCAGCTTTATAGAGAGGAGCCATATAGATGAACCATGTGGGAAATTCCTGGAGCCCATCCACCTAGAGAAGTAATAAGAATTCTTGAAATTCTAGTCAGTCTTCTGAAGAAGTGGTTGTCTAATTCCTGACCCCCTAATGAGAGAAGCACAATGCCTGTACTGAGAGATGACTACAGCCAAAAACAGGGTGGAACAATGAGAGGTCTTGACTCAAAGTCTTTTGGAAAAAAGAGATCAAGCACTTGAACCTAGCACTGGAGAAACAGCAAGAGACTGAGGCATAATGTGAGGGAGCAGATTTATCCCTCCCTTGTTAACCAGGTTACCAATTGAATACTACTCTAGGAAACACAAAATGATTTTCAACCTGAGAAATCAAATGAAATAAAAAAGCAATTAAGTGTCTTCAGTGTCAAGCAGAGATCTACAAATACAATGTTCAAGGTGATCTAGCACATAGGTACAACCGTTCCTGTCCTCAAGGTGCAATGTTCACAGATGCATGAGATGTAGGAGATTCACAAAATAATTACACCCTGATTGAGAGAAGGGAAGGATTAACAATTAGGGGAATTAGGAAGGGTCTAGGACAGTACTATAAAGTTAGATACAAAAATAGGTCCTTGATATGGAAGGGAGGTCTCAATGTAAAGGGGAAGAGATCTCTATAGAGTATTGTGAGTCTTTTATGTTTTGCTTCTTCAATAAGGGTGAAATAACAGCTGTCCTATATCTGATATGCCTTCATATCTTGAGTGCTTGAATGAGAAGTGGAGCTAGAGGTAAATCTTCCTGCCTCAAATGTCTCCCCTTGCAATCCATCCTCCATTCAGACACCAAGGTGATTTTCCTAAAGCACAGGTCCAACCACGTCATCTTCCTACTTAATAAATCCAAGTTGTTCCTTATCACCTTCAGAATCAAGTATAAAATCCTCTTCTTTGTGTTCAAAAACCTTTATGCTAGCCCCTTTCTGCCTTTCCGGGTTTCTTATACCTTACCCCCTGACACATATTCATATCCACTGACATGACCTCCTCATTGTTCTATGAACAAGTCCCTTCTCCACTTTTTCTTTTTGAAGCTTTTTTTTTTTATCAGTAACCCAAACCTTCCATCTTAGAATCAATACTGTGTATTGGTTCCAAGGCAGAAGAGCAATAAGGGCTAGGCAATGGGGGTTAAGTGACTTGCCCAGGGTCACACAAATCTGAGGTCAGATTTGATCCCAGGATCTCCCATCTCCAGGTCTAATTGCTCCCAGGGGGTTTAATTTTTAAAACTAAAAGGTTGAACTAGATGATATCTAAGCCCCTTCCAATTCTAAACTCATTTGGGTCTTCTTAATAACCATTTACTCCAGGTATTTCTCCAGACTGTCCTCCAAGCCTGCTCTCTTTCATCTCCACCTAAGTAGTTTACTGGCTTCTCTTACACCGCTCCCCCCTCCCCCCAACTAAAATCCTACTTTCTATAGGAAGCCTTTCCCCAATTCTTCTTAATTCTAATGCCTTCCCTCTGCTAATTATTTCCTATTATCTTGTCTAAAATTTTTGGTTTGCTTGTTGTCTCCACCCATTAGGATTGTAAGCTCCTTGAAGGCAGACACTGTCTTTTGTCTCTTTTTGTATCTCTAATCCTTAGCACAAAACCTGACACCTAGGAGCTACTTAATAAATTTTAAATGTTATTAACTGACTGACCCCCATTTTTGGAGATCTAGACTATAATTCTGTTCTGAGGATCCTAGAGGAAACTCTGGGTTGGGGAAAAATGGCCAGAGATATGTATGCTAGGCACTTTACAATTATTATCTACTTTGGTTTCCACAACAACCCTGAGAGATAAAATGCACTTATTATCTCCATTTTACTAATTAAATCTGAGACAAACAGAGGTTCAGTGACTTGCCCAAGATCATACAGATAATAAGGGTCTGAGGACAGATTTTTAACTCAAATCTTCCTGACTCCAGACCCAGGGCTTTATCTACTGTACCCCTAGCTGACTTCAATACACCATCCTTGACAGACTATTCCTGGGAATAAGTGAGAGAAAAGAGCCTTTTGTCTCTCCTCAGATTTGATCTTATTATATTATTTCTACCTCAAAAAATGAAATTTCTAACTAAAAATAAATGTTGTGGCAACACAACTTTTTTTCTAAAGGAAGAATTATTATATTACCACAGCTCAGGTGCTTTTAAAAATATAGTTTATGGATATTTTTTGTTTTCACCTAGCCTAGATTTTCTAGTTTTCTTTCTCCCATCTCCCCCAAGTCATTCCTTATAAGAAAAAAAATTCATTCACTCCAGAGTCCAGAGATAATCAGACAGCCCAGACATTTGTAGAATGTTAAATGGGAGAGGAAGACTACTAGAATTGGATTCAGAGTACTTGGTTCAAGCCCTGCCTCTCCCACTTAGAACCTATGTGACCTTGGGAAAGTCACTTAACTTCTCTGGACCTGAGAGAAGTCCTACTAGAAGGGAATTGGATTAGATAACTTCTAAGGTCCCTTGAAGCTCTAGATCTTTGATCCTATGTGAAGTCATTTACTCTTTTGGGGTTCAGTTTCCTCATTTTTAAAACTAAAAAACTGAACTGGATGATATCTATGTCCCTTCAAGCTCTAAACTCATTTTGAGCCCTCTCACTTCAAATCCAGGCTTTTTCCACTGTGATGCCTTTAATCTTCCCCCACTCACCATGGAACCCTTCCAAGGTTTTTTTTGAGGGGGGTGGTTAGCTGTCTCTCCCAACTACCTCCCTCCTTCCCTCCTGCCTTGCCTTTCTTAACCTTCTCCCCCTCCCTTGCTTCCACCCTGCTCCCCGTTTCTGAATGTGCTGAATGATTTGTGACCCTGACAAGTTGAATTGTGGGTAAAGCGACTGTCCAAATGGGCAGCAAATTGGAACCTCGGCTCCCAGCAGGCAGGCCAATCCATCACCCAGGGAGAAAGCTGCTGTCAGCACCTTAGGCAGGGTGCTCCCAGGCCTTACCCTAGACTGATTCCCCTCCCTTCTCTCCATCACTGCTGTTCCTAGAATGGAAGTGGGCTGCAGTTTCCCAGCCATCTCCAGCTCTGGGTCAGTCTCTTGCCCCAGGGTCCTTATTTCCTTTACTTTCTCCCCATCTCTCCCCAATCCCAACATCCAGGCCAAGTCCCTGATGACAAAGACACTGGAATGAGCAGTGGTCAAGTAGCCAGGAGGAGGGTAGAGGAATTTTACATACAGGATTCATAAGATTATAAGATTTAACACTGGAAGAAACCTTAGAAATCTTCTACTCCAACTCTTTGTTTTACAGAGGAAGAAACTGAACTTTAGGGCAGGAAAATTGAAGAGAAGCAAATTTTGGCTCCATATAAAGGGGCTGGGGGGGGGGGGGAATCTTATTAGAGCTGCCTGACCCAAAACGGAATGGTCTTTTAGAAAAGGTTATTGTTATTGTTCAGACTTTTTTTTTAGAAATCCTTATCTTCCGTCTTGGAGTCAAGGCAGAAGAGTGGTAAGGACTAGGCAATGGGGGTCAAGTGACTTGCCCAGGGTCACACAGCTGGGAAGTGTCTGAGGCCAGATTTGAACCTAGGACTTCCTATCTCTAGGTCTGGCTCTCAATCCGCTGAGCCACCCAGCTGCCCCCTATTGTTCAATCTTATCTAATTCTTGGTGATCCCATGTGGGGATTTCTTGGCAAAGATACTGGAATGGTTTGCCATTTCCTTTTCTACTTCATTTGGCAGATGAGGAAACTGAGGCCAACAGGGTTAAGTGACTTGCCCAGGATCACACAACTGTAGATTTGAATGCACGAAGATGACCCTGACTCCAAGCCCCACATTCTATCCACTGTACCTCCTAGCTGCCCCCAGTTATAGGAAATAATTGGTAATAATAGCACATTTATATAGCACTTAAAGGTTTGTGAAACATTTTACATATCTTATCTCAACCAATTCTTATAACAACCCTATGTAATAGGTACTATTATTATCCCCATTCTGCAGATAAAGGAACAGGCACTGTAGGAGGCACTGAAAAGTCTGACCTAGCTAGAGAAAAAGGTATGTTTTGGAGAGTCAGGGAAAATATGATAGAGTAGGTGGGATAGAGCAGATTGTGGAGGGGTAGAGAAGGTAAGGCAAAACTCCACATATAGAGGCCTTTCCTGAATCCCCAAGTTAGTGTCCTCCTGGGCATCACTTGGTATTTATTTTTTTATGTATCCTGTATGTGCTTGTCTACAAACACATTATTAGAATGTATACTTTTTTCTAAAGACAGGAGGTCCTGGGTTCAAATGTGGCCTCAGATACTTCCTAGCTGTGTGACTCTGGCCAAGTCACTTGACCTCATTTGCCTAGCCCTTATAGCTTTTCTGCTTTGGAACCAATACTTAGAATCCATTCTAAAATAGAAGATAAGGGTTTAAAAAAAAAAAGAATGTAAACTCTTTGAAGGCAGAAATCATCTCATTTTTGCATTTATCTCTCCAATGCCAAGTACAGTGCCTGGCACATATTGGGCATTTACTCATTACTTGTTGATTAATTCATTGAAAAAAAATGAATTTGATGAAGCAGTAAGCAAGGAAGTATTGAAGACATTGCATTGGTGGTCACTTATATTAGCTTTATCAATGTGCATTTTGTTGTTGCTAAGTCATGTTTAACTCTTCATGACCCCATTTGGGGTCTTCTTGGCAAAAAAAAAATTAGGATAGCTTGCCATTTCCTTCTTCAGTTTATTTTACAGATCAGGAAACTGAGGCAAATAGGCTTACGTGCCTAGGGTCACTCAGCCAGCAAGTCTCTGAGGCCAGATTTTAACTTTGGAAGATGTCTTCATGATTCCAGACCCAGCACTCTATCTACTGTGCCACCTTGCTGCCCACATACATACATAAATACACATATTCACTGTATTTTTCTAATCCCTAATAAGAGCTTTGGGTATTTGAAAGCTCGTTACTTTCAATATCAGAAAGAAAAATTAACAAACCAAGACAAAACCATAAGGTGCTTTCTAGAAAACGTAGTAGTAATAATGATTATGTGTGATTAAGAGTATGCTAATCAGAGAACTACTTCATTTGAGGAATTCCCCAATCAATTTGATGGGATTGCAGGGTATAGACCTTTGTTAGAAGAGGGGCACCTCCTACAGTAGAGTTAGACATGCTCATTAGGAGGCTTGCTGAAAGGGCACAAGCAGGGAATTCTCTGTTGGTCTCCAATAACTGCGGTTGGTCAAAGTTAACTGGGAAATGGATTCACTTTGGACAGATGCTCCTTTTTTGTAGTCTATAAGAATGAGTTATAAAGGGATTCTGCTGATCACCCCTACTATAATTATTATTAATAATTAATTATATACCCCAAAAGTCCCTAAATTGTACCAACCTTTAGACTCAGTGATACCAATATGATGTTTATCTTCCAAAGAGATCAAAGTCTGAGGGAAAGGACATATATGAACAAAAATATTGATAGCAACACTTTTTGTTATAGGAAAAACTAGAAACAATAAAAGTATACATAAATTTGGAAAAGTAAATTATGATTTAGAAATGTAATAAAAGATTATGGATATAGAAATGATGAAAGGGACTGACTTAAGAAACCTAAGAAGACTAGTATAAACTGATACAGAATGAAATAAGCAGAACCAAAACAATAGATGAATTGATTATGACCACTGTAAAGGAAAATTTATAAAGGCTTAAAAACTCAAATCAGTGTAATAATTATGCATTAGTCCATAGGACTGATGATGAAGTATGTTTTGCACCTGCCAGTGGTGAAGCAATAAATGTAGCTACAGAGATCTACTTTTTCATACATAAGTAATAAAACAAAATTTTGCTTTACTCTACTTACTTGTGAAAAGGGAGGGCTTTGGGGAGAAGTGGGAGTATAATAGAGAAGGAAAAGAGGAGAAAGTTGTAGTGTTTTTAAAATAAGGAAAAAGAAAGAAAAGAGCATCAGCAAAACTCATTTTAAAAAATCCACAGAAGAGAGCAGAAGATACAGAAATAGGCAAGAAAGATAATGTTGGTACTAATGTATAAAAGTTGGTAACAAAAACAAAAAATACTAACAGCTAACACCTATATAGTGTCTACTGTGTGTCAGGCACTGTGCTAAGTGCTTTACAATTATTATATCATTTGATCCTCACAACAGCCCTGGCAAATAGGTGCTACTATCGTCCCTGTTTTATAGATGAGGAAATTGAGGTAAGCAGAGATTAAGTGACTTGCTCAGGGTCATCCAGCAAATAAATGTATGAGGCTGAATTTGAACTCCACTCTTATTGACTCCAGGCCTGGCATTCCACCTACCATGCCATCTAAGTTGATGTATCTTTTTTTTTTTTAAATGATAGATTCACAGTATCATGTCTTCCACTTTTTCTGGCCTTTGTATAGAGGAATGCTCATATACAAAATTTATTGATGACTGTCAAGTTCAAATAAACTATCTATTTAAAATTAATTATAATGACAAAGCATTTTGCAAGCCATAAAACACTATGTTGTTTTATTAACTAGTTTATTGTTGGTTTTCTTATTGGACTAATGGCATGATTAAATCAATATTTTAGGGAAATTGACCCAAATCAGAAGAGGGAAAATTAGAAAGCTACTATGAGGAGAAAGGAAGGAAAGAGTAGAGTGGAAACCAGATAAGCAGCCCAAGTCCCCTCCCCAAAATCCCTCAAGATGCCCCTATAAAATGAATGAGAGGAAGGATCCTAATTGAGTCCCAATCCCCTTGCTGAGTAATTTCAGGTCCGTGGGACATTCTTTATGATCTCACCTAGAGAAAAAGAAGATGACCTAATTCCCTCCCAGAGTCCTTTTCCAGTCCTACAACCCTAAGATGTTCTTCTAAGAAGGTTCCAAGAACCCTAACCTCTCTCTCACAACTTATCTCTCTGGCCCCAATCCCACCACTTTTCACTCAGTTCTCAGACTTGGCTCCCAAAGCTTCCCTCTCCTAAAAAAAAAAATGTCAAAGAGATAAATCATCATAAACACGGATTTAAATAGCACTTTAAAGTTTACAAAATACTTCTTTTACAGCAACCCTATGAAGTAGACATTAACCTTATTTTAGAGAAAATGGGCTCAGAAAAATTTAATGAAACCTCCTAATATCAGGTCCAGTGCTTTCCGCCACCTCCCCCCCTCCCCCACCAACTTGTCTCCAAATTGCCTTTTCCTCAAATTCCCAAGAGAAAGATGAGTGTTGGCCAAAAATGGCAGCTGTCAGTCTAGCATAGGTCAGGAACCTGAGAGGAAGGACCAAAGTGGAAAGAACCTGGGAGCCTGGCAGCCAGGGACTGACTGAGACTTCCATTGCTGCTACTGCTATTTTGCCTCAGTTCCATCCTAACCCACTTGATACCCCAGCTCAATACCCCTCCCTTGCACTTGTTAAATAGTCGTCTTCCTGTCAATCATTATAACCCACCTGGTAAGGAAGCTAGCTTGTATGGACCAGTCAGGGAATGTTGTGCTACAATTAGAATGCTAGATGTTGAATCAGGACAACCTGACTTGTTGAATTAAAAGAAATGATGAAAGGTAGTGATTCAGAGAAACCTAGGAAGACTTGTATGAACTGATTCAGAATTAAGTGAGCAGAACCAGGAGAAAAAGGAAACAATGTTTACAACACTGTAAGGGACAACTTACACAGACTTAAGAACTCAGATCAATGCAATGATGGATCACTGGTCCAGAAGACCAATGCCCTAAGGGAGGATGTGGAAATATATCTACTAAGACCTTCATTGTGTAATAAATTATCAGGAAAAACATGATGACAGTATCCTCACTTAAAGTCCTTGTTCTCATTTGAATGAAAACTTTATAAGCAATCATTTACAGATTACTTTAAGGTTTGTAAAACACATTACAAATATTATCTTATTTGATCTTCACAACAGCCCTGGGAGCTAGGGACTATTATTATCACCACTTTTACAGATGAAGAATATGAGGCCAAAAGAGGTTAAGTGACTTGCCCAGGGTCACACAGCTAATAAATGTCTGAAGTTGGATTTTAACTTTGGTCTTCTTGACTCCAAGCCCAGAACTCTGTTCTCTGTGATGCAAATGCCTCATTATTCTTGAATGGAAGACAATTGAGAAAGATACTTTGATTCTCTGAAACTGAGACTTTGTCTTGTTTTTGGTGACAGAGCTGAGAGTAAATGTCTTAGTTTAATTAAGAAAAGCATCTTTTTCTTCACCTTTGGCCAGATTGAAAAGGGAATCTTTAGAGGGAATAATTAAAGAAAGGCTGTCCCTTTGTAAGCCAAAGGAAATATCCTTTGGTCTATTATGGTGTCTATCAAGGGAGGTGAGTCTTTTGTTTACCTTGGATCTGAGCATGAAAGGGAATCTTAATTTTCTGGGAAGATAGATAATCTCCACAGGTAAGGCTCTGACATGAACCCTTACTGTTTAATTTTGTTTGGTCCATCAAAAGTTCCAACCTTGACCTTGAATCTTTGAATCTTGAATTTTAATCTTTCTTGGATATTTTGTTTCTTGTTTTATGATAACTGTAATATAGCCCTAATTTTAGGGCTATAAGAATTCCAGTTATCAGGAGAAACTTTGCCCATTCGGACATCCCTCCAAGCAAGAATGAGAGCATATTAATAATATCATTAATACATTGTCTCTGACAGACTTTTGGCTAAAATGAAGAGTGCAGAATTTTTCTTCCACAGAGATAATAATAGCACCCTCCTGCCAGGGTTGTTGTGAGATGACGTCTGTAAAGCACTTTGGAAACTTTACAGGGCTAAATAAATGTCATCTGTTACTATTCTTAGGAGAGAAGAATGAGAAAAGGTGTCTTGGTGGAGATGTGGTCACTAGTTCCATCGTGCTTAGTAAACCCAGGGGGAGATGAAGCCTGGGGCTAAGGCTTGATTTGGGCACAAAGAGAGGGAAGGGGCTTTCCAGTCTGGGATTCCAAAAGCATGAATCCTCATTGCAACTCCTCTGGTGACATTGACCTATCCATAGCTATATGGTGAGGAAGGTGTCCAGTCACTGAAGCAAAAGAAAAGGAGAGCAGGGAAGCATAGTTCCAAAAGCTGTTTCTCCTGTCTCCCTCCAACCTTTCCCTCAGCTCCAGCCTCATCTCCACTAATGATCTCTCCCTGTGATAATTTCCATTCATTTTCATTTTCATTTATTCAATGAATTATTAAATAAGTCCCTACTATGTGCCGGACACTATGCTAAATGCTAGGATACAAAGAGTCCAAAGACAGTCCTTGGCCTCAAGGATCTTAAAATCTACTATGATGGCTATGATAAGGAGATAGAGGGACCCCAAAGCCTAATTGCCAACCCTTCCTTCTAATTGTTCTAAATGACAGCCTCTCCTTCTCTCCCATGTTATACATGACATTTGGGCTTGTCTCTTGGAACTCAGTAGCTATCTGATCTAAGGCAAGTCACATCACCACTCTGAAGTTTGACTCCTTCATTTATAAAGTCAAGATAATTATATTCATACTGTCTACTTTACAGGATAGTTGAGAAAAAAAATACTCTATCAACTTAAGGCATTATAGAAATCCCAGTTGTTGTTATTACAATGTTTCTGCCATGTTCCTTAGGACTCAAAAGCCTTCAGGGATGATATAAAGAAAACCAGACCAAGACCCCATCAAGAATTTTCTGAATACAAAGGCTCCTCTCCAAAGGCTGCATAGGCGTGAGGGAGGGAAGGAGGAAGCAAGCATTAAGTGCCTACTATGTGCCAGGCACTGTGCTAAGCACTTTACAAATATCATCTCATTTGATCTTGACAACAATCCTATAAAATAGGTTCTATTATAATGTGTAATCTATAAATGAGAGGCAGACAGAGGCTAACTAACCTGCTGAGGGTCACATAACTAGTAAATATCTGATGCTGGTTTTGAACTCAGGTCCCCTTGTTTTCAGACCCAGTCCCTTGCCCATTGTACCATGATATACAGTCAGTCACTGGCTCTAAAGTCAGAGACCTGGACCTCCCAGCTTCCTTTAAGACCTGACTAAAATCCCATCTCCTACAGGAAACCTTCTTCAACCCCTCTTAATCCTAGTGCCTTCTCTCTGAAAATTACTCCCTATTTCTCCTGGATATAGTTTGCTTTCTATATATGTATTTGTCTCCCTCATTAATTCCCTCATTAGATGGGGAGCTCCTTGAGGGCAAGGACTGTCTTTTGCCTCTTTTGGATCCCCAGTGCTCAGCATAGTGTCTGGTACAAGTAGGTGCTTAATACATGTTTATTATGTTGATTTTTAAAATTTCTTTTTTATATTAAAATTCTGATCTTCCTCCATCCCTTCTTTCCTCCCCTTCCTAAAGAAAAGACATTATTTGACAAAAAGAAATGTCTATATATAAAACTATGACTTGCTCATTTCTATTTACAGACCTGTATCACCTCTGTAACCTTGGGCAAGCTACTGAACTTTCCTGGTTTTCTCAATTTCTTCTTCTATAAAATGAGCAGATGGCTTCTAAAGGTCTTCCAGATCTAAATCTACGATGCTGCCATTCTGGCTCCAACATTGTACAGGGTGGGAGAAAGCCCATTTGATTTAGTTAAAAGACTTGGGCTTGAGTGCTGTCTCTATCATTTATTTTCTTTGTGACCTGAAATAATTCTCTTCAGCTCTCCCTGGCCCGATTTCCTCAGCTATAAAACAAGGGTGTGGAACCAGATGGTCTTTAGGATGCCTTCTAGTTCTAAACAGAGGGACTTGGAGGTTCCCCATGGAGTGACCCAAGACACTGTCTTGGCCAGACAGACATTTCTATGGAGTATGAAAACACATAAGGTGAGTTTTCTGACTTTCCAGATGAGAAGAAACTAAAGTAGAGATCCATTTACCTATAGGATGACAGAATCAGGTCCCAAAAATATCTCAATAGGCTGGAATGCTTAGCAGAAACTAACGAGATAAAACTTAATAGGGATAAATGTAAAGTCCAATTCCCAAGAGCAGGCTGAAAAAATCGGCTGCACTAAGGAAGTATGGGGGAGGCATGCCAAGACAACAATTATTGTGAAAAAGGTCGGGCATTTTTGTTGAATGCAAATGCCACGTGATTCAGCGTAATGTGGCAGCTAAAAGAGCTAATGGGATCTCAGACTGCATTTATAGAGGTATAATGTTCAATATAAGGCAGGATATATAGTCTCACTATCATCTGTTCTTTAGATTCACTTCACCTCTATGAGACTCAGTTTTCTCACCTGTCAAAGGGAAGTCAGATCATATCTAGAGAATTTAGTTGGCATAGCAGATAGAGGGCCAGTCTAATAACTAAGAAGTTGCTCAGTAGTTTTTCAGACATGCCCAACTTTTCAAGACCCCATTTGGGGTTTTCTTGGAAGAGACTAGAGTGGTTTGCATTTTCTTTCATTTTACAGATGAGAAAACTGAGGCCAACAGAGGTAAGTGACTTCTCCAGGATCACACAATTTGTGTCTGAAGCTGTATTTGAACTCAGGACTTCTTAGCACTTGAGCAGGTAGGTGGCAGTGGATAGAGCACTGAGCCTGAAGTCAGGAATATTCAACTTTGTGAGTTCAAATCTGGCCTTAGATGCTAGCTGTGTAACCCTGGGCCAGTCATTTAACCCTATTTAACTCAGTTTCCTCATCTGTAAAATGAGTTGGAGAAGGAAATGGCAAACCACTCCAGTATCTCTACCAAGAAAATCCCAAATGGAGTCACAAAGAGTCAGACAGGACTGAAATGACTGAACAGCAACAAATAAGTGGATAGTCTTTATACAAGATAGTCCTAGATTCTAGTCTTATCTCTGACTTATACTGACTTATACTGTATAGCCCTAGATAAGGCATTTCAACTCTTAGATCCCTGGACAACTCTCTAAGGCTATAAGCTGCCAGCCTACATTGATTGAAGGATTCTCCTTAATTAGGAGATTTCTGTGCTAATGAAATCATAGATTCAGCCTCTAGTTAAGTGCCACATTTTAGGAAATACCCTAGGACATTGGGGTATATGTACAGGTTGATAAGGGAACTAGAGTCTATGCCATGCAAAGGTTCATTAAAGTGTAACTCATAGCTCATTGTCCCAAGGTCTGGGCTCAGATAGACAAGGTTCAGTCTTGAGGGCTGCTCTAAAAATCCAATTCTCACTGGTTCATTTTGGCCCACCCATAGTTTACCCTGAGAAAAATCTCCAGATGTAGCTTGTTTCCATATCTGTGGGCCAAAGGGAACCCCTGTTTCCATATAAGTATTCAAAGTAACTGCACATATTGACAGAGGAGAGCTTTTATTCCACTCTCAGGAAATGCAAAGGACTAACAGGACCCTATAAATAATACAAACAACACATAAAAAACACACAGTTAACTCACAAACAAAGTAATACAATTCTCCTCTCTCACATCTCCAAAAACCTCCTTTTCTCTTTCCATTGCCAGCCTTCTTTCTACCGCCTTTCCTTACCCTTTAGTCTTATATACTCTATAGCCAGTATGCAGCTTGTAAAGGTATTTGTTTACAGGGAAAAGGATAAATTCAGAGATAATACCAGTGGATACAAGGAACCAGAGTCTGTAAAAAGTAATCTACTTCAAGCTATCTGGATGGCTTTAACATGTGAGTCTAATATAATAACTAAGCTGCATGCCTGGATGGTTGGAGAATGTGTGCTGTCATTGAGAAACATGAAGGAAGTCAGAAAGAAAAGTCCATTTTGGAGGGATGAAGAGAGACAGTGTGGTATGGTAGAAAGAGAACACAAGATTTTGGAGTTGTTGGACCTGGGTCTGATTCTGGATCTTCCAGTCACTAGCTATATGACCATTTTGTGATCTCTTGTTATCCATTTGAGTCATCAGAGATCTCACTGGCAACTCAAGTTGTTGGTAAGTTTTCCCAAAGCAGTAGTGACCAACAACAGAGGAAGGTAGCAGGGTACCCTAAAGGAGATAATGGAGACAGTATGTGCCAGACAAATCAAATCACCATGACCAACTTGACCACCATCTTCCCTCAGATCCTGATGGAGACCATCTAGGAACTTGATACTGAGAACTCAGAGCCCAAGAAAGAGCTACACTTAAGAGAAATTTCCTGAATATACCAAAAAAGGAGACCTTTGATTTTTGAAGTATCATTTCATCCCACATGTTTTCTACACATGCTCCTCACTCCCATTAACTCTGAGGCTGAGTTCACTCTCTCCTAGAACTTCATGTGTGCAGGAAAAAAGGTGCTCCTGGGTTAGAGAGTAGAGAGTTTTAGACTTACTGCTCTTGCTATGCTTTCTCAGTAAACATCCTTTCCTAAAAAGCTAGAATTCTATTGGCTAATTGATAATGGAGAACACTTACTGCATGGGTGCTCAGGATCTTCCGTATTAGAACCCTAGCCCTTCAGTAGTCAGCTACCTTCTGAGAACTCAAATTGCCAGTGTTAACTGGGGAACGGGCATGGGCAGGGTTGGGGTGAATGGGGTGGAGGAGGGAGAACTATGAACAGAAGAAGATCTTAGAGTTCGTCTAGTCTAACCTCTTCATTTTATAAAGCATGAAACCAAAGCTCAGAGAGGTTCAACAATGTGCCTAAGGTCACCCACTTAGTAAATGATTTGCTTAGAAGTGACACAACTGGGACTATATTCCAAGCCTCTTGGTTCCAAGTACAGAGTTCTTGCCATTACATCACGATGACAGTCCTTTTTTCCCTCTGCAATCTGCAATCTCCTCAAAGAGAGACAATTATGCAAGATGCTGGAACAGAGTTTAGCCACCTTTCCTGAGTATGGGGGCCTGAAAAGAGAGGGAGGAAGGGCAGTGATCTGAATCCCTTGGAAGAGACAAGGCTGACTCCCATGAGGTGGATGAGAGGCCATTGGGAAAGGCTCATAAGATCATAGAGAGCTCCAAGAGACCTTAGAAGCCCCTAATTTTACATGAAACTCTCTCCCAAGGGAATTGGATCCTAGTTCACTGGCTCTCAATGTGTGGGGGTGTAAGGAAGCAATGAACACTGAAAATTAGCTTTCATCTGTGGCCCTGAGCCCTCGCCTGCCAAGTCCTCCCTCTCAGGGCTGGCTGTGGCTGGGACGTCTGGTAAGAGTTGTATCTCCCTCCATATTCCCTTTGCCTCCCCCTGTTCTAATTTTTTATCCCTCTCTTCCCACCCCACTCCTGGTCTTCTGAAAGCCTGCTGAGTCTAGGAGGCTTAAAACGAGAAGCATGCTCAGAAAGATGCCGCTGGAGGGAAAACTTCAGCCAAATCAATTAATGATAAAACCCTTGAGCAAACACAGCTACTTTTATCATTTTATAATGTTGTGATTTGAGCAGCAAAAGAAATTAAATTAAAAACTCAGGGACTCCGGGTCAGAGCCCTGTGCTGCACTTGTGGGCTTTTAATCTCCTATTAAACCATATATCTTCTGATTGCTTTTGTCAGCTCCCTCCATTTAATAACACCAGGAAGTCCTTGCCCCTCCCACCTTCCTCCCCTGCTCACCATAGTCACTGAGAAGAGTTTCAAAGCAGGGCTGGGGGACCTGAGAGACAGACCAAGAGAAATGAAGGAACTCCCATCAGCCTGGGAGACCTAGGGACCAGGGACGTGAGCTCAGGTCATCAGCCTGAACATCTGATAGTTTTTACAGGACAAGAGTAAGAAGATAATTGGGTCAGAGAGCTGTAAAATATCAGTGTGCTGAATTTGGCGCCAGAGTACCAGGTTCATAGGATCATAGACTGAAAGTTGGAAGAGACTAGAGATCAGTACATCAATCAATCTACATGCATTGACTAAATAAATACTTGGTATGTGCTGGGTACTGTCCTAGGTGCTAGGGACCCAAATACAAAAGTGAGGCAGTGCTTGCTGACAAGGAGCTCCCAATCTACCCATGGGAATAAACCTATTTTTTTTTAAAGAGAAATAAATACAGTACATAAACAAAATAAAAGCCCAGTGATGGAAAGGTGTATTAGTGAAAATAACCACTGAAGGCATCAGAAAAGGCCTCTCAAAGAAGGCCTGTTGTGTTCTTGATCATGTCCAATCCTGTCAGGACCCCATTTGGGTTTCCTTGGTAGAAATAGTGGTTGGCCATTTCCTTCTCCAGCTCATTTTACAGATGGGGAAACTGAGGCAATCAGGGTTAAGTGACCTGGCCAGGATCACACAGCTAGTAAGTGTCTGAAGCTAGATTTCAACTCAGAAAGATGAGTTTTCCTGATTCCAAGTCCAGTGCTCTTATCTACTTCACCATCTTGCTGCCCTGAAGAAGGCTTGACAGTGCCAATAAGTTCAATGAGTGTATAATACTAGGTACCATAGGGGATAGAAAGAAAAGGGAAGACAGTTCCTCTCCTTCTCAGCAACTTGTCGGTTGGGGGAGGCAAGTCAAATATACATGTCGTGCCCAGAAATGCATCATTATGATAATTACAAAAGTGCTTTGAGGGTAAAGGATAGCTTAGCAGTTGTGTTGGAAAAATGCAGGCATGTTACTGATTCCACCCCCAGGATACTGAGACAAGCACGCAGTCTACTTACAAGCACATAGTTCATAATATGATAGAGCAAAGTGTTATTAACAGGAGGCAAACAAAATAGAGACATTTGAATGAATCACCATTAATCCCAAAGTTGTTCCTCTCTACCAGTGATCTCTTCCAGGTGAAGGAGCAGCAAGGAACCTCTTTTCTTCCCTCTCCATCCCTTCTTCCCTCTCCATCCCTCCCTTCCTCCCTTCTTCCCTCCCTCCACCCCTCCTCTCTCTGACTTCCCCTTCAACACTATATTCACCCTCAAACATTCTAAATACTTTTAGGTTCTCAGACATGTCCTAGGTGAATCTCTAGGATTCTCATGAACATGATGGCACAAACTCCAAAGTTCTTTCTCTCTCTCTCTGGGTGTCAGTATTCCCCATTCCCTCTCTCCTTCCCAGGACATATCCTAAATTTTATTTGTCTCCGGGTATCAAGCCTACTATTACATATAGAGGGGTGTTAGTTATTTTTCCAAGTTGCTGCCAAAGGGGTGAGGACATGGGAGGAGCGAAGGAAAAAGGAACCAAATATATCATATATCTCACTCCTCTAAGAAAAACATAAAAATAAAAACAAAATCCTTGTAACAAAAATGTATAATCAACCAAACAAATTGTGAATTATCCATGGGCTAAAATACTTGACTAGGTCATACAGTAGAAAGAGTACAAGATCTGGAATCAGGATGACTCATCTTCCTGAGTTCAAATCTGGTCTTGAACACTTACTAGCTATGTGACCCTGGGCAAGTCACTGTTTGACCTATTTCCTTATCTGTAAAATGAGCTGGAAAAAGAAATTACAAACCACTCTAGTATTTCTGTCAAGAAAACCCCAAATTGAATCACAAAGAGTTAGGTATGACTGAAAATGGCTGAGTAACAACCCTCACTTTATCATCTCTCTGCCAGGATGTAGGTAGTATGCTTCCTCACTGATGAAAGGATTTTTTTAAATTCCCTTTGTCTATTTTGAGGTAATCAATCAAGAATTAAAAGTACCCATACTTAACACTTAGTAAGTCACTAAATAAGAGAGTTCACAAGTCACTTACTAGGGGGAAAAAAGAGTTCACACCCCCAAAGGCCATAAGCACTGCTCCACCTTGGGCAGTGCTAGGCAAATTGGAAGGCTGTAATTAATTCCTGTGAAGTGGGAGAAGTGATGTGAAAAAAGGGCTATAAAAGGTGAGACTGAGGAGAATGGATTCCTTCCTTGGGACTCATTCTCTCTCTCTCTGTCTCTCTGTCTCTCTCTATATATCTATCTATCTATCTATCTGTGTCTCTCTCTGTCTCTCTCTCTCTGTCTCTCTCTGTCTCTCTCTCTCTCTCTCTGTCTCTCTCTCTCTCTCTCTCTCTCTCTCTCTCTCTCTCTCTCTCTCTCTCTCTATATATATATATATATATATATATATATATATATATATATATATATATATATATATATATATATATCTTCCTTGGTTGGCACTTTGGTGGGACACTCTCTTTTCAATGTCAGCTTTGGTGAGATTCTTGGTGGTCTTAGCGTCATTGCTGAAGGTTCCTGGCTCTTTGAATTTCAGCTTCCTAATAGGGCTTTGGATTCAGGTGATATTTGCTTTCAGATTCATAGTTGATCTGGAAGCACTGGGATTAGCACTTGGGGTATTTTTTCTACCTCTTTCTTAGATTTCCCACTTTAATATCTCCACCTTGCTGTAAATAAAAGCTGCTAACAGTCATTTTGACTTAAGAAGTTAATTTTTTTATAAATGGTGATACAACCATAATTTTTTTAAATTCTTATATTTGTTAAAGCCATTTCAATTATTACACTGGTCTTCTGGAAACTTGGTTAGTCATTGCAGTGATCAGAGTTCCCAAATCTTTCAAAACTGGTTTTCTCTAGAATGCTGTTGTATAAATTGTTCTCTTTGCTCTGCTCATTTCACTCTATCAGTTCATACAAGTCTTCCCAGGTTTCTCTAAAACCATCTCTTTCATAATTTCTTATGGCATAGCAGTATCCCATGACAGTAATATACCATAATTTGCCCAGTCATTTATTTGTTTAACCCATTGATGAGCACTCACTTCCTCAGTTTCTAGTTAGTTGCCACTACAAAAAGAGCAGATATGCATATTGTTGTATATTTGGGTACATTTTCTTTTCACTTTGATCTCTTTGGAGAATAAGCCTAATAAAGAATTGCTGAGTCAGAGGGAATGCCTATTTAATACTTTTTGGAGTAGAGTTCCAAATTGCTTTCCAGAATTCCTGGACCAATTTACAGTTTCATCATTAGTTCATTGATGTACATGTTTCCCATAACCCCTACATTTGTAATTTTCCTTTTTTGTAAACTTGGCCAAGTTGAGTGTGAGGTAGAATCTCATAGTTGCTTCAGTTTGTATTTCTCTAATTATTAGTGCTTTGGAGTATTTTTTCACATGGCTACCAATCACTTGGATTTTTTCCTAGTAAACTTTCTGCTCATATTCTTGACCACTTATCAATTGGGTAAAATTTCTTTTTGAGTTAGCTGAACAGATAGTAGTCTTCTTGACTCCAGGTCTGATATTCTATACTGGGCCACCAAGCTGCACTTGTTCCCTAAAAATTTAACCTGTATACTAATCAAAAACAAGAATAAAGGGGGCAACTGGGGGCTCAGTAGATTGAGAGTCAGGCCTAGAGATGGGAGGTCCTAGGTTCAAATCTGGCCTCAGATACTTCCCAGCTGTGTGACCCTGGGCAAGTCACTTAACCCCCATTGCCTAGCCCTTACCACTCTTCTGCCTTGGAGCCAATACACAGTATTGACTCAAAGATGGAAAGTAAGGGTTTACAAAAATAAAAATAAAAATAAAAAAACAAGAATAAATTTAGAAAGAAAAATTCTATTCAAAATAACAGCAAAATATATAATATACATTTTAGTATTAACCTACCAAATCCTTCTCAGAACACATATGAATGAAAGTTCAACATACTCTTTATAAAAAAATGACACAAAAAAAAACTAGCTTGTAGAGGACAATGATTTTTATTGCTGATAGGAATAGCAAAGAGAAGCATAAATGTCACTAATCTCTTTCAGTTTTTTTCTGCCTAGTACAGACCATAGTGGAATCAGGGAAAGAAATTGAAATCAAATTTTTTATTCAAGTCAAATAAAAGTTTAGATTGAAAGAACCTTTTAGCTTGGTTGGTCAAAACAGCATTTTCATTTCAAAAGGAGTTCAAAAGCCAAATTTAAAATGCTTAAGGGTTTCTCTGGCTAAAATGCTGGCTAGATTGAGATGGCTGGGGTTTGTATCACAAAAGAAGTAAAATGGAACTATAAGCTAAAGAGCTGGAAGACTTTTTCTTCTATGGGGAAGCAACCAAATTGTAGCTGAAATCCAAATAATGGCAGTCACAAGAAGCCCAGCAAAGAGCATCACAAAGACTACAAGAAATGCTAGTGGCTCTCCAGAGTAGGAGGTATGAGTTTACCTGACAGTACATGCTCTCCAGCCATATGATCCCTATTCATATGCCTCTCCTTGGTCACATCTGTTCCTAAAATGCATTCTCTCTTCTACTGGTTCTATAGTAACTTGTAGAAGAGTGTACATCTGTATATATACAGAGCAGGGGGAAATCCTTTTTTTGTTGTTGTTGTTACTAATTTTTCTATGCTGTTTGATTATCTTTTGCTTTGAACTAATGTACCTTCTGGTTAGACACAGAAAGCATCAGTAAAGGCTTAGGAAGTGTGGTTTTGAATGAATGAACTCTCAAATTGCCTTCATCCCAGGGTCATTTTTAGAGTGTTCATCTGGAAAACTATGTATTACAATAGTGAGGTGTATCTGTAATCTCGATTTCAAATGTCCTGACATCACAAGACTTCTTTAAGTCTCGGACTTTTTTCTCTCTGTCTCTCTCTCTTTATATGTGTGTGTATGTGTATCTACATATATGTAGTTTTTCCATTAAACTGTTAAATAAGCTTACATTTATGAGAGATACAAAAAACAAACTTATTTAACAATTTAATGGGGGGGAAATACTCAGCAAGGATATCGCACTGGTTCAAATAGATACACTGGAGCTCCTCTACCCCAGCTTTCATATGGAAAAGAATTTGGTCCCTATGTTGTGTTGGGTCAGACAGATGAGTTAATTTGAATGGCAATGGGACAACACAAGTTTAAAGGGCTAGACTTCCTTGAGGGCTAGACTTAAAACTGCTTGGTCCCTAATCCCTTGAACAATCAGTTTAAGAGACAGTTTCTTTACCTTTTAAGGTAAAATTATCTATATGGCAGGGACCTTAGTAGAAATTGTTCCTACCACATTAGGGTGTTTGTAGTGGAATATTGGGTGAAATAACAGTATGGCTATTTAGTTATTGGAAAACTATTATACAAAAATAGAATTGGATTCTCACTGAAGACTATGGGTTTTATGAAATTTGTAGGAACTCTGACAATGATGAAATTGTGTAGGTCCCAGGCCATGATTTGTACACTTTTTTAAAAACACTTACCTTACAAAAAAATCAAGCCATTCTCCAACTGATAAATGGGCAAGGGACATGAATAGGCAATTTTCAGTTAAAAACATCAAAACTATTAATAAGCACATGAAAAAGTGTTCTAAATCTCTTATAATCAGAGAAATGCAAATCAAAACAACTCTGAGGTATCACCTCACACCTAGCAGATTGGCTAATATGGCAGCAACAGTAAGCAGTGAATGCTGGAAGGGATGTGGCAAAGTTGGGACATTAATGCAGGGCTGGTGGAGTTGTGAATTAATCCAACCATTCTGGAGGGCAATTTGGAACTATGCCCAAAGGGTGATAAAAGACTGTCTGCCCTTTGATCCAGCCATAGCACTGCTGGGTTTGTACCCCAAAGAGATAATAAGGAAAAAGACTTGTACAAGAATATTCATAGCTGCACTCTTTGTGGTGGCCAAAAATTGGAAAATGAGGGGATGCCCTTCAATTGGAGAATGGCTGAATAAATTGTGGTATATGTTGGTGATGGAATATTATTGTGCTAAAAGGAATAATTAAGTGGAGGAGTTCCATGGAGACTGGAACATCCTCCAGGAAGTGATGCAGCGCGAGAGGAGCAGAACCAGGAGAACATTGTACACAGAGACTGATACACTGTGGTACAATCGAAGGTAATGGACTTCTCCATGAGTGGCAATGCAGTGATCCTGAACAATCTGCAGGGATCTATGAGAAAGAGCAGTCTCCACATTCAGAGGAAAAACTGTGGGAACAGAAACACAAAAGAAAAACAACTGCTTGAATACATGGGTCGAGGGGGTTATGGCTGGGGATGTAGACTCTAAATGAACATCCTAGTGCAAACACTAACAACATGGAAATAAGTTCTAATCAAGGACAGATGTAATACCCAGTGGAATTGTGTGTCGACTATGGGAAGGGGTGGGGGAGGGGAGGGAGGAAAATAATGTGATTCTTGTAACCAAGGAATAATGTTCTAAATTGACTAAATAAATTAATTCAAAAAAATAAAATTAAAATTAAAATAAAAACACTTACCTTCCATCTTAGACACAATGTTATGGATTAGTTCAAAGGCTGAAGAGCAGTAAGGGCTAGAAAATGAGGGTCAAGTGCTTTGAACCAGGGTCACATAGACAGGAAGTGTGTGGGGTCAGATTTGAACACAGGACCTCCCATATCTTGTTATGACTCTTTTCAATGAGATATGTCTCCTGATTTGTACACTTTTGAAGTATGTAAAATGCAGGCAAGTGCAAACAGGGATGAATATTTTTTTTAAGTGGCTGCATTATATAAAGTAAGACAATGCTGTATTCCAGCATCCCTAAAGTGAGACTTTTAGCAAATAGTTATTAATCCCTCTACTAAAGACTGGGAGATAGGGAGAAAGTTTTGAGACATGATGATAGAAGCATGGATGGCAGATAATATGAGAAGCCTGCTGGTGAAAGTATAACCATCTCCAGTAGCTTATGATTTTAAAATAATATCATTCTCAGTAGAGTATGATCCAGAAGTCCATTCAGTTGATATAGAAGCAATAGGATCCCTAATACCCCATACAGTGGTGCCCACATTATTCTCAGGTGCCCATGATCCCAGCTATAGAGCCCTACTTGCTGTTCCTCAACTGTGACACTCCATCTCCCATCATTGTTTTATTGCTTTGGCTGATACTCAAGGATGAAATTCTCTCCCTCTTCACCTCTACATCTCAGCTTTCCTGGCTTCCTTCAAAACTCAGCTCAAACCCCACATTTTGCTGGAGGTCTTTTCTGGTCCCCACCTTCCCCTCCCATCTACTACCTTCGTCTTCTCCATATGGATCTTATCTATTCATAATTTTTTCACATTGTTCCCCTCTTTGTGTTTAAATTCCTTTGAGGGTAAGGACAGTATTGGAAACTTTTTTTTGCATCCTCAATGTTTACCAAAATGCTTGGCACGTTAAAAAAAAAAGTACTTAATAAATGCTTGTTAAAAGAACAACTAGGTGGCTCAGTGGATAGAGAGCCAGTCATGGAGATGAGAGGTGCTGGGTGCAAGTCTAGCTTCTGACACTTCCTACTCATGTGAACATGGACAATGACTTGACCCCAACTCCTAGCCATTAGCACTCTTCTGCCTTAGAACCAATACTTAATACCAATTTTAAGATGGAAGATAAGGGTTTAAAAAAACTAATAAATGCTTGTTAACAGACTACCCATAGTTACTTATGAAAGGCAGTCTGCTATGCCAGTGAGCCTAGTATGAGATACCCATCTCAGGGATCAGCCTCACCTACCAACCAAAGAATCCTCAGAGTTCTGGTTAGGACATACCAGTGAAGAAGTACAGCAATGGCAGGGTACCAAAGTGGAGAAATACAGGAGGCTAATGGAAAGCCTCGGGGGAACAGCTTTTGATCTTGTATGCTTTCTGAAATGGCAGCATCCCAAGATCACAGTGATGGAGTGCCTAACAAAGTTAGTTGGACAACATAGGGGCTGAGAGACTGCATATTCTCAGTTCGTTCATGCCTTTCAATATGAGATAAAGAATGACTTTGTGCTGTTGTTGTTGCTAAGTTGTTTCAGTCTTGTCCAACTCTTCATGACCCTATTTGGGGCTTTCTTGGCAAAAATGCTGGCATGGTAGCCATTGCCTTCTCCAGCTCATTTTACAGATGAGGAAACTGAGATAAATAGGGTTTAAGGGACTTGCCCAGGATCATACAGCTAGTAAATATCTGAAGTTCAAATCTGGCCTCATACTCTTACTAGCTGTGTGACCCTGGGCAAGTCCCTTAACCCTGTATGACTCAGTTTCTTCAACTGTTAATGAACTGGAGAAAGACATGGAAAAGCAGTCCAATATCTTTACCAAGAAAATCCCAAATGGAATAATAAAGAATCAGGCACAACTGAAATGGCTGAACAACAACAGGATATCTATCCTCCTCCTCCTCTGTTGGGAATAACTATTGTTTTATTCTTTGTATTTACATTTCCAATGCTTTGCATGAGTGCCTGGCACATAGTAGGTGCCTAATAAACATTTATTACATGACATTATATAAATACAATACATAGGCTGCATATAACCCATAACATGTGAACATATGTTATGATAACATACTAAGCCCACAAACTATATGAACTTCGGCAGTGACCACTCTCTCACTACATCAGTAACCACTTCTCCCATTTTTTCCTGACAAACCTAAAGAAAACTTCATCACTGTCTCTAATACATTTAGCATTTCACTCATGACCTTCTGAGCTTTTGAATGGCCTAGCCTGAATATCTGTCTTCTAGGCTGCCTCACAGGGTGATTATAAAGACCAAATGAGACATACATGCAAAGTTTTTTGGAAACTTTAAAGCTCAATATAACTGTTACTGTTGTTATCCTCCTGTTGATATACTTCTCTCTTCTTTCAAAGCCCAGTTCTTTTTTTTTTTTTTAAACCTTTTCCTTCCATCTTAGAATCAAGCCTGGGTATTGGTTCCAAGGCAGAAGAGCAATAAGGGCTAGACAATGGGGGTTAAGTGACTTGCCCAGGGTCACACAGCTAGGAAGTGTGTGAGGTCAGATTTGAACCCAGGATTTTCTGTCTCTAGGTCTGGCTCATAATTCACTGAGCCACCCAGCTTCCCCCTCAAAGCCCAGTTCTGAAACCACCTTCTCCAAGCTGTCTTCCCTGATAGCCCCTAGGTCTAGGAGAAGTGATCTTCCCTCCTTGACACCCACAGGCAACTCTATGCACTTTATCATTTTCTATTTCCCAAATTACCTACCTGCCAGGTCCATGAATGGTTCCCTGACACACTAATGCTCCTCTCAGGGGTCTCACTTCAGCGATGACAACTCTCAGGAGTGATCTCTAGACTGGCATGCCTTATCTCATTACTCAGCTTCAGGTAATATCATTCCTTAAAGCCCCAGATTTGATCAGGGCTTGTACTTGTCAAATCTGCTCTGACCTGTGTTCTCAGGATACATTCCCTTCACCGAGGATGACAAGTGGAGACGCTTCTGTCCCTGACTCTCAGGCCCCATCACTAGCTTCTCTCCTAGAGCTCCAAGGGGCTAAGATCCCCACCAGAAGCACCAGGCTTTCCAAACGCCAAGAAATGGCAGCCTCTAGTGTTTTTTTTTCTTCCAGAGTCCCAGAGGTTGCAGATTTTATGATCACTAGACCAGCCCCACTGGCCCTGCCAGACTAAATGAGCACAGGATGTCATCCCTGAGGGAACGCTCTCTCTGGCTGACCCTCGGCTGCATTTTCCCCTAGCTCTTCTGTATCCCCAGTGGCTTGGTATTGTTTTTGTTGTTATTTTTGTCTCAAGCACAACCCTGCTTTCTATCCTCTAAGTTAGGGGTCTTCAGGCTAGAGCCAAATCCACCCTACCCATTCCAACACCCCCACCTACACCCCAGTGTCTGTAAGACCTGTGACCCAAGAATGACTTGTTGTACCTTGAAATACAGTATGGCTCTAGGCAAATTTAAAGACTGAATGGCAGGAGGCTGGAATTGGCTGTTTTTGGGGGTGGCCAGCTAACTCCAATGTTTGTCCTAAAGTGGCCTCTGAGCAGCTGGTAAAAGTAAATACTTTTGAGTGGGGGGCTCGTGCCTCAAGCCCAAGGTGGCTTTCAGGAAATAGGGAATGATGGGAGGTGCCTCACAGACTATAAAGCCATCGTAGAATCAAGAACTGGAAGGACCTTAAAGGTCATCTTTCTCAATTCCCTCACTTTACAGACAAGGAAACAAGGGCCAGAAATGTCTTGCCCAAAGTGGCACAAGTTATAAGTGGCTGAGCCATTATTTGAAATTGTTCCTCTGACTCTAGATTCAGTTCTCTATCCCATTGTTTCCATAATCAATCAAGGCTGCTGGATCCCCAGGAATAGAATACTCCCACACACCAAGGGGTCCTTAAGTTCTAGTTTAAGTCCCTCAAAAGTATTCCCATGGGCCCTTCCATCTCACAGGTCAAAATGGCTCTTCATTGGTGGATCTTATTGATTCAGATTACTGATGAGCATCCGACAGTATGGCTATAACTATAGCCTACTGATGATGGCAATTCCCCTCAAAATAGCCAGAAATCTCACTCTGGACCACTGATGACTCCCCTCTCAAGGGACTCTCTTCCTTACACATGGAAACAGTCCACAGCCCCTTTTGAGTTCTTATCACAAAAGAGACTCTGTCTGAGTCCTTATAATAGATACTGCGGTGTTCTTTTTTTTAACTCTTTCCTTCTGTCTTAGGATAATACTGTACATTGGTTTTGAAGGCAGCATTGTGGTAAGGGCTAGGCAATTGAATTCAGTGATTTATCCAGGGTCACACACAACTAGAAAATGTCTGAGGTCAGATTTGAATCAGGCTATCCTGTCTCCAGCCATTTTTCTCTACCCATTGGGCCTCCGAGCTACCTCAATACTGGCTATTCTTGCCAAGGAAAGGTAGCAGCATCTCTTCCTTCGAAGAGAGTGGGGTGAGGGCAGCTGGGTAGTTCAGTGGATTGAGAGTCACACCAGAGATGGGAGGTCCTGGTTCAAATCTGACCTCAGGCACATCCTAGCTGGGCAAGTGACCCTGGGCAAGTCACTTAAGCCCCCATTGCCTAGCCCTTACTACTCTTCTGCCTTAGAACCAATATACAGTATTGATTCTATGATGGAAGGGTTAAAAAAGAAAGATGAATGATGGTCCTTTGAGCAATTATTTTTACAGGAGTACAGTTGCTTAAGCAAGTATCTCACAGCCCTGTAGAAGTGGTCACAGTAACAGGAACATCCTAGGGAGGGAGTGGGAGAAGAAGACTCTGTAAGTCCTACACCTGCAACTATATCCTTTTCTACCTATACTTTATTTAAAAGTATAAAAATCATTCTTAGCTCACAGGTCTTACAAAAACAGGTGTGTCTATCTGTGTGTATGTGTGTGGGTGGGTGGAATGGATTTGGCCAAAGGCCATAGTTTGTAGATCCTTGATCTGAAGGATAGAAAACAGGGATGAGCTTGAGATAAAAAAAATAAATAAAATATAATACAAAGCCACTAAAGATATGGGAGGGAGGGGGGAGGGAGGGGAGGAAGGAAGGAAGGAAGGAAGGAAGAAGGAAGGAAGGAAGGAAGGAAGGAAGGAAGGAAGGAAGGAGGAAGGAAGGAGGAAGGAAGGAAGGAGGAAGGAAGAGGAAGAAGGAAGGAAGGAAAGAAAGAAAGAAAGAAAGAAAGAAGAAGAAAGAAAGAAAGAAAGAAAGAAAGAAAGAAGAAAGAAAGAAAGAGAAAGAAAGAAAGAAAGAAAGAAAGAAAGAAAGAAGAAAGAAAGAAAGAAAGAAAGAAAGAAAGAAAGAAAGAAAGAAAGAAGAAAGAAAGAAGAAAGAAAGAAAGAAAGAAAGAAAGAAAGAAAGAAAGAAAGAAAGAAAGAAAGAAAGAAAGAAAGAAAAGAAAAGAAAGAAAGAAGAAAGAAAGAAGAAAGAAAGAAGAAGAAAGAAAGAAAGAAAGAAAGAAAAGAAGAAAGAAAGGAAGAAGGAAGGAAGGAAGGAAGGAAGGAAGGAAGGAAGAGGAAGGAAGGAGGAGGAGAGGGAGGGAGGAAGGAAGGAAGGAAGGAAGGAAGGAGGGAGGGAAGAGAGAAGGGAGGGATGGAAGGAGGGAGGAAGAAAGGACTTAGTAAGTCCTTGCTATGGCATACACTGCTATTTGCTTTAGTAGATATCTCACTTGATTCTCACAATAACCCTGAGGGCTATTATCAAGTCCATTATACAGTTGAGGAAACTGAGGCAGACAAAGGTTAAGTGCCTTGCCCAGGGTTACGCAGCTGGTAACTGAGTCAAGCCAATTTTGAAGTCTGATCTTCTTGACTCCAGACCTGGTACTCTTATCCACTATGCTACCAGATGAGTCTTAGATCAATCCCCTTACACAGAAAAGAGACTGAGCTGCATCTGAATTGCCATATCTTCCCAGACCCATCCTTCTGCATGAATAGATTCCACCATCCCCACTCCCCAACAGACAAGCTTCAAGTATGGCTCCAGTACACAGATGCCTGAGTGGGTGTGGGATGCAGAGACATCATAATTGATCCCCTTCCCACCCCCACCCCACAGCTGCCTTCCCAGTGGTCAGCACCCTGACAGAGCACATAGACACCCACATAAGAGAAGGCTTCTCCGAATTCCACAGCTGCACACTCCTCAGCTCTCTGAGGCTTGGTTTATGTCAGTACCTCTCTCCACCAAGAAGCCAATCCTTCCCAAAGGTGGCAGCAGCAGTATATAGCCTATCTTACATCCACCTTCAACAGGCATCAACCTACGATCTCCTGAAATGCCCCAATTCCAGACTTCCTCCGCTGCTGGGAGAAAGGAGTATTTGCTTGTGATGTGATCTCACCTGTTTTCCTATAACACTGCTTGGTTTCCCTAGTTGCAGGTTAATGTATAGGACAGCTCTCATTGTTAGGAAGTTCTTCCTTAGACTGAGACAAAAATCTGCCACCTTCTATCTATCTTTGACTCATTGCTCCTACTTCTGCCCACTGGATTAAGTGAAACAAGTTTAATCCCTCTTCCCCATGACAGTCCACCAAGTATTAGAAGAATAAATCTTCTCTTTCTCCAGGTCCTCATATGGCACACCCCCTTCAACATCTTGATAACCCTCCTCTGAATGAGTCCTTCCTAAAGCAAAGAGCCTAAATCTGAACACAATTCTACAAAAATTATCTGACTAGAGGGCAGTCAGGCAACATAGTGGATAAAGTACTAAGCCTAGAGTCAGGAGAACATGGATTAAAATCTGGCTTCAGACACTTCCTAGCTATGTGACCCCAAGGCAATTCACTTAACCCCCATACTCCTTATTGCTCTTCTGCTTGGAATCATATTTGTATTAATTCTAAGACAGAAGGAAAGAAAAGAGAAGAAAGAAAGAAAGAAAGAAAGAAAGAAAGAAAGAAGAAGAAAGAAAAGAAAGAAAGAAAGAAAGAAAGAAAGAAAGAAAGAAAGAAAGAAAGAAAGAAAGAAAGAAAGAAAGAAGAAAGAAAAGAAAGAAAGAAGAAAGAAAGAAAGAAAAGAAAGAAAGAAAAGAAAGAAAGAAGAAGAAGAAGGAAGGAAGGAAGGAAGGAAGGAAGGAAGGAAGGAAGGAAGGAAGGAAGGAAGGAAGGAAGGAAGGAAGGAAGGAAGGAGGAAGGAAGGAAGACAGAAGGAAGGAAGGAAGGAAGGAAGGAAGGAAGGAAGGAAGGAAGGAAGGAAGGGAAGGAAGGAAGGAAGGAAGGAAGGAAGGAAGGAAGGAAGGAAGGAAGGAAGGAAGGAGGAAGGAAGGAAGACAGAAAGGAAGGAAGGAAGGAAGGAGAAGGAAGGAAGGAAGGAAGGAAGGAAGGAAGGAAGGAAGGAAGGAAGGAAGGAAGGAAGGAAGGAAGGAAGGAAGGAAGGAAGGAAGGAAGGAAGGAAGGAAGAAGGAAGGAAGGAAGGAAGGAAGGAAGGAAGGAAGGAAGGAAGGAAGGAAGGATAGATAGATGAAAAGTAGGAAGGAAGAAAAAAGAAAGAAAAAAGGAAGGAAAGAAAGAGAAGGAAAGATGGAAAGAGAAAGAAAGGAAGGAAAGAAGGAAGGAAGGAAGGAAGGAAGGAAGGAAGGAAGGAAGGAAGGAAGGAAGGAAGAAGGAAGGAAGGAAGGAAGGAAGGAAGGAAGGAAGGAAGGAAGGAAGGAAGGAAGGAAGGGAAGGAAGGAAGGAAGGAAGGAAGGAAGGAAGGAAGGAAGGAAGGAAAGGAAGGAAGGAAGGAAGGAAGGGAGGGAGGGAGGAGGAGGGAGGGAAGGGAGGGAGGGAGGGAGGGAGGGAGGGAGGAAAAGAGAGAAAGAAAGAGACCTACCAGAATAAAACACATGGGGATTATCACTATATATGTCAAGACACTGTGCTTCTGTTGCATGCATAATATTACATTAGCTTTTGGGGCAGCCCTTACACTATTGGCTCATTGAGTTTGAAGTCCACTCAAACCCATGTATTTTTTTTCACATGAACTGCAATTGATTTTCTGAACTAAGCACAGAACTTTACATTTATTTCTTTTAACTATATTCCTTTTTATTAAAATGCATCCCGTTAGATGTAAGCCATCTTTCTAGCCTATCTTTAGGATCTTAATGTTAGCCTTTTAGTATATTAACTGTCCCTAGATACTTCCTAGCTGTATGATCCTAGACAAGTCACTTAACCCTAATTGCCTAGCTAGCCCTTACTATTCTTCTGTCTTAGTATTCATACAATCCCCTGCAGATCAGATAACCATGTGGCCTTTGTTACATCATCAGATTAGGAACGATAGAACCAAACTGAGCCAAAGACAGAGCACTGTGGGGAAGACTCTTCTCTGGGTAGGCATAGATTCACTTTTTGGTTTGGATCATTCAATACTTTGCTCCTTTGCCAAAACAAAAAACAAAAACTTTACCTTCTATATGAGACTCAATATTTTGTATCTGTTCCAAGGAGTGCCTTGAATTCAGATTTATACCCAGGGCTTCCTGTCTCTGGTCTGACTCTCAATCCAGTGAGCCACCTAGCTACCTCCTCTTAATGACTTTCAAAGAAGTCTATCAGTAGTGAGGTATTATGATACCATCCCTATTCTCTCCATTCTGGGGGGGGGGGGGGAAGTAGCAAGTTGCTTTCAACTTTTTGTTGATATTATTCCTTACTGTCAGTCAATCAGCAATATCTAATAAGTGTAAGGCATTGCTTTAAGTCCTGGAAATATAAACATAAGCAAAAAGAATGACAATCCCTACCCTCAAAGAGCTTATAATCGAATGAGGAAGACAACACATAAAAGGAAGCTGAAATGCTGGTGTGGACCAGGGCAAAGGTCTCTGCAGGAGAAGTCCAGAGGATATTGCTGGACTGAGTGCCCTCCTTAAATGAAGGTTTTAAAGGAGCTACCCACCCTCCAATCAAAGGGAGGAGCCCCAAGGAAAAGGGGTGACTTCAATTATGATTTAAATTCACTGAAGACTGCAGCATAATTCTATAATTATTATTTATTAAATATCAAAAAAAAAGTGGGCCAGAGAAAGAAAAGAAAGAGAGAAGCATGAGTCAGTTTTGGTTGGCTAGCTCCTTTTTCTGTTTCCTCTGAAAACAAGCAAAGCCATCTAGGACCAGACCCAGTGCCTTCTCTATTCCACGGTTCCAAGGGAAGAGATCAACTTCCTGTTCCCTCCACAATTTATTTTTTAGATTTCTTTATGATGTCCCTTTCCCAAGCCTCTCTGATTGGCAGACACCAGCCTCAGTCTGGTCATGAGATGGATCTTCTGAATGCCAGGAATAACTTCAAGGCTATTGGAATGGTATTAGAATGGCTGCAGCACATATTCAGTGTCTCCTAGCATGGTAGACAAAAGGAGGAAGGATTCTAACCATAGCCTCAGGGAGTTATGGTCCAGAGCTTGAACCATAAGATTTTTTTTTTGCCTTAAAATCAAAAGAGTTTGAACCAGAACCCAAAAAGGGTTCAGATTAATATTAACTTTCCACATTTCTAAGGTGTGAGTTTGTGAGTTCCAGAACTGATGTGTTCTTTTAGGATGAAGAGGTTCCTGGGGTATGACAGGGTATGAGATGACAGCTGGAGGAGTACAACCTGGTAGGAAGTGAGGATTTCTCTAAGTGTTCTATAAAATGAGAATAGAAAAGGAAAGCCTCTGAACCCCAAATCCTTCACCCCTTGCTCCCTATTTCATCCTACCTGGTCCCACTAGAGATTCCTACTACTTTTCATTGGAGAGAGGGGATCATTCACATGAGGAGATGAAGAGGTGGGTACCAGAGAGCAGAGCCAGTAACATGTCAAAGGTAATGTGATGTGATGGAGAAAGAATTGTACTTAATGGCAATATGGTGAAGCTAGGCAGATCACTGGATATGCAAGAGGACTTGGATTCAAATCCTAGCATATCACATCCTAGCTGTGTGATCTGGGTAAATCCCTTAATCCCCATTGCCTAGCCCTTACCACTCTTCTGTCTTGGAACCAATACACAATATTGATTCTAAGATGGAAGGTAAGGGTTTTTAAAAAGAAAGAAAAAAAGATTAAAGGCAAAGGATGACTTCAGTTCTGCTGCCACCAACAATATTCTTCTTTCCTTATTTCCAACCCAATCCATTGGAGCTGGACGGCTCTAAGTGCAAACCAGACCTCTTCCTTTCAAGATTCCCCATCCCAGCTATAAAGTAATTAGAGTCCATTTAAATGGATGGAGTGAAATGGGAACTACAGGGAAAGTTTAAGAATCTATCAATCAACAAATATTTATTGAGCATGACCAAGTGAGCTGGTTATGTGGAGGCTTCAAGGAAGCATAAATCACAGACCCTGCCTTCAAGAGATCACTTTCTAATCAAGATAAGGAGACAGGACACACTCAGAGGGGAAAGGGGAACCATCAAAATAAGGCAGTGTATTCAATCAGTCATTTTTCAGCCATGTCCAACTCTTTATGCTCCAAATGTATGATTTTCTTGGCAAAGATACTGGAGTAGTTTGCAATTTCCTTCTTCAGCTCATTTGACAGATAAGTAAACTGAGGCAAATAGTGAAGTGGCTTGTCCAAGGTCACACAACTAGTAAGTGTCTGAGGCCAGATTTCAACTCAGGAAAATAACTCCAGGTCCCACCCTCTATCCACTTCCTTGCCCCAAGATAGTATATGGTAAGTGCCAAATGAAAGATATAGTCAAGAAATGCTACTGAAACCCAAAGAAGGGAGAGAAGATCATGAGTCTGGTGATCTTTGATGATCAGGGAAGGCTTCATGGAAGAGGTAGGATTTGAGTTGAACCTCCAAAAAAAGGGCAAGATTTCCACAGGCTAGAGAAGGAAAAGGCATAAGCAAGGGCAATGAAGTAATAGTATTCAAAGAAAGATTTCTTGATGGAAAGTGAGGAGCCACAATGTCAGTAAATGTTTAGTAAGTGTTTGCCTTGTGACAGGAAATGTGTTAAGTGATGGAGATTCAAAGAAAAGTGGAAGATAATCCTTGCTCTTGAAAAGCTCACAATCTGGGGGCTGCTGAGTGACTCGGTGGATGAGAGCCAGGTCTACATGGGAGGTCCAGGGTTCAAATGTGGCTTCAGACACTTCCTAGAATTGTGACTCTGGACAAATCACTTAACCCCGATTGCCTAGCCATCATTATTCTTTTGCCTTGGGACCACTATACATTCAAAAATGGAAAGTCAGGGTTTTAGGGGAGGAAGGCAGGAAGGAAGGCAGGAAGGCAGGAAGACAGGAAGAAGGAAGGAAGGAAGGAAGGAAGGAAGGAAGGAAGGAAGGAAGGAAGGAAGGAAGGAAGGAAGGAAGGAAGGAAGGAAGGAAGGATAGATGGATGAGAAGTAGGAAGGAAGAAAAAGAAAGAAAAGGAAGGAAAGAAAGAGAGAGAAAGAAAGAAAGAAAGAAAGAAAGAAAGAAAGAAAGAAAGAAAGAAAGAAAGAAAGAAAGAAAGAAAGAAAGAAAGAAAGAAAGAAAGAAAGAAAGAAAGAAAAGAAAGAAAGAAAGAAAGAAAGAAAGAAAGAAAGAAAGAAAGAAAGAAGAAAGAAGAAAGAAGAAAGAAAGAAAGAAAGAAAAGAAAGAAAGAAAGAAGGAAGGAAGGAAGGAAGGAAGGAAGGAAGGAAGGAAGGAAGAAAGAAAGAAAGGAAGAAAGAAAGAAAGAAAGGAAGAAAGAAGAGAAGAAAGAAAGAAAGAAAGAAAGAAAGAAAGAAAGAAAGAAAGAAAGAAAGAAAAGAAAGAAAGAAAGAAAGAAAGAAAGAAGAAGAAAGAAAGAAAGAAAGAAAGAAAGAAAGAAAGAAAGAAAGAAAGAAGAAAGAAAGAAGAAGAAAGAAAGAAAGAAAGAAAAAAGAAGAAAGAAAGAAAGAAAGAAAGAGAAAGAAAGAGAGAGAGAGGAGAAAGAGAGAGAGAAAGAGAGAGAGAGAAAGACGAGAGAGAAAGAGAGAAAGAGGAGAAAGAAGAGAAAGAGAGAAAGAGAGAAAGAAAGAAAGAAAGAAAGAAAGAAGAAAGAAAGAAGAAAGAAAGAAAGAAAAGAAGAAAGAAAGAAAGAAAGAGAGAAGAAAGAGAGAGAGAAAGAAAGAGAAAAAGAAAGAAAGGAAAGAAGAAGAAAGAAAGAAAGAAAGAAAGAAGAGAAAGAAAAGAAAGAGAAGAAAGAAAGAAAGAAGAAAGAAAGAAAGAAAGAAAGAAAGAAAGAAAGGAAAAGAAAGAAAGAAAGAAAGAAAGAAAGAAAGAGGAGGAAATGAAGGAAAAAAGGGAGGAAGGGAAGAAAGGAGGAAAGAAAGAGGAGAGAGAGATCCCACATTGGAAGGGAAGTCTCTCTCATTGCCAGGGAAACTGTTGGGCAAAAGTTAGTCAGAGAAACAAGTAAAAAAACTTGCAGTTTGATGACAATTCTGGGAGCCTTACTTTATCCCATCCTAACAATCCATTTTGGATCCATCCTGAACCTATGGGCTGAGAATCTGGCCTTCATTCCCAGCCTCCAGCTTGCTGGCTGCATGCCCAGAGCTGGCTGGAGCTGGCTGATGGCCCTGTGGATGCAGAGCAGGCTGTTAGGCCCAGCATGCTAATGCTAGGGTATCGCCCAGAAGGCGTCTTCAAGCTTTTATCTATTGGGGGATAATCAACCATCAGGAGGCCTCTACCATTTAGCCTGTGTCCCCTTTCCTGCTGAAACTTCTCACCCACTTGTCTGCCTCTGGACTACCCTGCCTGCTGTCAGGCAGTCAGAGAATGGGGGATAAAGGGAGGAGCCCGGAGAGCAGGTGCCTCTGACCTGCTTTCTTTCCTGCAGTCTGAAACTGCTCCTGCCCATGCTAGGTCATCAAGGCATAGTATGGGAATAAGTGGCTGCCTGCAGCTGTTTAAATTGTTGGGTTAGAGAATTGTATTAATTAGTCAGGGGTGTGAGTTCGGTTCTAAGTAAGCTTCAAGTACACCCAACTTTACAAACCCTCTCTCAGGAAAATAAGGCTGGAAAGGAAGATTGGGAATGGACTGCTAAAGACCATCAGTGACTAGTGTGGTTTATCTTGTTGACAATAGGGAGCCAATGCATTGATCTGAACCAGAAAGAATATGACCCAAATGGTCTTTTGTTGCTGTTGTTGAGTTGTTGCAGTGATGTCTGATTCTTTGTGACCCTATCTTGGGTTTTCTAGACCAAGTTAGTGAGGTGGTCTGCCATTTCCTTCTCCAGTTCATTTGACAGATTAGGAAACTGAGGCCAATGTGATTAGGTGATTTGCCCAGGGTCACACTGTCAATCAAGTGTCTGAGACCAGCTTTGAACTCAGGAAGATGAATCTTCTTGACTCCAGACTCAGCACTCTATCCGCTCCACCAGCTAGCATCCACAAGATCAATCTTTTAGGAATATCCCAAAGGCACCAACCTTGAAGAAACATAGGACCATAGACTTAGATTTGAAGGGGATCTTTTTATTTTAAAGAAGAAGAAATGGAGGCTCAGAGAGTTTAGATGGTCACACAGTGAGTTGGGACTTATACCCAAGCCTTGCTGACTCTAAGACACTCTATCTACTACAACATGATGCCACCATGATGTCTCTGGGAATAAGGGGTACTAGATGAGAAAATATGAGTAAAAATGCAAATGTTTCTCCAGTCCCATAAAAATGACTCTGCCTAGTACATAGTAAGTGTTTAATAAATGCTTGCTTATTGGTTGACTACACACATTCAATTTGTGGTGTGTAACTTGCCCTGAAGCTTGGTGGTGAAGTACTGTAGACAGAGTACCAGGTCCAGAGCCAGGAAGGCTCCTTTTCCAGAGTTCCAATCTGATCTCAGATACTTACTAGCTATATGACCCTGGGCAAGCCACTTAACCCTGTATGCCTCACTTTCCTCATCTGCAAAATGAGATGGAGAAGAAAACAGCAAACCACTTCAGTATCCTTGCCAAGAGAAAACCCAAGTTGGGGTCATGAAGAGTCAGATATGATTGAATGAATGACAACAACAAACTTGTCCCAAAAATCCTTTACACACAAATCACTTGAGCATAGATTTCTTTGTCTACTATAATCATAGAACAGAGAACTCCAAGGATTTTTGTAGATGGTTAACTAGTCCTACTGTCTCCTTTTATAGAAAGAGGGAAAGGACCAAGAAGCAGTGAGGGGAATGACTTGTCAAAGGACACATAGTAAAGTCACAACTCAAACCCAGATCTCCTGATTCCCTGTCCAGTGTCCTTTTCCCTCATATGAGGATGTAAGATGGGCCAGAATTATGAATTCAAAATAGGTAAAAGACTTTCTTCAGCATGAGTCACAGTGTGGCCTTGCACAAGGGAACATCCCAGTGCTTCAGAGTAATCAACTGCAAAATAAGGGAATTAGATTAGAGGCCTTCTGAGGTCCTTTTCAGTTCTAAATCTATGCCCTACTGTTCTTATGAAAAGGACTTTCATATATCTACTGCTGAACATGTTGGAGCAGATGGAGTAGAAGAGAAAGAAAAGGAAAAAAAAACAAAAATAGTAAGAGAGAGAAGGAAGGAAGGGTATAAAGGAATCAGAAGGGATTGAGGGGAGGAGGGAGGGAAGGGAAGGGAAGGGAGGAGGGAAGGGAAGGGAAGGGAAGGGAAGGGAAGGAAGGGAAGGGAAGGGAAGGGAAGGGAAGGGAAGGAAGGGAGAAAGAGAATATCAAATTCACATTCAACAAATATTTATTAAGCTTCTACATGTGCCAAGCAATATGGTTAACTCTGGGGAGTTGCCCAGCACTTGGAGAATGAATGAACAAGTTGTGGTATATGTGGCACCATAAGAAAATGATAAATGGGAAGAGTTAAAAAAAAACCTGGAAAGATGTATATGATCTAATGTAAAGGGGAGTGAGTGGAATCTGAAGAACAATATACATAGTAACAGAAATATTATACAATGTTCAACTATGAAGGACTAAACCATTATCAGTAAAGCAAATTTCCAATGATGAAAAATACTATCCATAGCAAAAGAAGGAACTATTGGAGTCTGAGTGCAAATCAAAGCATGCCATCTTCCACTTTATTTCCTTCATGAGTTTTTTATTGTATGTGTGATATGTGCTTTCACATGAGCAATATGGAAATATATTACATGAAATCATTGTTATAACCTATATCAGACTCTTTTCTGCCTTGGGGAGGCAGGGAAGGGGCAAGAGGGAGAAAATCTGAATCCTAAAGCATCAAAAAATAAACATCAAAAGTTGTTTCTGCATGGAACTAAAAACAAATATATATTTTAATTGGAGTGAAGATACAAAACTTAGAAAAGGACCAGGCTCTGTTCTCAGGCTAGGAGAAGAGTAAGATATAAACATCAATGACATATGTCAATTATATATTCATAAATGCATGAGCAAAAAACAAAGAGAGCTAAGTGAGGTCTGAGGGAGAGAAGTCTTTCCAGACAGGGATGAAGAAAAAGCTAGTAAGCTGTGCTTTCCTTCCTGACTGTGCTTCTGACTCTCCAGACTTTGCTACCTAGACTTAGTTGCTTTCTTGAAACTACCCTCCACACCTGGGATCTTTTCACCATGGCACATTCCTCCATCATGCTGAAGGGAACCCCACTTTGGAAATAAGCCCTGGCCATTAATCTTCATTTTCCTGCCTTCTACTTCTGACTTTCCAGAAGTTGATACTATACCTTGTCACTAATGCATCCTCTCACTCTTGCTTTTCAGCTCCCTTTTGTATGCTGTTTCCCCCTATTAGAATGTAAGCTCCTTGAGGGCAGGGATCGTCTTTTTGCTTGGATTTGTAACTCCAGTAGCACAGTGTCCAGCATACAGTTAATATATACTTGTGGCCTATCTATTGCCAGGAAGAAGTAGCATTTGAGTCAAGATTTAAAGGATGGGGAGAGGAGACAGAAAGTCCTGGGTTCAAATTTGATCTCACACTTCCTAACTGTGTGAATCTGGGCAAGCCACTTAACCTCAATTGTCTAGCCCTCATCTTTTTTCTGCTTTAGAACCAATGATTAGTATCTATTCTAAGATAGAAGGTAAGTGAGGAAAGAAGTTAGGGAAAAGGAGAGACAGAGACAGACAGAGGCAGAGAGAGGAGAGGTAAGGAGGGAGAAGAGAGAGGAAGAGAAAAAGGAGAGAGGAGGAAGAAAGAGTAGGGAGGGAAACTTGAGGTGAGGACAAGGTGGTGAGGAAGGGGTAGCTGATTTAAGAGGTTTCATTTCAGTTAAGTGTTTCATTTTTTATAGAGTCTAGGAGGCAGAACCAGTGGGAGGGAGTGTGGGAGAGGAGAGCAAGAGAGGAGAGAAAGCAAAGGAAAGAGAAAGCAGAAGGAGTGCTGGAGAGAAGAGGGAAGGAAGTCAATGACTTGCCCCTCCTACCACACCTCATCCTCATTCTCAGCCACACTTGGGAGAAATGAGATTCTACTTCCAGCCCATTCTGGGGGAAGATCCTGCCTTTTCATTTATGGTGAATAATTGGAAAAATGGCCAGAGACGCTGGGAGACTGTTTTCTTAAGCAATCATACCCAAAATGTCACTGCAGGGAGCAAGAGCCCATCAAGATGGTAGATGGTTAAGTAATGACCCGGGGCTCTAGCCATTATGATCACCAGCCCAATCACCTCCCCATCCCATGGGCCATATTTCACCATCCTGGCCCTCCAGTCTAGACTTAGTCTGTAATCTAGATAATGATCTCCAGGACGAATGTAAAACCTTCTGCAAGTAGCTGTAAGGCTGTGCAGGGTTGACGGCACCCATTACTCAGAAGGGGTGGGCAAACAGTCAGCACTGTGCCGTCCCTGCTGCTATTCCATTCTCTATCAAGGGTGGCCCAGGTATCGTTGAGAGGAGAGGGATATGAAGCAATGAAAAGCTGGCTGTCTTCTGGGAATCTAATGTACTGCATACTTTTTTTTTTTTAACCATAGCAAAAAACAAAAAAAACAAAAAACAAAAAAAACCTGAAAACAAGGTGAGGCGGGTCTTCTCCAAAAGATTATTTTGATTATGATCTTCCCTGTTTAAAAAAGCCAGAGATACCCCCCCCCCCCAGTCAGCAGTGATTGGGGAATGACTGAATAAATTGTGGTATGTAAACATAATGGAATGTCATTACCCCATAGGAAATGATGAATATCAGGGATTAATTAGGAGAAACATAGGACGACCAAGTATCAATAGATCTGAGAAGATAGGAAAAAGGAAACAATTTTTTAAAATTTATTTATAATATTTTTCCATGGATACATGATTCATGATTTTTCCCACCCCTCTTCCCTCCCTGCTCCTGGAGCTGACAAAATGATTAAAAAAAAGAAGGTAAAGAAAAATAATTATAAACTCAGACTAATGCAATGACTAATAATGACTCCCAAAGTCTAATGATGAACAATACCTTCCTCCACTTGGTAAAGAAATAGTAGACTATGGGTGCAGAACAAAGTATATGTTACTTGTGTCAGATTGTTTTGCTTAGCTTTTTAACTAGTATTTTTCATCAAAATTAAGTATTTTAACTTATTTTTACTTAAATAAATTGTAATTATTAAAATTATGTAATTAGGTACCTTTTAATTGAAAGGGAAGATTCTCTTGGAGGTCATTGGGAAGTAACAATATTTTTTTTATTTTTTTACACCCTTACCTTCCATCTTGGAATCAATTCTGTGTATTGATTCCGAGGCAGAAGAGTGGTAAGGGCTAGGCAATGGGGGTCAAGTGACTTGCCCAGAGTCACACAGCCAGACAGTGTCTGAGGCCAGATTTGAACCTAGGACCTCCCCTCTCTAAGCCGGGCCCTCAATCCGCTGGGCCACCCAGATGCCCCATAACAATATTTTTTGAAAGATCAAAAGAAAAAGAATAAATATTATAAGAACTAACATTTATATAGCACTTACTGTGTACCAGGAACCGTGCTAAGTGCTTTACATATTATCTCATTTGATCACTCACAATAAATATAGGTGCTATTATTATCATCCCCATTTTACAAATGGGGAAACTAAGGCAAACAGCAGTAATAACTTAGAGCAGATAAGTGTCTGAAGTCACATTTGAACTTTGATCTTGCTGATTCCAGGTCCAGCACTCTATCCACTGCACCACCTATCTGTCATCATGTTGTTGTTTTTTTTCATTTGTGGTGATATTTTAATTTACCAATTACATGTAATAACAATTTTCCACAAAGTTTTCTGAAGTTATATGATCCAAATTGTCTCCCTCCTTCTTCTTTCTGAGATGGTAATTTGATCTGATCTGTACATGTATTGTCATGCAAAACTTCTTTTGAAGAGAAGCATCGCACTTATAGTCCGAATACATGAGTTCAAATCTTAGCTGCTGCCCACATGATAGCTGTTATCAAGCATCTGAAGAGCTATGATATGGAAATCAGGAAGCAGGGTAAGAAGGGACCTTGGAAAGAGACTGGTTCAAATATCAAAATGCTTATCATGTCAGGGAGTGGGGAGGGGAGGGAAGGAGAGAATTGGAGCTCAACATTTTAGAAAACAAATGTTAAATGCATGACATCACTTAGCACATGTATACATGGGTATGAGATTTGGGGACTAAACTTTAAAAGATCGCTCTGTCCCAAAAATGAATAATACAGAAATAGGTATCAAGTGACAACATTTGTACAACACAGTGGAATTGCTTGTTGGCTCTGGGAGGGGGGGAAGGAAAGAAAATGAATCATGAAAACGTGGGAAAATATTTTTAAAAGAAAACAAATATTTAAAATTATTTTATATGAAATTAGCAAAAAGTAAAATTTTATTTTTTAAAAAGAGAGAATGGTTTAACCCCTTCATTTTACAGATAAGGAAACTGAAGCCTAGAAAGGGGAAGTGACTTGTTCAACGTGGCTTAGTTTCCATATCTTGCCAATGAGTAGCTTGCATTTATTGGCTTCTAATATCCCCTTCAGCTCTAACATCCACTATAAGATAATGTACAAAGCTTACTCCCACACAGAGAGCAAGTAGAAAGGCCAGAACTGAAACCCAGATTCTTCTATGCCAAAGACAGTACTCTCCCTACTACAGCATGGATGCCTCTTTTCTACTGGACACAAGAGGCCCAAGGAACAATGGGTGGAAATAGCAGAGGGGCAGGTTTGAATGGTGTTAGAAACAAATAAATCACACATAATCTTCCTAACAATTAAAACTGTCTCCAAATGGAATAAATTCACTAAATGCTGAAAGTGGGCCCATCATCTGCCACCCAGCCTGGAGAGGACAAGTGGAAAGAGCCTAGTTTGTATCCACTTTTTTTTATATGCACTATTGGAACTGGAGACAGAAAGGCAGAGAGAGAGAGAGAGAGAGAGAGAGAGAGAGAGAGAGAGAGAGAGAGAGAGAGAGGGAGGGGGAGGGGGAGGGGGGGGAGAGAGAGAGGAAGAGAGGGAGAGAGGGAGAGAGAGAGAGAAAAAAAAAATTCCAGCATAGAAAATAGGAGGAAGGAAGGGAAAGAATAGGGAGAAAGAAGGAAAGTGTGAAAGGGGGAGATAGTAGTCTCTTCCCACTAAAAATCTTCAAGGATGATCCCTTTTTAGAGATGTTATCAAGGAATTCCTGTCTAGATCTGGGTTAGACTATAAAATTAACGAATGAGAATTTATTAAGCACATATTATGAATAGGCTAGGTGCTGGAGATACAAATTCAATAAACTATGTGGTTTCTGAGGTCCATTCCAGCTATGAGATTCTATGGGAATATAAAGATAAATCAGACATGGTCTTTGCCCTCAAGAAGCTGGCCTTCTACTATCTAGTTGGGAAGTAAATAAATATAATTCAAGACAGCATGTGGTATATGCATTAACAGACATTCAAACAAAGGACCAGAGGAAGTCAGAGGAGAAGCTAATTACCTCTGGTTGAAGAAATAACAATTGTAATATGTATGTTCTGGTCCATTCATCCAAACAAATGTAGTCTGCTTCCTACCAACCAGGCTCCATCTGCCCCACCCCCCAAGGACTCTAGGGCATCAGGGGTAGGTAAGTTCCTCAGTAGACTGAGAGCCAGGCCTAGAGATATGAGGTCCTGGGTTCAAATTGGACTTCAGACACTTCCTAGCTGTGTGACCCTGGGCAAGTCACTCAAGCTCTGTTGCCTAGCCCTTACTGCTCTTCTGCCTTGGAAACAATAACAGTATTGATTCTAAGATGGAAGGTGAGGGGTTTTTTCAAACCCTAGGGCATCATCAGGGGATAGGGCATTCTCTCTTTCTACTTCTATCAGCCCCTACCATCCCTATTACCAGAAATGTTTATACTCTGCCCTTGCTATATCTTCAAAGTAAACATCCTCTTATAAGAACTATATGATATTGAGTGCTTAAATAGAATTGGAGCTAGTCACGAGCCCCTACTATGGCAGTAGAAAAGAGAGAAATTCCCCTCTAAACCTTCATGCTAGAATCCTGAGATGCAGGTATTGCCTATCTGGCCTGAGGAACAGTGGTCCAGAGCATACACACTACACAATAATAATCCATATTTATACTGCACTACATGGATCACAACAATTCAATAATTTGTACTGGTGTTATTTTCATTTTATGGACAAATAAAATGAAAATCATAATGTGAAGAGACTTACACAAGGACACAAGTTTCATGGAGGAGACAGTATTTGATAATCTTATCTTCATAATAAGAATTCAGAGGTTCTAAGGGTCCTGAGGGGCCTTCTGAATCATCCCCCCCCCAAAAAAGAGTAAATGTTGCACAGTAATGTTTTTACCATCAATTATATTTTATCATAGTCTCATTCTTTGAGAACCAATGAGTTGTGTATGACTATATACAATAACTCTTTTATTAATCAGACTGTTTGATTAACCAGGATACCCTATTCCCCAGCCTTCTGGATTAACAAGAGATTTACTGTATGCAATTTTATTCTCCTCCATTCCATGCATCCCTTATTTGATGGCTCTGAGGTGAGTAAAGAATAGGCAGTATGGTACTATGGACCACAGAATTGAGGAAGGAAGGAAGGAAGGAAGGAAGGAAGGAAGGAAGGAAGGAAGGAAGGAAGGAAGGAAGGAAGGAAGGAAGGAAGGAAGGAAGGAAGGAAGGAAGGAAGGAAGGAAGGAAGGAAGGAAGGAAGGAAGGAAGGAAGGAAGGAAGGAAGGAAGGAAGGAAGGAAGGAAGGAAGGAAGGAAGGAGGAAAAAGCATTTGTTGAGAGATTATGATATGTCAAACACTGTGCTAAGGTCAGGACATGGAGTCCACCTAAAACAGTGGGTTCTAGCAGGGGCTTACTAATCACACTTGCAGGGCCCCAGGAACCAGAGTTTCAGAGGTAAACAAGTCAGTTCCTCAGGAAATGATTCCTGGACCAGCTGTCAAAGCAGCTGCCTACAAAATGGCTAGGAAATAGGGCTCTAGAATTGGAATCAAAGAACTTAGGTTTGAATTCTAGCTTGCCTCTGCATGTCCTTGGACAAGTTGCTTAACCTCAGTTTCCTCATCTTTAAAATTAAATATATTAACTAGATTGGCTTTCTTGTAATTTTCTAATTTTCCATATGATTCAATATTTGTTTGGTGGAAAACTTGAAGATATTTGGAGGGGTTGGGTTTAAGCAAAGGAATCATAAGATCAAGCACAAATAGAAGAATTTAAAAGTTTATTTATGAAGCACTTACTATGCACCAGATACTGTGCTAAGCTCTGGGGATGGGGGGAGGGGGGAAGGAAAAAGGAAAAAACAAAGTCCTTACTTTCAACAAGCTCATAATCTAATATGCAAATAACAATTTATGAACAAGATGTATAGAGTGTAAATGGATAGTCACAGAAGAAAGGTGGCTAGAGATAACAAAGGAAAGATAAAATTCCATACTATTTGGCCTGGCACAGGCCCTCTCTTCCAAAGAAAGGTGATGAGGTACAATAGAAAGGACTTTGGTTCAAGAGTGAGAAAACTTGAATTTGATTTGAATTCTGCCATCTGTGTAAGTTTAGACAAACCACTTCTCCCTGGATCTCAGTTTCTCTATCTGTAAAATGAATGTCGTATTCAGTGTTTAAGTTCCCTTCTGGGACTCTCACTCCATGAGTCTAAGTTTCTCCTTGGAACCAATCAGCACCTGGAATTGATGGGGCAGAGTTGGCTGAGCCTGAAAGTTTGATGTTCATTGAAGAGGGCTCTCTCCAGAGTGCTGAAGGGAGAGAAGCTAGAATTGTACTAGGCATCAGAACGACTGAGGATTTTCTGAGAGCTCTCTGAGACACAACAAAGAAAAACACTTTAGAGTTGATAGCCTTTTTACCTTGGATAAATGCCATCTTCCACAGGTCCTGAATTCAGATTCAGCCTTTTAAAACCTACTTTTAGTATATGAGAATATAGAACCATAGCAGATCAGAACTAGAAAGGATCTTAGCAACTGGCTTTCTGGTTCCACTTCTTCATTCTTACAATGACCAAATTGAGACCCAGAAAATCAGTTCTATGTCTTTACTTGATAACAATATTTAAGAATACAACAATATACTTAATAACACAGTAGCTTAATCAGCCTAGACTTTTGTGGCATCTTTTATCTCATTTGTGAGATACCTCAAATGTGCTGGAGTGGAATCAGAGAACTTGGGTTTGAATTCTCATATTGCCACTTGTGTGTCCTTGGACAAATTGCTTAAACTTTTTGGGTCTCAGTTTCCTCATCTATAAAACAAAATACATGAACTAGATTGACTATCTTTTACAGCTGGTTTCTAAGTTCCCTTCAGGTACAATGAATTTTTGAGTTAAAGTCTTGCTTCTGTTTCTTACTCAATGAATAACCCCAGACAAGTCATTTCTCCTCTCAGACTGTTTTCTGAGCAGTAAAATGGATTCTAATAGCTGTCCTTAATAATAATGTGCTAATATTATTTGCATATAATTATGTATCATGGATCATATAATAATAAACACCATTCCATTAAATTTTAAGCATTTTGAAGGCAGTGACTGTCTTTTGTCTCTTTTTATATTACCAGTGCTTAGTATAGTTCCTGGAACAAACATTTTCATTCATATCTGACTTTTTGTTAGCCCATTTGAGATTTTTCTTGGCAAAGATACTGGAGTGGTTTGCCATTTCCTTCTCCAGGTCATTTTACAGATGCAGAGTTGAGGCAAACAAGGCTAAGCTACTTGCCCATGGTCACACAGCTAGTAAGTATCTGAAGTCAGATTTGAGCTCATCTTCCTAACTTCAAGCCTAGCATTCTATCCATTGTTCCACCTAGTTGCCTGGCACATAGTAAGGACTTAATAAATGTTTAGTGGTTGATTTATATGAGGTTTTTATGACTATAAAATGTTATGTAAACATAAAGGACACTTCCACTTGAAGCAAACAGATACGGTTGTTCTATACAATGAAATTATATTCTTATAGCTGAGGTTCCTAACTTTTTTCCCATTCACAAACCCTTTAGTTTTAAGCAAATACTTCCATATCCCCTACTCAATATAAAATTGGTAACATTAATTCTAGAATTTACTCTACATGTACTAAATTAGTGAGAGCCTTCATTTTATTTCTCATAAACTAACATTCTTGTTTCAGTTTTTTGAAAGAGAGCTCTGCATATCATGCACAGCTCCCAAATACCTGCTTGCTTTGAGTTGGATTAAGAACAGACCTGAAAATCCTGATTCACAGAGATAAGTTCTTATAAATGGAATTAAAATCTTGTAAGTATAATGACTAGCAAAATAATAGGTAACAATTATATCAGGCTCATTTTTTCTCACAACAACTCTGGGAAGTAAGTACCATTATTATCTCTGTTTTACAGATAAGGAAACAGAGGCAGACAGTAAGAATGAGATATGATACTCAAAGGGTACATCAAAAACTCTGTCATACCTTGGGAAAATTTCAATGTGACAATATAATTATTTACCAAATGTTCCCTATAATTCCTTGACAAGCTTCTCATACCTCTTGGGAGAATGCAAGGCTGGAAATCCCTGTCTAATAGAAAAGCTTCTTCTTATCCATCTAAAATATTTCTTTTATCACACGGTTCGATGGGGACATGATTGGGGATGTAGACTCTAAATGAAAACTCTATTGCAAATATTAATAATATGGAAATAGGTCTTGATCAATGATACATATAAAATCCAGAGGGGGGATGGAGGAGGAGAGGGAAAGAACATGAATCATGTAACCATGGAAAAAAATATTCTCAATTAATTAATTATTTTTAAAAATAAATAAAACAAATATGTCTTTTTCTACTAGCTTTGAGCTTGACTCTGGGTTCTTCCTGGTTTCTAAATGTAATCCTTGCCATAAGTAACTACATCATTAAACTCAAGATTACACAGCTGACGTTTAGACCATATTCAAATATTCTGAGGTATTCTGCAGTAGAATAAGGAGCCACAGCAGATCAGAAGTGGGAAGAATCTTAAAGACTATCTGGTTCCATTCCTTTATTCCTTTAGGTAAGGAATCGGGTATGCTTGATCCTCCTAGGATATCCCCCAAACTAGATGGTAATTTAGAATCATGGCCTTCTAGATCTGGAGTTAGATGGGACCTCAGAGGTCCAATCTTTTCATTTTATAGATTAGGAAACTGAGGCCCAAAAAGCCAAGTGACTTCCCCAAGGTCATCCAAGCAGAAAGTATTAAAGATGGAATTTGAACCTATCTGTAATATTTCTTACCTTGACCCAATCTTCATTTCATCATAAAGATCACTAACCCTGTAGCTGAAAGCCTTCCCCATCTTCTTTATGTTATTAGCATACTCATTGTCTCTATCCCTACCTTACCAAACTGGATCTCTGCACCCTGAATTTACAACTGTCCAAAAACCTGGTACCAGGCTAAGTGGAATTTGCAACAGAGACAATCCTGGACTTTCAAAATGGATAAAAGTGACAACATTCCTTATTAATTAGGAGTATATTCCTGAAAATCAGACATAACAAAGGACTGTCAGCTATAATATTCCACAAAACTGGGCCCCTACTGCCCTTGACATCTGCTGCTCTTCCTAGCTTCAACTCCATAGAGTTAGAGAGCCCCTCCCAAGATAAGTCACCATCATGCTGCTAACTCAAGCTTTGATTGACAGTATCTTCCTCAATCTCCTCTCTCTTTTGATTGGAGGGCTAAAGGGTGAAGTCTCAAATTCCTCCCAATACCTTCCTTTATAGAAGTCATAAACTAGACTCTCAGCTCACTCTGTCTTACATCTGCTGCTCTATCTGGTTTAAACCCCATGAAACATGATGTCCCCATACTAAGTACCCCATGGTGTTCCCCACCCCTGCTTCATATCTCCTCTTGTGTGTTGACTCTCCCTTTAGAGTGTAAGCTCCTTGAGGGCAAAGACTGTCTTTATTTTTATTAATTGTTTCTCCAGTACTTAGCCCAGTGCTCGACACATAGTAGGTATTTAATAAATGTATATTATATTAGAAAGATCTAAAGGATAATAAAGATGGGATTGGGTTAGAATTCAAGACAAGACTCTTGCTTCTAGAATTTACACTCATGGAAGGAGCTACAACAGTGGGCCACCATTATTAACACCACAACCAATCCTGGAAACATCCCATTCTCCTACTCAAATGTAAGCAATGAAGACTTCCTCAGGGATGGGAGTAACTCATCCTCATCCCTACCCTCTGGGTGATCTTAGAAGGAAAAAACACCAGCAACTGTAGGAGGGTCTTTGGAGGCTTTAGTTTAATTCCACTTGGAAAAAAAAATACCCCCAAATAAGAAAAAATCCTTTTAGCCTGAGCTCTGACCTTCAAAAGGACTTTTCAAAAATTCAAAGAATACTTATTAGTCAGTTAGTATGAGCAGATTCTTATGCTGAGAACTAGTGTTTAGATAAGGTACCCACCTCCAAGAAGCTTACAGTCTAGTGTAAAAATGTTCCATATGCAGAAAATTGGCAAAATGGTATATGATAAGTATATTAGGGAGCTGCCAAAAAGTGCTGTGTAAGGTCTATGCAGGGTTCTTTAAAAAGAAAGAATTTGAGTTGGGCTTTAAAAGATAGAAAGCAGGACAGGTAGGTGGTACAGTGGATAGAGTGCAAGGCCTGGAATCAGAGGGACTTGGGTTCAAATCTGCCTCAGATGCTTCCTGGATGACTCTGGGCAAGTCACTTAATCCCATCTGCCTAGCCCTTGGCCTTCTGTCTTAGAATAAGAGAGAAGGTCAAGGTTTAAGGATCAATAAATTAATTGATTAATAAAAGATGGGAAGGAATTCAATAATCAAAGAGAGGAAAGAAAAATGTTTCTGACCCAGGAGACAGGAAAAGCAAAGGAATAGAGGCCTGAGAGTATGGTTCAGCAGCAGTGTAGTGGTATAGTTTGGTTATTGCCTAGAGTATATTAATATCTAGAATTTATATATTATCTTAAGGTTTGAAAAGGTGTTAAAATAAAAGCTGTAGAGTGAAGGGGACTGGTATGAGATAATACAAAAAGGGTCAGGAACCACCAAATTATAGATGGTCTTGAATGACAGATCATAAGATTATACATTTAGAGCTGGAAAGGTCATTTAGTCCAAGAAAAGTTAAGTGACTTAACCAAGGCCACACAGAGCCAGCAAATATATGAAGTGTGATATGGGCCCAGGACTTCTTGATTCCATATCGAATCCTCTATCCTTTGTTCCATGAGGCTCCTCAAAGCAATTAGTACATAGCTTTGCAGACAAGATAAAGTCATTGATATAGCCAGATATATGCAGAAGAAAAATTACCCTAATTGTGGTATAAGGAATAGATTAGAACTGGGAGAGAATGAAGATAGGGAGACCTGAAAGAGAGATATTCCAGTAGTCTAGAGTACTAGGTAATGAGTACTTATACTCAAATAATGGCAAAAGAGATGAATATTAGCCAAGGTATTATTTGTCCTTCACTTTTTTTTAACCCTCACCTTCTGGCTTAGAATCAATATGAAGTATATGTTCTAAGGCAAAAGAGCAGTAAGGGCTAGGCTAAGTGACTTGCCCACTGTCACACAGCTAGAAAGTGTTCTGAGGACAAATTTGAACCCAGATCCTCCTGACTCTAGGCCTAGTGCTCTATCCACTGAGCCACCTAGATGCCCCCATTCTTCATTTTTAAAGCAGATCAACAACAGTTTGACTTGATCATGAACTGGATTTATATGAGGCAGAATTACACAAAGTTATCAGCCTCGCTCTTTCTTTCAGAGTCATCCAAGGCCAGTGACAAGACAAAAGTCAGGTCAACTGGCAGCGGCCAGGGATGCTGTGGAGGACATTTTGGCATCTTTGACATCTGGCCAAGCTCTAAGTGTTCTAAGGAACCTGCTTCAGCTGCCTTCATGGCCATCTGAATTTTTAAAAAAAAAGATAAAAGAGGGAAGTTTATACCCCAAGGGAAGTTTGGACTTTGGGTATAAAGAGGGGGAAAGAGAGGAGATCCCCCTTCTCAAAGTGGGGTACAGGGGAAACAGCTGATGTTTAGGGTTGGCTCAGAGAGAGGAGGGGGGTTTGAAGATTTTCCCCCTTCTGCCTTTCCTCCTTAGCTAAAGCTGCTCTCCCCAATTCACTCTTCTCCCTCTTGTCCCCCCCACTTTGCTACTTGAAACCAAAGGGTCTCCCCTTGATCTGTTCACTCACACTCAGCTTGGGGAACAGATAACTTTTAATATCAACACAATCAGGTAATACAAAAGGAATAATGGGCAGGGAAGAATGGGAAAAGGAATGTGGGAAAGGGGGTGCCTGTCTCTATCTAAACCCTCTCCCCTCCCTCCATGAGTTTGGGGAGGAGCTCAGGCCTTGGCAGCCTGAGCCCCCTGAGAGAAAGTCAGGTTGACTCACCCCTGGCCAACGGGAGCTGAGGTAAAGTCTGATCAGGTTTCTCTTCAGAAGTCCCTTTAATTGGGAAGTGTTGGGGGGAAAGATTTCCAGTCTCCAGTAGGAAAAATGTATAACCTTCAGGAGAAAGTCTTTTTCCCAACTTCTTTCTTCAGCTTCTCAAGACCAAGAGACCCTCACTGCTCTCCCAGCCAGAGTCTTCTCTCCTCTGAATTCCACTTCTGGGACCCCTCCCCCATTGAGGTGATCAATTTCACATACTCTTCAGCCTGGCATTTTTTCCTCTAGTACCAACCTCTGTCACACATTGGAACAAATTATTCTCATTCACCCATTCTGCTGGGGGAAGTCTTCACATGCTTGGAGTAGACAGACACTCCCCTAACTCACCAATTGGATTTGTAGCCCATTGGTTGCCATGAACCTAGTTGCCCATCTGTTGAGATGGTTTTACCAGGGGGTGTCCGCTGCACATTCTACAGCTTCTGGTAGGTTCAGGGGAGAGATGGTTGCCAGGTGGGCACCAAAAGTGGATGAGCAGCCCTGAAAGGGCTCTGGAAGTCCTCACATCAGAGATGCTAGTCTTTCCTGAACACCCCATTGGGATGGTGGGAAAAAGGATCAAAGGTGAAAGATTGATGCATTTGGAGTTAGAGGATTTGGGTCACTAAGTGTGACAGTGGGAAATGATTCTGGGTCTCATTGTTCTCATTCACAAAAAGAAAGAATTGGACTAGATTTCCTTGTAAGTTCTTTGCAGCCACCATACAGGGCTATTTATTACTCTTTGCTCACAATATTTCATTTCCCATCTCCATGCCTTTCTACTTTCCTCATGCCTGGAATGCTCCTCCTCACCTCCATCTCTTAGAATCTCTGTCTTAGGGGGCAGCTAGGTGGTACAGTGGATTGAGAGCTAGGCTTAGAGACAGGAGGTTCTGGGTTCAAAACTGGCCTCAGATACTTCCCAGCTGTGTGACCCTGGGCACTTGACCCCCATTGCCTAGCCCTTACCACTCTTCTGCCTTACCTCTTTCATATTGATTCTAAGATGGAAGGTAAGGGGAAGGAAGGAAGGAAGGAAGGAAGGAAGGAAGGAAGGAAGGAAGGAAGGAAGGAAGGAAGGAAGGAAGGAAGGAAGGAAGGAAGGAAGGAAGGAAGGAAGGAAGGAAGGAAGGAAGGAAGGAAGGAAGGAAGGAAGGAAGGAAGGAAGGAAGGAAGGAAGGAAGGAAAGGAGAGAGAGAAAGGGAGAGAGACAAAAGGAAAGAGAATCTCTGTCTTCCTCCAAAACTCAAAACAAATGTCACATCCTGTTAAAAAGTCTTTCCTCATCCCCTTCCCCCAGTTGCTAGTGTGTTCCCCTCTAAGGCCACTTTCCATATAATCTGTCCATCTGTACTTACTCCTATTTATACGCAGACTATTTTCTCCAGGAAATGTAAGCTCCTTGAAGGCAGGGATTGGTTTTGTCTTTCTTTGTAGCCTCCATACTTAACAAATCCTTTTTGTTAGATCAGTTGCTCTTTTAAGTCTATATGTATATGATAGGTATGAGACTTGAGGGACAGAATCAATCATAACCCCAAGGTTGAGTTCACAGGAGATGGAGGAAATACCACAGCCAGAAACAAACAAACAAAAAAAAATTAGAAGGAAAAGATTTCTAGAAAGAGAATGAATATTTTGAGTTTGAGGTAACAGCAAACTCTGCCAAAAAGTAATTCCAGTAGAATGGTAGGAATACAAGTATGATCCCAAGGTACTGAAGAAAGAATGAGTGTTGAGGAAATGGAGATACAACAAGCATTGACTTTTCCAAAAAGCTTGGCAGAAAAGGGAGAAGAGAGATAGGATGAAGTAGATTGGCCAAGGGAAGGCTTTGACAATTTAAAAAAACTGAACATATTTGTTGTTGTGGGGTGCAGATGTGTACTCCTGGGGTTCAGGAAGGATACCTTTTGCAAGAATTCAAGACTCCAAAACTTAGCTTAAAAACAAAAAGAGAAATTTATTAATTTAGGAAGTAATATTGAGAATGGCCAGGAGGATAGCAAGGTGGAACAGCAAGATGGGGAGCAGTTCCTTGGGAGGACAGCATGAATGGAAAAGCTGTTCCCCCAGACGACATCAGTTCTGGGGATTTTATACTTTTTACAACAGAGAGTGTTAGTCACCCAGGCATTTGGTGAGGTAGGGTGATCATCTGCCTGGAGACATAAAGATTCCTTAGTTTTAGGGAACAAACAGATGTCTGAGATGTAGCCTGATAGGATTGAGGTGCAGCCTGGAGGTGCATCTCTCTGTCCATCTTAAATCTAGAGGATGATCAAAGGAGGACAATCATGTCAGGACCCTAGAGGGGTCATTGGATGTTTTTAGGCTCAGAGTCACGAGGATATAAGGGAGCAAGGGAGTTTCCCTTATAAGAGTTTGCCTGAGTTTCTGGGGGGACAATGCCCATGTCATTTGTCTGTTGATGATGCTGTCTACTACAAACTGCTTTCTCAAAAGTGGTTGTTGTTCTTTTTTAGTTCTTCCCTTCTTTCTTAGAATCCTAGGTATTGATTCTGTCAACATGGAACCCAAAAGTCCCATTCACGTTCAAAGTTATGATTGTCATTTGTGGACTCCCTGGCATTTTGATTGCCTTCCCTAATTCTAACCTTTTCTTCTTTGGCTCTACCTTTTAGTCCAGTGATTTACTTTGAATCAGTCCCCTTGTCCCCTCCCTTGATGTTTCCCTTTTTAGTCCCTCCCTTTTTCTTCCCTCCCCCTCCCCCCTCTCTTTCCCTCCCTTTTTGTTCTCCCTCTCCCCCTCCCCCCCTTGGTTTTCCCTTCTCCTTACCCTTGTTGGGTAAGATAGAATTCAAGATCCCAATGGATCTGGATGTTTTTCCCTCTCAGAGTTGATTTCCCTGAGATTGAGGTTTAAGTAAACCCCCCCCCTCTCTTCCTCTCCTTCTTATAGGAGTTTTCTTCCCCTCCCCTTCCCATGTGAATCTTTGTGTGAGAACCATTATTCTATTTGGTCTTTCTTTACCCCCTATTTATACATTACATTTTCCCCACATGTTAGTATACATGGATTGATATAAATGTAGTCCTTATAGAAGAGAGTTTGAGCAAAAGAAGAAGATAACATTTTTCCCCTTTCCTTAATATTTACCTTTTCAGGTATTCCTTGCTCTTTGATTTTCGGTATCAAACTTTCCACAGAGCTCTGGTCTTTTCTTTGCAAAAAGTTGGAAGTCTTCTATTTTGTTGAATGCCCATACTTTCCCTTGGAAGTATATAGTCAGTTTTGCTGGGTAGCTGATTCTTGGTTGGAGACCCAGCTCTCTTGCCTTTCTGAAGATCATGTTCCATGCCTTACGATCATTCAGAGTAGAACTTGCAAGGTCTTGCGTGACCCTGATTGGCATTCCTTTATATCTAAATTGTCTTTTTCTGGCTTCCTGTAGGATTTTTTCTTTTGTTTGATAGCTTTGGAATTTGGCAATTACATTCCTGGGAGTTGTCTTTTGGGGGTTTAGTGTAGAAGGTGTTCTGTGAGCTCTGTCAGTGGCTGTATTGCCCCCTTGTTCTAGAATCTCTGGGCAATTTTCTTTGATTATATCTTGTATCACCATGTCCAGTTTGGTGTTTATTTCTGGCTTTTCTGGGAGTCCAATTATTCTTAAATTTTCTCTTCTCCCTCTATTTTCCAGATCTATCACCTTGTCAGTGAGATATTTTATGTTCTCTTCTAATTTCTTGGTGTTTTGGCTTTGCTTTATTAGTTCTTGCTTTAAAGCCTGGTTTTCTTTTACAGTTTGGTCAAACTGGTTTTGTAGATGCGTGAATTTCTTTTGCATTATTTCCCACTTTTCCTCCCAGAGGGCTTCCATCTTTTTGGTCATTTCTGATTCAAATTCTTCCTGGGTTTGTGGAGAGTTTCTATTTCCTTTGGAAGATTTTGGAGAATTTTCTTGTATATCTTCTTCTATCTGCTCTGTATTTTGTATTTTGGCTCCATAGAATGTGTCCAAAGTCGCCCCTTTCTTCTTATTTTTCTTGGTATTTTGGGGCTTCTGTGCTTCTGTGGAATTTGCCATCTCTGAATGTGGAGGATTAGCTTTTCTTATCTCTGTTTGTTGTTCAGAGGCTTTAGTCCTGGGCAGGTTGTCTATGAGCTTTCCCTGGGTTAAACTGAATATGCCTCACTGGAACTGGAATGGAAGGGTCGGACCACCAGGCCACACTCTCCCCCCGGCTCGCTTTCCGGAAGTTGCCTTCAGAATCTCTGGCCCTTAGGCTGTTTCGTCGGCCTGCGGGGGGATGGGCTGCAGCTTCCCCAAGCTCCGAGGGCAAGGACTTTCACTGAGACTTGGATAGCAGGATCCAGCCCATGAGGCTGTTTTGCCCGCCCTGAGGGTTGCTGTTGTTTCGACCAGCTCTCTGCAGCGGAAGCCCCAGGCAGTAACTTTCACCCGGACTCGGGTAGAAGGCCCTGAGGGTTGTTGTTCCGAGGACCCTGCTCTCTGAGCCCGGCCGGGCTGCGGCTTCCGGGAGCCTTGGACTCTGCGCTCCTACCCCTGAGGTCCGAGTGATCTCGGGTTCTGACTTTTGAGGGGAGCCGTACCTTTTGAACTGGGTCCAGGTCCAGGAGGAGGGTTCCCAGGGTCTGTGCTGTTGATCGTTTTGAATTTCGGCGCCTTAGGAGCTTATAGTTTGAGATCAGTCAGGAAGGGTTTTCCGGAGATCCGAGCTTTAGCTTTCTCTAAGCCGCCATCTTAACCGGAAGTCCCAAAAGTCCCCAACTTGTTGCCAGGAGAGACCCAGAAGCCTCTTCTCAGTATATCACACTGTCCTTCTGAGGATCCAACTCTAAACCTTCAGTTTGCAAGACTGATGCGCTACCTACTGAGCCTTTGGCTTGGGCTTAGTCCCTGTCTGAAGTGCATTGTTAAGTCTGAGATTCCCCTCGGAATGGATTCTCACAGGAACAGGCTCAAACCTGAGGCTTTCACCTCCAAAACTAAATGGACTGGGGATCACTGGATCCCTCCAGGCTACAAGTCCTGGGACTTTTAGATTCCACGTAGACTGTTCCAAGGCAGAACAACAGTAAGGGCTAGGCTATGGGGGTTAAGTGACTTGCCCTGCGTCATGCAGCTAGGAAGTGTCTGAGATCACATTTGAACTCAGGACTTCCTGTCTCTAGGCTCTCAATCATCCACTGAGCCACCCAGTTGTCTCCCAGCAACTGTTACCTAATTGGCAATTCCAATGACCTTTTTTCAGTCTTCCTCTTCCTGGACCTCTCTTAAGCTTTGGAAGAGAAATGGAAAGGAATAAATATTTACATAATGTCTTCAAGCTAGACACTATACTATTTTGTTGTTCATTCATTTTGACTCCATTTGGAGTTTTCTTGGCAAAAATACTGGATTGGTTTGCCATTTCCTTCTCCAGCTCATTTTTAAAATGAGGAAACAGGTAAACAGGGTGAAGTGGTTTGAGGTCAAATTTGAACTCAAGTCTTCCTGACTCCAGACCCACTGTTCTATCTACTGGCTCATCTAGCTGCCCTCAGGCATTATGCTAAGTATTTTATAAATACTATATCATAACCCAGATCAAATCACTTGCCAGATCTGGGAAGGGAAGGGGGGGACAGAGGGAAGGGAGGGAGGGAGGGAGAAAAGCAGGGAGGGAGACAATTTGGATTATATAATTTGGGAAAACTTGTGTGAAATTTTATTACATGTAAGTAGTAAAATAAAATCTAAAAATTATATATATCTAGTATAGTATAGTATAGTAGTCTCTCGGTGATCGAGAATGACTATTGTCTTTGTGCAGTTTCATCTATGGTGTACCTTCATGTGGCTTTGGAGTCCAAAGGCTGAGGCGCACAGTTTGTGGCACATGGGGCATGGGACGCCAGTTGTTACGGGAGGTGCGGTTGTGGCCTGGTGTCGGCATTCACGCGCAGCGGCAAGACGTCGACGTCGCTCATCTTCAAAGGTGGTGGCGGCATGGTGAATGTGGGTTCGCCAGCTGCTCCTGTCAGAGGCAGCGAGTTCTAATTGCTTTGGTGTAATGCCAGCCCACTTCAAGTTGGACTTTAGCTGATCCTTGAATCTTTTCTTTGGTCGGCCTTGTTTCCTGAGTCCAGCTGACAGTTCACCATAGAATACCTGTCTTGGTATTCGCTGTGGGTCCATGCAGATGATGTGTCCAGACCATCGTAGCTGGGTTTTGAGGACCAGGACTTCGATGCTGGTGGAGTTGGCTCTGTCGAGGACTTCCTGGTTGGTGATTTGGTCCTGCCATCGGATCCTCATGATTGACCGGAGGGAGCGTTGGTGGAATTGCTCCAGCTGTTTCATGTGCTTCCGGTACAGTGTCCATGTCTCACAACCGTACAGGAGTGAGCTGAGGACCACTGCGTTGTACACTTTGAGCTTCGTCGCAGTGCTTACACCTCTGTGTTGGAGGACTTTGCAGCGCAGCCACCCGAGTGCCTGGCTGGCCTTTTGGATCCTGGCATTGATCTCATGGTCTAGGGACCCGTTGGTGGCAATGGTGCTGCCCAGGTACTTGAAAGTGTTGACATTAGAAAGCTGCGTGCCGTCGATTGTAATGCACAGCTGGTTAGTTGGCCTCCCTGGTGCAGGTTGGAACAGCACCTCTGTTTTGCTGAGGCTGATAGTCAGGCCAAACAGTTTTGTTGTGGTAGAGAACCTGTCCACAATGGTTTGGAGATGATTTTCTTGGTGGGCCATGAGAGCACAGTCATCTGCAAAGAGAGCTTCCAGGATGAGTCTCTCTGTTGTCTTTGTTTTTGCAGTCAAGCGGCGAAGGTTGAATAGTGAGCCATCCAGTCGGTATTTGATGTAGACGCCCAGGTCTAGATCCATCACAGCATGTCATAATACTTGGGTGAAAAATAGGTTGAATAGCACCAGAGTGAGGACACAGCCTTGTTTCACGCCATTGGAGATGTTGAAGCTATCGGAAGTCTCTCCACCAGATAGGACTTCCCCTGTCATGTCGACATGAAAGAGCTGGATCAGTTTGACAAATTTTGCTGGGCAACCGAGCTTGCTGAGGATCACCCACAATGCGTCCCTGTTCACTGTGTCGAACGCCTTTGTCAGGTCTATGAAGACAATGTAGAGACTCAGGTTCTGCTCAAGGCATTTTTCCTGCATTTGCCTCACCGTGAAGACCATGTCAATGGTGCTGCGATCTGGTCGGAAGCCACATTGTGATTCAGGCAGGTTCTGCTCTGAAACAGATGACAGGAGTCTGTTGAGTATAACACGGACGAGGATCTTTCCGGCAGTGGAGAGTAGTGAGATGCCTCTGTAGTTGTCACAGGCTGCTCATGAGCCTTTGTTCTTGTATAGGGCTACGATGGAGGCATCTCTGAGTTCTGGGGGCATGTCTTCCTCTTCCCATATGCTGGTCAGCACTATGTGGAATGCCTGGAGCACCTTTCCATTTAAGGCCTTGTACACCTTGGTTGGGATCCTGTCTTTACCGGGTGCCTTGCCTGTACTCATTTGTTTAATGGCTTATATACTCACACACACACACACACACATATATATATATTATATATATATATATATATAATATATATATGTATATGTATATATATATACATATACATATATATATATATATGTATAAACACACTATATCATTTGATCCTCACAAAAAAATCCTCCAAGGTAGATCCTATTATTAGCCTCATTTTATAGTTGAGAAAACTGAGGCAGATAACTTGCCCAGGGTCACACAGCTAGAAAGTAAATTTGAACCCAAGTCCTCCTGCCTCTAGGCCTGGCACTGAGCCACCCAGCTGCCCCTCATCTACATTTTTGGCTGCATCTCTGCACCCTCCTCCTCCTCTATCTTATAAAAAAATTATAGTATAATAATATATCACAAAATATATAATAATAAAAATTACCTGGTAAGAAGGAAAAATAGGCAGAAGAGGACATTATTTAGCAAAGCTAACTATTATATAGACTATGTACAGTGTCCTGTACCCTAGCTTCCTATCTTTGAAAAGAAGCTGGGGGAAGGAGGTAGTTTCTCATATTTCTTCATCTTTCTCTGTTGACTAGCCCTACTTTAAATTAATATATTTTATTGCTATTTTTTCATATCACCAACATTTTAACTGCATCTCTGCTCCCTCCTCCAGCTTATAAAAAACCGTTAATATATAATCATATATGATATTATAATAATAAAAATATGATTCTTAAAAAATTAAAACAGGAGGAAGGAAAATTATTTGGCTAACACATATCAAAATATCAGCATCCTATCAGCATATCAAAATGGTCTTACTCATAACCCTAGTCTCTTCCCCTTTGCAAAAAAGTGGGGAGAAAGAGATATTTTTCTCACTTTTGTTTGTTTTTTTCCTCTACTCAAAAACTCACCACCTTAGTCTGAGTCCATATCACCTAACAACTAGTCCATCAAAGAAGCCTCCTAGCTGGTCTTCTTATTTAAAATCTTTCCCTTCTCCAATTCATTCTCCACATTGATGCCAAATCAATTCCTTTCTCCTCTGTGTGCCCACCCTTCTTGCTGGATATTCTCTCCATCCTTGGCTTTAGGAATACCAAATTCCATTGACTTTCTTTCCTTCTATTTTCTTTCCTTCATTGTATTATCTATGCATCTCTTATCTATATGTCATCCTCTTAGTATGGGAAATTACATTTAAAGCCAGAAGGGATATTCAAAGTAACCTGGTCTAACCCCTTCATTTTACAGAGAAGGAATATGGGACCCAGAAAAGGGAAGTGATTTGCCCAAGGTCACCTGCATAAGACAAAGACAAGTTCTTTGACTATAGACTTCAATTTCTTCTCACTGGAATATTCTGCTTCCAATAAAAACCATGAAAGGGCTCAAGCCCTTTGTCTTCTGAACACCTTTGGGTGCCCCCCAAGGATCTATCCTCTGAGCCTTTCTACTCTCTAACTACTCTCTGCTTTAGCCATTTCATTTAATCTCATAAAATCAACTACTACCTTTATGCAGGGGCAGCTGGGTAGTTCGGTGGATAGAGTGCCAGGCCTGGAATTGAGAAGATGCATCTTCCTGAGTTCAAATCTGGCCTCTAGCTATGTGACCCTCAAGTCACTTTACCCTGTATACCTCAGTTCCCTCCTCTGTCAAATGAGCTGGAGAAAGAAATGGCAAACCACTTCTTTATCTTTGCCAAGAAAATTCCAAATGGGGTCATGAAGAATTGGACAGGACTGAAACTTCTAAACAGCAACAAAATCTTTAAACATATAATTCTGAAATTAATATCTAATAATAATAATAGCTAACATTTTTTTAGTACTCACTGTGTGCCAGACACTGTGCTAAGTGCTTGACAATAATTATTTATTTTGATCCCTTCAACAAGCCTTCAAAGTAGGTGCTATTATTATCCTCATCTATAGATGAGGAAACTGAGGCAGAGATGACATGACTTGCCCAGGCTCACACATTTAGTAAATGTCTATGGTCATATAGAACTCAGAGCTTCCTGACTATAGGTTCAGTTATTCTAAGCATTGCTCCCCTCAGCTGCCTAGATCCATTCCTGGTTTCTTTTCTGAACTCCAAACCTGAAACTAGAACATGAGGCAGTGAGGTGTGGGGGAAAGAGAGCTGGAGACAGTCTTCATCTCTTTTATTATGTTACCACCATCACCAATCCAGTATATTTTTTAATTACTGCCTTTCTGGACTATTGAGGTAGTTTCCTTACATGTTCTCCTACCACCACTTATGTGCTTATTTTCTATCTTCTTTGTATATTTCTTTTTTTTTTTAAACTCCTATCTTCTGTCTTAGAATCAATGTTGTGTATTGGTTCCAAGGCAGAAGAGCAGAAAGGGCTAGGCAATGGGGGTTAAGTGACTTGCCCAGGGTCACACCGCTAGGAAGTGTCCGAGGCCAAATTTGAACATAGGACCTTCTGCTCTGGGCCTGGCTCTCAATCCACTGAGCCACCTAGCTGCCCCCTGTATATTTCTGGTATATACTTTGATATGTGTGTGTGTTGTCCCATTAAAATGAGAGCACCTTGAAGACAGGGACCAATCAGGTCTTTCTTTGATCTCCCTCAGTTTAGCACAGTGCCTGGCATATAATAAATGTTTAATACATCTTTGTTGTTTTTATTTTCATTTTTTCTTATTTTATTTGTCTTATTTTTAGTTTCTTTTTAGTTTCAGTGGGGCCAATTGAATTTATTTTCTCTCTTTTCCAAACTATATTTCATACTGCTTCCAGAATAATCTTTCTTTTTCAAAAATCTGGACTTATCACTGCTCAAAAATCTTCAATGACTCCCCTTTATTGCCTGCCATGGGAAGTTCAGGTTTCTGTGCCTCTCATTGGGTTGTCAAAACAGTTTGGCAGCACCCTACAATTTTAGTCTGGTTGTATTCTCCCATTGCACGTACTCATCACGGATCTATTCCCCATTCCTTATTTATTTTTTTAAAGTCCTTATTTCCTGTCTTAATAACAACTCTAAAATAGAAGGGTAAAAGCTAAGCAAATGCCGTTAGATGACCTGCTCAGGGTTACACAAATGGGAAGTTATCTAAGGTCACATTTGAACCCAGGACCTCCAGATGCCAGACGTGGCATTCTATACACTGAGCCACCTAATTGGCCCTATTCCCTTACTGATCTTATTGATAATAGTAGTATAATCTGTTCATCTTGAACCCTGCCTGCCAATTGTCTCCAGCCCCACCAGTTCTAGGCACACACCTTCAGCAACCTTGCTGTGGATCTCTGTTATGTTCATCCCTATTTTGGATCCATCAGCTCCAGTCTCTGTCCACCTAGCTCCAATGTAAAGACTCAGTCCAGCTACTTACATCTTCTTCTGGGTACCAGTCTATTCACATCCATCATCACGAGGAGGTTCCGCACCTCCTCCCTGCCTGTATCCTCAGCTCCAGAGCGCCACCTGTTGGCTAAACCCCACTCGGAAGCTTAGCTACCCTAAGAAAGGCACCTTGTCAAGTGCTTGATACATCACTGCTCAGTATTCTCTGCTGTTCTTCCCCGCACTTATTCTCTGTTAAGAGCCAGACAAGCTTCGAAAGGACAACCCAGGAAGATGATTCCAACTAAGATCAGGTAGCCTGGTGGCACTGGCTGGTCCTGTGAGAGACAGGAAGGAGGTTGGGTGCAGTGAATAAAACATTGACTTGGGAATTAGAAGGCTGGAAGTTCAAATCCTGACTTCGAAAGTTTAGTCTTGGGAAAACCACTTAGCAGGTTGGAGTTCCAGTTTCCCTATCTGTAAAATGAAGCAGTTTGATGAGATAACTTTGTAAGGCTCCTTCCAGCTCTGGATCTGTGATCCTGTGAGGTGGGATTGACAGGTAGGGAGAAAGTTGTACAAAAAGAGGAAATGGGAATTCCTTCCCTCAAAGACAAACTTCAGAAACTCCCAATAGACCATAAGCTCTTATATTCCTCCATATCCCTGGAACTTAGCACAGTGTCTGACATACAGACATTGATTCAGTGCCTACCATATGACAGATGTAATTTTTCAGACACTTACTAGCTATGTGACCTTGGACAAGTCACCTGTTTGTCTCAGTTTCCTCATCTATAAAATGAACTGGGGAAGGGCATGGCAAATCGTTCTAGCATCTTTGCAAAGAAAATTCCAAGTTGGATCACCAAGAATGGGACACAACTGAAAAGTGACAACATACAACAGACACTTAATAAATGCAAGTTGACAAACTGCCATAACTCCACCAAATGCTAGTCTTGGAAAGGTAAGACTTGCTCACATGAAACAAAGGAACAATATGTGAGTTCTATGTAAACCATGCATGGCAGATTCCAGAGGTAACATTAGAGCAAAAAGAAGTTAGTCCAGTGGGAAGAGTACTGAGAAGGAGAGGGAAGGAAACAAGCATTTAAGTACCAGGCACCATGTTGAACACTTTATAAATATCTCATTTGATCCTAGGAGGTAGGTGCTATTATCATCCCCATTTTATAGTTGAGGAAACTGAGGCACATGATATAACCCCTCGGAATTGCTTGTCATCTCCTGGAAGGGGGAGGGAAGAGAGATAGGAAAGATCATGAATCATTGTAACCATTGGAAAATATTCTAATTAAATAAATTAAATTTTAGAGGAAAAAATAAAAATAGGAAACTGAGGCAGACAGAAGATAAATGACTTGCCCAGGGCCACACAGCTAACATCAGACCAAATTTCAGTTCAGGTCTTCCTGACTCCGGGTCCAAATATGCACCACTTAGCTACCTTTAAGACTAATATAGTCAAGGAAGTCTTTATGGAGGAGGTGAGACTCAATCTGGCCCTTGAAAGTAGGTAAGATTTTGATAGGTGAATGAATGGATGAAAAGACATTTATTAGGCACCAACCAGTGTGCTGAGTGCTGGTAATACAAACAGAAAATCAAGATCATCTGTTTTCAAAGAGCTCACAAGGCAGAGAGGAGTGAGAAGGTCATACCAATTGGGATATTAGTGTGAGCGAAGGAGCCATCAGGCTAACCCTGAAGAATGATGGCTCCATTCCCAACTCCTTTTGGAGAGAGTAGTCCTGAGATCTCCTGGAACAGACCAGGAGCAACACAACACAACAGCACAGACCCTGTTTCTCTCCCAAGTAAACCCAAAGACAGCTCCCCTTTGTGGATGTGGAGCAGCTTGTTCTACTCAAGAAGTAGACAAATATTGATGAAATGTCTGAGGAGCTGTGATTTCACTGCTATGTGAACTCTCTCCACTGAAGCTGCCTGCAGCCTGTCTAGGACTAAAAGTTATGGTCTCAGAGAAAGCTGATTCAGTAATAATTGGCAAAAGAAGGATCTGAACCCAGCTCTTCTTAACTCCAAGGTTGGAGCTCCATCCCCTGGACCATGCAACCCCTCGGTAACATTACAATGTCTTCCTAAAATGAGAGTCTTTTGTAAGGATAATTTTGGTGTTGTTGTTACATTGTTACAATAAGGAAATAGCTAAATCAAATCTTCTTAAGTACAGTCTGAGTAGTTTTTAAGATTCACACTTTTAAAGGCACGTTATGTCATTTCATCCCTGGGAGGGAGGAGGCTTTCTCTCTCTCCTGAAGCCTAAGCCCAGACTGACTCTATGACCAACCGTGGATCACACAGAATTAGGGAACAACCCAGAACTAGACCCTGGACCTCTTGACTCCCAAGCTCAGGGCTCTCCTCCAGTTTTCCCTGAGGGAGAGAGATGGGCTGGGAGGCCAGGACTTGACAGGCTATCTATGTCACTGCCAGTGTCTATCTAGGACATCTCCTCCAAATGCTGACTCAAGCAAACGGCAGACTGACTAGTGTGGGAATTGGGTCTGAGTAAGAAAGTGCAGACCCAGGCCCCAAGTGCTTTCCTTCTTCCAATGTGGAATGACAATTCTCCCTAAGCCGGTTCTGACCATGAGGGGAGAGGGAAGGGTAGGGGGCAGGGGGTGATACTTGTCTGAGAAAAGCCAGTTCCAGGTGCCCATCATTCCAAAGGGCTTCTGGGAGTGATGGCTAAACAGGGCACTGGCCTCAATAAGTCTGAGGAGAGGGAGACTGGGTGACTCTGCCTGCCCCCCTCCTTCATTCCCCTGCCCACCCCCAGGGCAACAGTGAAGAAGGAATTCAGCTTGGGGTCTGGGAGAGGAGTCCTGAGTGGGGGGGGGGGGGTGGAAGGTAGCCACAGCAGAGAGAAAAGAAGCCAGGTCTTACCATGCCGAACAGAAAGAGGGAAAAGGGACAAGAAAGCCCTTTATCCAGTAATTGGCTCAGTTCCCAGCAGCTCCAAGCTGTGGTGAGTCTGAGTGGAAGTGACAGGTAGTGATGGGCAGCCTGCTCCCCGGTATGCTGCCCAGAACGAGCCGTGTGCACAAACTTGCAGATCAATCCATTAGGATGGATCAAATAGATTTAAATGTGTGACAGGGAGAAGTAGGACACAGATATATTTACAATTGGATTCTTCTTTCTTTTTTTCTCCCCGAAGCCTGGATGGACTCCACGTCTGGTGACAGCCCCAGACCTTATTTGGCAGGAGGAGCACACCGCCACTGCTTTCTCCATCACCTTCTCTCCTTTCTCCTTTCTTTTCCAAGAGGAGAGACCAGAGAGGGCTACCTGTTTGACCACTCTCCTCTGCCTCCTTTTCCTCCTCTCTCCTCTCCTTTGTCCCTTCCTCTCCCTCTCCCTTTTGTTATTATTCATTCATTTTTCAGTCATGTTCAACTCTTTATGGCCCCATTTAGATTTTTTTCATTTGCTGCACCTTTGTTTATTAAATCTATTTTTAACTTTAGCATTTTATTTTATCAATTACATGTAATAACAAATTTCCACATAAGTTTTCTGAAATTATTGGATCCAAACATGTATGTCTCCCTCCCTTCCTTCTCCCCTCCCAGAGCTGGCAGGCAATTCTATCTGGGTTATAAATGTATTATTACACAAACCATGTTGCCATGTTACTCATTTTTGTAAGTGAGTAACCTTATAAAACCAAAACCCATTTGGGGTTTTCTTGATCAAGATACTGGAGTAGTTTACCATTTCCTTCTCCAGCCCATTTTTCAGATGAAGAACCTGAGGTAAACAGAGTGAAGTGACTCCCCCAGGATCACACAGTAAGTGTTGGAGGCCAGATTTTAACTCAGAAAAATAAATATCCCTGACTCCAGGTTTTGGCACTCCATCCACTTCACCATCCAGCTACCCTTTCCCTTTATTGACCCTCAATTTCTCCCTCTAGTTGTTCTTCCTAGAACCTCTTCCTCTCCTCTTTCTCCCATTTCCTCTCCTCTCTACAAGAAGGAGTATAATGCAAGGGAAAGATTGTTAGGTCTGGAATTAGAGGATATGGGTTCAAATTCTGACTTTTACCTCTAATCCCTGTAACTTTAGGCAAGTCACTTAGCTTTTCTTGACCTTAGTTTCCTCATCTGTAAAATGAGGAGCTTGGAATCGACTCTAATATCCCTTCTTACTCTAATATTCTATGCCCTTCTGAGTCTCGTTTCCAGATGCTTCTTTAACCTGAGATTGGGGAGTGAGATCAATATTCCCAGGGTATTAGAGGGAGGCCAGAGATGGGGAGTGGGTGCAGCAGTAGATAGACTATGGACTCCCAGAAAGGGTTAATTCCCCAAGAAGGTGCTCCAGAAACCCTTCTCTGCCTGCCCCCTGTTTCCTCTCCTCCCCTTATCCTCCCCAGGGGAGCCTGAAAGGAGACACTGCCATGCTCTTAATGCAACGGAACAGACAGAATTGGGTTACAAGGCATAAATGAGGTTGTTTCACATCATGTGTGGCGTGCAGTAACGAGATGTGGCAATACCTGGGCAGGTGCTGGGCTCAACCAGAGATAGCACCTTCCAGCAAAGGAAGGAGCCTTCCAACCTCTCTCCCCACCTGCCTCCCCATCTGGGCTATTATGGGGCATTCTGGGGAGTGGGGGGAGCTGGTCTGATGAGGAGTTCACTGTGGTTCTGGCCCCCAGCGATGGCATTTGGATTTATCTTCCACCCAGAAACATCTCTGCTCTAGATTTGGCCTGAGCTAGAAGAGACCTGCAAGACCATTTAACACAACGACTTCATTTTATGGAGAAGGTTCAGAGAGATTAAATGACACACTCAAAAGTCACACAGAAGGAAATGGCTGGTGGAATCAGGCTTTGAAGGAACTCAGGTCTTTTGACCATAGATCAGACGCTCTTTTTTTTTTTTAATCTTTACTTTTTATAACAACTAAGACAGAGGATAAGGGCTTGGCCATTGGAGTTAAGTGACTTGTCCAAGGTCAAACAATCAGAAAGCATCAGAGGTCAGATTTGAACCCAATATCTCCCATCTCCAGGCCTGGCTCTCTATCTGCTGAGCCACCTACCGACCCCTCATCCAATGCTCTTTAGTATCATCAGACACTGATCTGATGGCTTCTTTCTATTGCTTCTCTTATGTCATTAACTGTCATTTTGCTTTACCAGTTTCCTACTTCCTCCTCTCTCTTCAGTGCCGAATGGGATCTGAGGTTGCCAATGACACCTTACCTTACTTGTGTGAAGCCTCATCGTTTCCAAATGCCTTTCCCATTCATTATCTCATTTGAGCCCCATAATAACTCTGGGAGATAAATAGGGCAGGGTCTATTACCTTATGAAAGCATCACTAAAGATTCCACTAACTTCCATGACTTACATGGAAGCCTTGGGATCGCTAACTACACTAACTGCTGAACAACCCCAAGTCAAGTCAAAACTTCTCCTAGCCTTCATTTTAAGAACTGGAAAACCCTATATAAAAGCAAGCTATTATTATTATTATTATTAGTTTGACCATCCCTGGGCTTGAAGCTGCTTTAAAGCATCCTAGTCCATCCCTGAATCCCAAATCACATAGTAAAGTGGGGAAAGCACTTGAAGTTAAAGGTCCTAACTCCAAATCTTTGCTTTGTTACTTCCCAGATGTATAATACTGGAAAAGTCATTCTCCAGTTCCAAGTCTCTGTTTCTTCATCTAAAATTGAAAGAATTAGGGGAGGGAAAGAACATGAATCATGTAACCACGGAAAATTTTTCTTAATTAATCAATAAAATTAAATTTAAAAATAAATGAATAAATTAACCCTTTATGTGCCTCTATGGGAAAAATTAAAAAATAAAAATGATAAAAATGAGAGGATTGGGTTAATTGATCCCTAAGGTATTTTCCAGCTTAAATGAGATATTGTTTGTAAAGCTTTTAGCACAGTGACTGGCACGTACTTGTTGGTGTTCATCCTTTGCTTCTGAAGAGGACCAATGGCATCATGGGGTGATGACTTGCTTGTGAATGGGATTTAAGTGAGACAGAGTTTCACACAGTCATCAGCCTCACTCTCTCTTCCAAAGTCATCCAAGTCAGGTGGTAAGACAAAAGTTAGGATGACTGGCAAAGGCCCAGGAAGCAGTGGATAGCACTGATATCTCGAATGTCTGACCAGGTTCTGAGCTATCCACAGCACTTACTTCAGCCACCTTCATGGCTTTTAGGACAAATTGTTCTATTCTACCCATTCTGGGGGGAAGAATTTGCTTGGGGTAGTCACCACCCCTTAACTCACCGATGGGTGGTGTGAAGCCTGATGGTTACCTTTATCCTGGCTTAGTCCAGCAAGATTGGAACTAAGACTGGAAAAGGGAGGAAAGGAGGAGGTTCTGAAAGGCTTAATGGTCAAGTGGAGATTTTTTAAAAAATATTTTTGCCAGGGTGTGGCTACAGCTTCTTGGAGTCATGGGTGAGAGTTGGGTGAAACTTGAACACCAAAGGCTGGATAAAACTTTACATCAGAGGTGCTAGTCCTCACATCCTCTACAGACTTTGGTACATAATACATATCTCTTCTTTCTCTTCCCCAACTAACTCTAAATTCCATGACCCTAGTACAGCTACCAAAATGTCCCCCCAGAATCCCTGACTCTTCACCCATCTGTTCTGATTCTTTTCTAGATTCCAAGTCACAAACATGTTTAACTGGATGAGATTTCAGAGATCGTGACTTGACTCATTGGGAAACTGGAGGCTGGCATAGGAGCATGGCTTGCTCAATATTCAATCCTCCTAGCAGCCCTGTGAGATAGATATTCATTCTAATAAATCCATGAATTCTTTGATAGGGATGGTCCTTCCAAAAATGCAGATTAAGGTCCAGCCTTGCCTGCCCATCCTGAGATACCTTTGGTCATTGCTTTCCATGGGTTCAACACAGAGGGATCCACCTAAATTCCCCCAACTTCTCTTGAAATGGTGAGGATACCAATGGAGCATCTGGGCATTTATATAGTCCTTTAAGGTTTGCAAAGCCCTTTGTGAAAATTATTTGACCACAACTCTAGAAGGTACGTGTTTTTGGCTTACCATTTTACAGATGAGGAAACCAAGGCAAACAAAGATGAATTCCCTTCCCTTCCTTTCCCATTTCCTCTCTTCCTCCATTACCCAAAGGAGAGGCACTCAGGTCACTGATGTATTACATTTAATAGTTCCATGAGTTTTTGTGGCCAAAAAATATGATGGCATGCCCAGAGTTCCACAGCTAGTTAGTGTCTGAGGCTAGATTTGAACTCAGTCTGTATCCACCAATGTATCCACTTAATCTAATTTACAGAGGAGGAAACTGAGGCATAGAAAAGATAAGCAGTTCTTCCAAACTCAGTCAGTTAGTAAGTGTCAGAAGCAGGATATCAGCCGGTGTCTTTTCTGACTAAGTCCAACTCTCTTCCATTATCCCACATTACCTCTCAGGTTTCTTCCAGCTCTGACAATCAATAATTAGCTCTGCTAATCTTCCAGTATGACTGTAGGGATCTCATGAGCTGATGAATATGAAAGTGCTTTGGAAAGTGTGCTGTTATACCCATTGTGAAGGATTATTGTCCAGTCTATGGCATTGCCTAAAAGTTCCAGCTGGAGATTTGGCTATTGTTCACTAAGTCCATGGCCAGCTAGGTGACAGTGGATTGAATGCCAGCCTTAGAGTTAGGAAGACTCATCTTTCCTGAATTCAAAGCTGACCCAAGATACTTCCTAGCTGTTTGATCCCAGGTAAGTCATTTCACCCTGTTTGCCTCGGTTTCTTCATCTGTCAAATTAGTTGGAGAAAGAAATGGAAAATTACTCTGGTATCTTTGCCAAAAAAAGAAGGAAGAAATTTAAAAAAACCCAAAAGTAGTTCATAAAGAGTTGAAGACGACCAAAACGGCTGAATGACTCAGTTGTGTAAGAAGGAAGGTGTTAAGTCAATAAGTACCTACTATATGCTGAGTGCTGGAAATTTGTTGAGTTGAATTATCCTCCAGACAAGTCCTTTTTATGCCTCCTCCTGAAGCAGAAGTGATCAGAGGTTCTTGAAGGCTATTCCAGCAGAGTCCAAGGTCTGCCAGAGTCTATTTACCTGGATAGACTTCCATAGGAGACTGGTAATGAGCTCTTTATCTGTCATCTAAGTTGGGTAAGTTTAGAGAAATTCATCAGAGGCTTGGCCACCAGATTTTTTGGCCACAAAAATGCATGGGACAATTAAATGTAATATATCAGCAACCCCTTTGGGAAGTGGAGGAAGAGGAGGAATAGGGAAGGAAAGGAAGGGAATAAGCATTTATAGAGTCTACTGTATACCAGGCATTATACGAAGGACTTTACAAATATTATCTGATTTGATCTTCACAAATACCCTGGAAAACAGATGCTATTATTCTCCCCATTCTACAATTGAAAAACTGAGGTGGGGGCTGTGACTTGCCCAGGATCACACAACTAGATTTGAAATCAGGTCTTCCTGATTCCATGCCCAGCAGTCTACTCATTAAGACATTTATTGGTCAGTCATTTTTGACTGGGTGTGACTCTTAAAAATCCCATTTGGGGTTTTACTTGGCAAAACTACTGGAGTAGTTTACCATTTCCTTCTCAAGCTCATTTTACAGATGAGGAAACTGAGGCCACAGGGTGGAATGTCTTGCCCAGGGTCACACAGCTAAGTGTCTGAGGCCAGATTTGAACTCAAGAAGATGAGTCTTCCTAACTCCAAGCCTGACACTCTATGCACTGCCCCAATCATTGAAGTATTTAACTATAAAATATATAATGGAGAATTAATGGCATAACTTGATAGAGAGAAACTTACAGGAAAAAAAAACAAACAAACAAACAATGAAGGAATGTGGAAGAGCTGTGGTCTGCATCAGAGAAGGGAATTTTTATGCCAGAGGAATCATAGATCTTTGGAAGTATAATAAAAGCAACTCATGTTTCCCAAGGTTTGCAAAGTGCTTTCCTCATCATACCCTGTGAGGCACATAGTACAAGTCTTAGTCCCCTTGTTACAGAGAAGAAAACAGAAGCTTAGATTGGGAAGCATCTTCCCCAGTATTGTATAGCCAATAAATGGCATAGCTAGGAGCAGCTAGGTAGCACAGTGGATAGAGTGCCATGATCTCAGACACTTCCTATGTGATCCTGGGCTTAACCCCATTTGTAGAACCCTTGTCCTTCTCTAAAAGTTATCTCTAGGACAGAAAGTTAGGGCTTAAAAAGGGTCATGGCTGAGACTTCAAGGCCTTCTCCACTCTAGTGATCCTCCATTCATCTGGCAAGGTGACTTTTCTAAAGCATAGTAGGTCTAACCCTGTTACCTCTCCTCCCCAATTAAATGAGTTCCAGTGGCTCCCTAATACCTCCAGAATCAGACATAAAATGCCTTTTTTTGGCATTGGAAGCTTCTTTCCTATTTTCTTAGTCTTCTCACAATTTACTCTCCTCTACACACTCTATGTTCAGCTTTTATTTGTTTTTATTTTTATCCCCAGTGCTTACCCCCAGTGTCCAGCACATAGTAGGTACTTAATAAGTGTTCATTCATTTAAATGAGGGCATTGGGGGGGGGGGGCAACTGGGTAGCTCAGTAGACTGAGAGCCAGGCCTAGAGATGTGAGGTCCTGGGTTCAAATCTGACCTCAGACACTTCCCAACTGTGTGATCCTGGGCAAGTCACTTAACCCCCATTGCCTAGCCCTTACCACTCTTCTGCCTTGGAGCCAATACACAGTATTGACTTCAAGACAGAAACAGGGTGTCCCAAAAATCCTAGTGCTATTTTAAGCTACTAAGATTCTCCATTCAAATGCAAGCTCCTCAAAGAGGACTGTTTTTGTCTGTCTTTCTATCTCCACCACCCAGCAGAGACTATATACTTAAAAAACATTTGTTGGTTTAACTTGATACTGCCCAGATCTTTTTTCCAAACCCTTATCTTCCATTGTAGAATCAATACTGTGTATTGATTCCAAGGCAGAAGGGCAGTAAAGGCTAGGCAATGGGAGTTAAGTGACTTGCCAGGGAAGTATCTGAGGCCAGATATGAACCCAGGACTTCCCACCTCTATCTATCCCTAGCTCCCTACAGTAAATTGTGAAAAGACTAAGAAAATAGGAAAGGAGTTTCCATTGCCAAACAGAGGCATTTTAGGTTTCATCCTGGAGATAACAGGGAGCCCCTGGAACTCATTTAGGTGTGGAGGAGGAGGGACACAGTTGGACCTACCATGCTTTAGAAAAATCATCATGGCAGTTGAATAGAGGATGAATTGGAGTGAATCACCTAGTTGTCCCAACCCGGATGTTTTGATTTCAAATCAGGACTCCTTTCCACAGCTCTACTAGATCATACTCTCCATAAAGGCAAGGACTCTGTGGTACCTAATTTTCATTTTATCTTTCCCCAGAAAGGTTATTGGTATATATATAAGAGGAGCCAAACAAATATCTGATTTCCCACTCCACTTTGAATTTTTCCATCATGGTTCCAGGAACCTCCTCATCCTACAAGACTACTTCAGTCCTAGTAATCCTCTTATTCAGTACTCAGGGCTCCTGGGACCTCTCTGGTTGAAGGTTGGAGGGGGAAAGCTCCTCCAGAACCAAGTGCCAGATACCTTCCTTTTGCTCACCCAGATTTTTCCCATTTCCTTTCCTGTATTTTCTTCTCCCATTAGATTATAAGTTCCTGTAAGATAGCGACACCTTTATTCTTCTATATTTGTATCTCCAGTGCTTAGAACAGTGCCTGGCACATAGTAGGTGATTAATAAATGTTTATCAACTGATTATGTTGAAGGACTAGAACTAAAACTCATACCCCCTAACTCCAAGGCTAGTGAAGTTCTTATGAGGGAGTTCTCCTTACTTTGTGGTCTGACATGGTATCCATTCATAGGATTTAGGATGGGAACTTAGAGAACATTTTGCCCTAAATGTCTACCTCGTTTTGATAAATAAACATTTATTAAGCACCTACTATATGCCAGGCACTGTGCTCAACATTGGGGATAAAAATAAAAATAAAAACAAAGCTAGGGGGACAGTTAGGTGGCTCAGGGGAAAGAAAGCCAGGCTTGAGACAGGACAACCTGGGTTCATATCTGGCCTCAGGTACTTCCTAGCTGTGTGACCCTGAGCAAGTCACTTAACTCCTATTACCTAGCCCTTATTGCTCTTCTGCTTTGGAACCAATAACCAATCTTGATTCTAAGACAGAAGGTAAGAGTTTTTAGAAAACAAAACAAAGATAATCCTCGCCCTCCCCAAGCTTATAATTTAATAGGGTAGATCATTGTGTAGGATCAGAAGCGAATACTGGGATAGAGAAAAGTAATTTTGCCAAGGTCACATAGATGTATAAAGCCAGGAGTAGAATCAGAGTCCTCAGATTCCAAATCCAGGGTTCCCAGCAGTGTGCCACAGTGCATTCATCAAAGATTTATTAAACATCTACTATGAGCAAGGCATGGATGCATTGAAGAATAAGAGCTGGTTCTTGCTCTCAAGGACCTCACAATGTAGTAGGGAAGATAAGACAAGCACACGTGCTATTTAGCTGTGTTCAACTCTTTATGGTCCCATTTGGGGTTTTTTTGGTAAAGAGTGGTTTGCCTTTTTCTTCTCCAACTCATTTTATAGATGAGAAAATTGAGGTAACCAGGGTTAAGTGACTTGCCCAGGGTCACACAACTAGGGAGTACACTAGATCAGATTTGTACTCAGGAAGATGAGTCTCCCTAACTCTGGGCTTGGCACTCTAATCTCTGCACCACCTAGCCGCCATGAAGGACCTTATGATGTAGTGGGAAGAATCAGACAAGAACACATAGAGATGATACAAATGAAAGAGGAGTACAAAGTACTAAAAAAATCAGAAAAGGGAAGGATCACTTTCAGAGCCTGGTCTTTTCTTAGAAAACAAAATCCTTCTTTTGATCGATTAGTGGATGGAGTGATAGACAGGACTCCTTCTGGGCCTGTCCCTGTTGACCCTGTCTCCAGGCTAGTCCTGACTTTCCAGTTCAGTACCTCCTCACTTAAGGAACAGAACCTGGCAGTGACTGTGAATGAAGGCAGCTCTGAAGCCCGAGCTGCGATATAAACTGAAGCTCTGATTGATTCTTCACTTGCTACCCTGTCCAAGCAATAATTAGGATCCCATTTTCCACATTAAGAAGCCGTTGTCATAACCACCACCGCTGCCTGCCAGGGCTGCTACTAAGCACTTCCCTTCCTAGAGAAACAGCAGAACAATCACTAAATTAGGAGTCAAGAGAAAGACCCAAGTTCAAATCTCATTTTGCCATTTCCTACAAGTATGCTTTTAGGGAAGCATCCTCCCCTACCTGATCCTCAGAAGATTCCTTTGTAAATGAGATGGTTGGATTAAGTTGGAAGGAAGGAAGGAAGGAAGGAAGGAAGGAAGGAAGGAAGGAAGGAAGGAAGGAAGGAAGGAAGGAAGGAAGGAAGGAAGGAAGGAAGGAAGGAAGGAAGGAGGGAGAGAAGGAAGGAGGGAGAGAAGGAAGGGAGAGAGAAAAGGAAGGGAGAGAAGGAGGGAGGGAGGGAGGGAGGGAAGGAAGGAAAAAGGGAGGGAAGGAGGAAAAGAAGGAAGGAGAGAGGGAGAGAAGCAGGCATTTGTTATGGGCTTACTTAAGCATTGCGGATACAAATACAAACAAGCACAAATGTCCCTCTCTTCACAGCCCTTAAATTCTAATGGAGGAAGACCACACAGAAAGAAGTTCTAGAAAGAGCAAGGGATAGGATACCCATGTAAGGAATGGTGAAATGACCACCAGGACTTGACTTGGAGATCTGGACCCTGGAAAAATAAGGCAAAGCTTTCCTATCAGAACTGGGGGACTCAGAGACCCAGTCCAAAGTTTCCAGGGAGAAGTGGACAGAATATTCTGAATAGTAGGGAGCATGGGGAGAAGGCCAGGAAGTAGCAAGGAGGCCTGAGCAGGGGGGGTGTAAGGTACTGTGGAGTCTGGTCTATTCTCAGGGAACATGTGAATAATCTCCTTCTTGTTCATTTTTTACCCTCTTCGAGGGCCAAGAGAGTAGGAGAAAGGGAGATAAAGGAAAGGAGAGCAGAAAAGCCAGGCTTCTTTGTTTCTGTTTCTGTTTTATGGTCTGTTTTTTTTGGGGGGGGGTTGCAGGGGGAGCATTCAGTGGTTAGTGGAAATCAATGGCCACGGCATGCCAGAGTCTGATTTCCTTACGCCTTCAATCAGCACCAAGGCACTGAAGCTCCTGGGGAGCTGGGACGAAGCCACTCTTTTCAGAGAGTATGTGGAGTAATTGCACTTCTGCCACAGTCTTCAAGGCAAAGGAATTCAAGAGCCCTTCACTGCTGCGGAGGGGCCCTCTGCTGCCTACCTTCCCACCCCACTCAATCAGGCCTGCCTCGGGAGATCCTGAGCACCACATGGGGAAGGCCAAGCGGACCTCCTGCTATCAGTTGGCAGCAGCAAACCCAGTGGCCCTCCTATGTCAGAAGTCAGGGCTTAGGATTTCAAGCTGGAATGGTGAGAGTATCTGAGGTGAATCCAACCAGAGGGGAAACTGAGGCACAGAGAGGAACCGTGGCTTGTGACAAAACCAAGAATAGAACAAATAACCCAATGAGCCTAGCATTTTACATTGTCTTTGGAACTCCCACATTTGACTTTTCTGAGTTCTTCCCTCCATTCATCTAAGAGTTGGAAGAGCCCCTAGATGGCATATAGTCTAACTAATTCCAGGATAGAAATCCCTTCTGTAATATCTGACAAGAGCAGTTAGGTAGCTCAATGGATTGGGGTTCAAATCTGGCCTCAGACACTTCCTAGCTGTGTGACCCTGGGCAAGTCACTTAACCCCATTGCCTATCTCTTACCAATCTTTTGCCTTGGAATCAAAACAGTATTGATTTAAGACAGAAAATAATAGTTTTTTTTTAATTTCTTTAAATAAAATATCCCTGGTAGTGTTCACCCAACCTCTGTTTTTAAATCTATGGTGAGGAGCATTATTTAAATAAATCATTTAATCTCCCTGAGCCTCAGTTTGTATCTCTGAAAAATAAAGCAGTTAGAGTTCTCTAAGGTTCCTTCCTAGATGGTACATTGGATAGAGTGCCAAGCCTGGAGTCAGGAAGACCTAGGTTGAAATCTGACCTCAAGTTAGCTGGATGAGTCACTTAACCCTATTTGCCTCAGTTTCCTGCCCTGTTAGAGTCCTCTAAGATTCCTTCCAGCTCATATCTATAGTCCTATTTCTCTCAGTCTTGCCTCCTCCAGGCTAAATATTCTCTGTGCCACCACCTTTTATAATGGTGCAACTTTCTCTTCTTCCCAGACCCTTCCCACCCCAAATTACCTTTGGACCTAATGTTCTCTCTTCCTTCTCTCATCCTGACTGACTCACAGGAAAGAGCTCAGCAAATGCATTCACACCGAGGTGGCAACGACTTCAAGTGCTATCCCTCAATTTAATAACCATCCATTGTGTCTAGGTGACATAGTGGATAGCGTGCCAAGCCCAGAACCAGTTCCAATCTGGCCTCAGACACTGACTAGCTGTAGGACCCTGGGAAAGTCACTCAACACTGTTTGCCCCAGTTTCCTCATCTGTAAAAGAGCTCCACTCCAATGTCTTTGCCTAGAAAACTCCAAATGACATCATGAAGACTCAAGCACCACTGAAACAACTGAACATGATCCACTGCTGCTGAATAGAGCACTGAATGCAGCACTTGTTCCAGAATTAGAAAAACCTGAAAACTTGTGTGACCCTGAGAGAATCACTCAACCTTGGTCTGCCTCAGTTTCCTTATCCATAAAATAGGGATAAAAATAGCACCTACTTCCAGGGCTATTGTGAGGATCAAATGAGATCTTATTTATAAAGCATTTTGCAAACTTTCAAGAGCTATACAAATACTAACTACTGTTATTATCTAACAAAGATTTACCTCCCCAGGGGAATCCACAAAACCACTAGAGGTATAAAGGGGTTACAGACATATTCCTTTTACAAAATATTTTACATAACCCATGTAGAAGATAAAGGCATCTAGTACAACCTACTGGTTTTACAGATAAAGAAACAGGGATTTTAAGGCTAAGTGACTTGTCCAAGATCTTGTTTGTCCTTTATTTTCTTTTTTTTAATCCTTCTATCTTATAATACATCTTATAATTCCCAGTGGAATTGCTTGTCAGCTCTAGGAGAGGGGAGAGAAGAGGGGAGGGAGAGAATATGAACCATGTAACCATGGAAAAAATAATTTAAAATAAATAAATTTATAAAAAATAAAAAAATTTTAAAAATAAATCCTTCCATCTTAGAATCAATGCTGTGTATTGCTTCCAAGGCAGAAGAACAGTGAGGGTTGGGTAATGAAGGTTAAGTTGCTTGCCCAAGCTCACATAGCTGGGAAATGTCTAAGGTTACATTTGAACCCAAGACCTTCCATCTTAAAGCTTACCTCTCAATCTACTGAGCCAACTAACTGCTCCCTGTCCTTTGTTTTTGACCAACAGCATCAAATGAGTGACATTTTAACTTGCCTGTGAGTTGGATTTAAGTGAGGCAGAGTTGCATGAAGTTGTCAGCCTCACTCTCTCTTTCAGAGTCATCAAAGCCCAGTGGCTGACCAAAAATCAGGACTACTGGCGATGACCCAGGATGCAGTGGATGACCTTTGGGTCTTTGATGTTTGACCAAGCTCTAAGCATTCAAGAGAATACATAAAATAATTCAAGATAATAATAAACTTACTGACCAAAGGATCTGAATAGAGATCTTTTGACTTTATAGTCAGTGTGTTTTCCACTGTACCTCCCTTCCTCTACTTCCTGATAACATTATAATATCTATTGCTTGAAAAGTACATGATGACAAAATACTATGAATTCAGCAAGTCAAGGGAACTAGCATTTATTTCTTTTTTAACTTTTATCTTCTGTCTTAGAATCAATTCTGTTTATTGGTTCCAAAGAAGAAGAGTGGTAAGGGCTAGGCAATGAGAATTAAGTGACTTGCCCAGGGTCACAAGCTAGGAAGTTTCTGAGGTCAGATTTGAACTCAGGACCTCCCATCTCTACCCGGATATCTGTGCCCCTCCATACAATTTTTAAAATAGTACTACCTATCCTTCAATTATTTTATTTGTTTAGTTCCTAGAAAGTATATTTGGTTATTTACAAACTTGCCCATCCCTTGATATAATTTCATAGCTACCCTACCAAGAACCACTGGTTTATCCAAACTCCTCATTTCTCAGATGGGGGAATTGCAACTTGCTCCAGGTGACATAGCAAGTTAATAACATAGCTGGGACTAGAAATCAAGCTTCTTTACATGCAATCTAGGGTTCTTTTAATTGAATCACACTTTGTTTTGTTTTTTAAAATAAGTTTTAGTCACATATGATGCTACATGCCTGAAATCTGCTTCTCAGGGAGGATATGGTCACAAGAATGGGGGATCTCTTGAGCTCTGGAGCTCTGAGTTGCAGTAAGCTAAAGTAGTTGGTTGTCTGCACTGTCTGGTAACAATACGGTGAGTCTCTGGGAGTGGCAAGCTACTAGGCTGCCTAAGAAGGAGCAAATTAACCTCAATTAAAATTGATGAAGGCTTCTGCACTGATCATAACAGAATTGGACTCATGAGTGGCAAATACACTTAACATTGGGTAAGTTTGGCAGCTAGATGGTGCAATGGATAGAACTCTGGGCTTAAGAGTCGAGTCAGGGAGACCTGAATTCAAATCTGTCCTCAGACACTTGCTAGCTGTGGGACCCTGGGCAAGTTACTTAATCTTATTTGCCTCAATTTCCTCATCTATAATGAGTTAGAGAAGGAAATGGCAAACCACTCCAGTATCTTTGCCATAAAAAGGGGGGGGGGGGGGTCAGAAAGAGTTGAACATGACTGAATTAACAACTAGGAAAGACATAGAGTCCTAGTCTCAAAATAAAATAAACATGTTTTATTGATGCCTTTTGATTTTGTATCAGTCATTTCCAGATATTCTCCCTCCCCAAGCAATTAACCCTTCCTTAAGACAAACACAGTTGCCCAAAAATGTCTGATTCACTGCCTATGTCCTATGGCATAAGCAACATTTTGTCCCAAGAGTCCCCCCACTTTTCTGCTGAAGTTAGGGAAATAACTTTCATTATCTGTTCTCTAGGACCAAAAATTTAACTTCCTTTATGTGTTGCTTTCACTTATATCTTAGCTGCTGTGTGCATTTTTTCTCTAGCTTCTGCTCACTCTATGCTGCCTCAATGAGTAGTTTCTCATTTTCTCAGAATTTCCCATATTTATTACTTCTTACTGCACAATAATATTCTATTATGTGTCCATACATTATAGTTCATTCAACTATTCTACAACTGATGAGGACCCATTCTAAGGTACTTTCCGGTTCTAAGAATGATAACTAACATTTCAAGTCCTTACTGTACCATACTTTGTCCCCTGAAAGGAGATACATTTTTACCCAAGAAAATGATGCTGATAGTGGCAATCAAAAAATCATAGCTGGGATGCTAGGATGAAGAGAAGAGTGTCTTGATAGGATTGCTGAAACAATGATCAGTTTGTGGTTACTTATCTTGCTACAAGGATACATAAGGCTGGGCCAGCTGGGAAGCAGCCATGTGGGACTCTCTCAGCTCTATAGACGCTGTCTCCTGAGACAGTTTAGCCCAAAAGAATGTAGAGATGTATTGGCTCTTTGCCACCAAGCCATCATTCACTCCTCCTGCCCTCACTTTCCCCTTCATGGCTATTTACTGACTGCCACATATCCACTGGGAAACATATGGGGGTTTTCAAGGGAATGGAGTACTCAAGGGGGGACAGGGAAGGGTTGGGCTGACAGCTGAGGAACAGGGACCATCCTGCTTAGCCACAAAGCAGAGGTATAGGGAGAAGTCTGAGAGACTGAGAAAACCAGGAACTGTCAGAGACCAGTAGGAAGGAAGTGATGGAGGCACTTAGAGAAATAGAGAGCCAGGGAAAGGGGTGATCAAGGAGGAATTGCAAGATCCATGAAGACATGAATGCTGTCATTTATTTTTGTAGCTCTCCAAGAGCCTCAGCTGGTGTTCGGTACATAGAGGGTGCTTAATAACAAGTTCAATTTAAGGCATATGAAGCACTTACCTTGAAATAGCCCTGAAAAGTGGGGAGGGGAGCACAATGAGGAGGCTCAGTGGATTGAGAGCAAGGTCTAGAGATGGGGGAGTTCTGGGTTCAAATCTTGCCTCAGACACTTTCTAGCTGTATGATCCTGGGCAAGTCACTTAATTCCCATTGCCTAGTCTTTACTGCTCTTCTGCTTTGTAACCAATACATAGTGTTGATTTTAAGGCAGAAGGTAAAAGTTTAAAAAAAAGAAAGAAATAGCCCACGAGCCCTGTAATAAAAATATTACCATATCTACTTTACAGAAAAGGAATTGAGGCTCAGCCTACAAATGTCAGAATCAAAATCTGAACCCAGGTTCTCCTGATTGGAGACATAATGCCCTTTCTACTATACCATCTTGCCTTCTAAGTCTTTAATAAATATCTACTGCATTGAATTAATTAAAAAGAAGAGAAGGGGAAGGATTTATTTAAGGAAGCACCTTAGCTGGATATCTGTTCTCAAGGGGCTAGGTAGGGCTTCCTAGAATGCTAAAGGTATATGTTCTTTTTTTCATTGGTCCAGAGATAGAGGGAGAAGGGAAAGATTTACTGTTTCTGAAATTAGCTCTTTTATGAACCCTAATTGTTTGGGTCCCCAAATCATTTAATAATATACATTCAGTGCTCACTTTTCTCCTTTCATTCTATTGCTTGTCTTAGAATTCTTTTCCTTGTGGATATGGACCATGTCTGCTCTACCCTACCCTATAGTGTCTAGAACAGTGCTGGGTAGTGTCTGTGAGGGGGATGAGGCTTAAGTGAAAGAGCTCAGAACTGGGAATCAAAGACTTGAGTTCTTGTCTCAGCTCTACCACTAGCTAGCTACAGAACTCAGATGTTGCTATGAAATACTGGAAGCAACTTCCAGGCCATGTATGAGGAAATAGAGGTCCAGATTACCCCTAGAAAGTCCCTTTCAGTTTAAAGATGGGCAACATGTTGGCAAGGTGGAGAGAAAGCCAGGCCTGGAGTCAGGAGAACTCATCTTCCTGAGTTCAAATCAGGCCTCAAACACTTACTAGGTGTGTGATGCTGAGCCAATCATTTAACTCTGGTTGCCTCAGTTTCCCATCCATAAAATGAGCTGGAGAAGGAAATGGCAAACCTATCTAGTATCTTTACCCAGAAAGTTCAAATGGAGTCATGAAGAGTCAGATTCAACTGAACAACAAAGGATAAAGTTTACAAAACACTTTAATTACAACAACTCTGTGAGGTAAGTAATGAAAGTATTATGAATCCCATTTTATAGATGAGGAAATGGGGCCTCAGAGAAGTTAAGTAAATTTCCCATAGTCACACTGCTAATAAATATGAGAGCCAAGATTCAAAGCCAAGTCTCCCAATTGAAGACCCAGGGTCCTATATCCATTATATTATATAGTCTCTTGAATATTTTATGGTTTGTGGTCCCTTATAAATAACTGATTTTCCACCTCTCTCACCAATTCCTAGCTAGGGTAGGAGACATGGACTGCTGTTTTTGTAAACCAGATGGGCAAACAGACAGGAGATATACCCAAACCTTTTAGCCTTTTCCTGGGATTCTGAACATTGTCTAACTGCTTGCCTTCCCTTGAATCCTGAAATAAGGGAAAGTTATGCAAGGGAATAACAGGGGATGTTTCCATTTCCCAGAGGAGGATAGAAACATGAGTCTAAGCCTATTAGCTTAAATTATTCATCTCCCCATTTCCGATACTGTATTAAAGACCATGCAGCAATGGTCAGTATGCTCAATGAACTCGAAAAGTCTTTGGGGACTTCCTAGTACCATAGACAGCAAAATCCAGGTCATGCACTGTGAAAGTCAGATGCCCTGAACTTGGGAGATAGCAGTTAGAGCCAAAGATGAGTTCTGAGCAAAGTTGTACCTGGTTCCCAGGAGTGCTTTCCTCTCACCCTGACTTAAAGGGTTATCTGATAAGGGATGCTACTAAGGAGGTCCAGCTGTCTAGAAGTCAACCATTCTCAATGCCCTGCACAGAAAGACAATTAAAGCAATAATTAAAAAACCATTGGATCTTTTTAAAAATCCAATAATCCTCTTGGCCTGAAAATGTACACTTGGCCTCAGAGGTGGGGGGGGAGAGAAAGAGAGAGAGAAGAGAGAGAGAGAGAGAGAGAGAGAGAGAGAGAGAGAGAGAGAGAGAGAGAGAGAGAGAGAGAGAGAGAGAGAGAGAGAGGACAACTGTTATGATGTCATGAGGGAGGAGAGCCAAGACCAGGAAGGTCCTTAGAAGGTCATGGGGAAGGGGATGTGTCCTGGGCTCAAAGATGGTGATGTTTTGGGCTTTATGCTAAAATTTTTTGACACATTCCTCTCTCCCTTCCCCTTTTTACGTGCCACTATTCACTCAAGTGCCTGCTCAAGTCCCACTCCTCCATGAAGCCTTCTCTGATTATTCTTTGATATTTTGTCCCTTTGAATTCCTAGGATACTTTCTCTGTATTAGACACTTTAGAACTTCATTATATTTTGTATTACAATGTTTACTGTTCACTGTTCCTTACAGCATTCATATCTTATCTCTCAGACCAAACTGAACAATCCTTAACAGTGGGACCAATCATTTCTTAGGATTCTTCCTTCTGTCTATAACAATGGAAAACATTGGAGACAAGATTTGCAGTATTAAGTACTCTGGCAAGTCAGTTTTCTTTGATTTGCGCAGGATCACCCAACTAGTAAGCGTCTGCAGCCAAATTTGAACCTAGGTCCATGTTCCAGGATCAAGTCTCTTTTCACACGCCACCTAATACTTGTGCTACTGACTTTGGGGGTTGTGGTTGAGGAAATTCCTTTGTAAACTGGAAAATGCTTATTAATGCAAAATGATAGTAGAGTTTTACACTTGTACCTAATATCATGGAACAGTCAATTAGTATAGATCTCAATAAATATATAACCTATGTTTATAGGGATTATGAAATAGTGGGAAACGTTCTGGACTTGGAGCTGAACTAAATTCAAATCCTGGTTCTGACATTAGCTGTGTGAACACAGTAAATTCCTCTGAGGTTAATTTTCCAAATCATTAAAATGAGGATAATAATAGCAGTATTATCTACTTCACAGGATTGTTCTTCATTTTTACAATCATAGATTTAAAGCTGGACGGGATCTTGGAGGTCATCTAGTCCAAATGCCTTATACTACAGAAAAACAAACTTCTGATGTGTCTAGAGGTGAAATGACTTGCCCAAAGTCACAAAGGTAGCCAGTGTTAGAAAAGGCATTTGAGAAGGAATCTAGATTAACACTGGGCCAAAAGTCAAAGAGACCTGATTTCAAATCCAGCCTCAGGCACTTTATAGCTATAAAACCCTGGGCAAGTCACTTAATCTTCATTGCCTAGCCCTGGCCATTCTTCTGTCTTAGAACTGAAGGTAAACGAGAAAGAGAACAAGAGAGAGGAGGAGAGGAAGGAAGGAAGGAAGGAAGGAAGGGAGGAAGGAAGGAAGGAAGGAAGGAAGGAAAGAAGGGATTTGAGCCCAGGTTCTCTTATTCCAAATCCAACATTCATTTCACAAAATGCCATTTAATTCAACCACTGGTTTACTATATATGGGGTTCCATGCTAAATGCTGAAGTTTCCTCCTCACTTCTTTATACTTTCACTACCCCCAAAGTTTCCTCTAACCCTTGCTATCTTCACAATGAAAGTAAAAAGAATTTAAACTTATGAAGAAGATAGGTAACTTGAAGCAGAAATCACATCCAGACTTATTGGGCTTCATTTCAGCACCCAACCCTCACAAAGCTTACCCTAATCTCTTCTCAGAAAGATCTCCAGTTTGGGAGTAATATAAACAGCTCACCCCTTAAGGATGTGTGGTGTTTGTTTCTTCCTGAAGAAAACACAAAGTTCCTCTAATCCAAGAAGACATTACTAACCCTTGGCATCAAACAAACTCGCTCTCCTTTGGAATTGGCCCCTCCTGAGCAGACAATTGTGATGGGGCTTTGGAAGGAATGAGGGTGCTTGGTTCCCTTTCATTTTCAGACCATCTTAGTAAAATCGTAAACCTAGAGGATTCAAGTTTGACTGGTACTGTTCTCACAATTCATGCCTCCTTTCCCTAGAGAATCTCCACATGTCTATTTTAAATAACTTTTTTTCTTTTGCTCTCTCCCTCTCCCTCTTTAAGAACAACTACAAATCTTCTCTGAGAACAGCTTTTCTTTGGGGTGGAATTTAGTTCTGACAGTCAAACATTCATGAGATGGGGTGTCGGGTGAATAATGATTAAATGAATTATCTCTGCAGTGAGGCAAAGCTTAGAGCTGGGGCTGCTCACTCATTCTCTTGCTCACAGCAATGCAGTTGTTCCAAGCTTCCATTTCCTAAAGATTTGGCTGTTGCCTTTTCAAGGAGAATCGATTTTAAAAAAAAAAATGGAATAAAAGAAGCAAATTGAGGAGTGGGTGCAAGTGTAGGAAGTAGGGATAAAGTCTTCTTCATCCTACCCTATGAACTCACCCACTAGACTAGAGAGGATGTGAGCAGAAGAAGATAGACTCAACAACTGACCTCCCACAGGCTCACAGAATCTTAAAGTTAGAAGGCATATGACTGATTTTAGTCTAGTGTTCTTATTTTGCAGATCCACTAGGGAAGTGACTTGGCTAAGGTCACATAGCTAGTGAATGGCACAACTAAAACTCCATTTATAAATTTAATTTCATTTATTTTAATAAACAAAAATCTACTTTATTTTCCTCCTATCCACTCCACTGGCAAAAGAAAAAAAAGAAAAAGAAAATCCTTGTAAGAAATATGTGTAGAATTAAGCAAAACCTGGTCATGTCCAAAAAAGATGTTTCCTTCTGCACCCTGAGTTCATCATCTCTCTGTAGGAGGTGAGTGGTATGTCTCATCACCAACTCTGGAATGGGGTTGGATCACTGCACTGATCAGAATTCTTAAGTCTTTAAAAATCTTATCTTTGCAATATTTTTGTCATTGTGAAATTGTTCTTCTGGTTCTTCTCACCTTATCAGTTCATATAAGTCTTACTGAATTTCTCAGAACCCATGCCTTTTATCATGGGTTGTTTTTTTTTTTATTTTAAAAAGTATCAGTTCAGGACTTCCGGTTAAGATGGCGGCTTAGAGAAAGCTCAAGTTCAGATCTCCGGAAAACCCTTCCCAAACGATCTCAAACTATAAGCTCCTAAGGCGCCGAAATTCAAAACTATCAACAGCACAGACCCTGGGAACCCTCCTCCTGGACCTGGACCCGGATCGAAAGGTACGGCTCCCCTTAAAAGCCAGAACCCCAGATCCCTTGGACCTCAGGGGTAGGAGCGCAGAGTCCAAGGCTCCCAGAAGCCGCAGCCCGGCCAGGCTCAGAGAGCAGGGTCCTCGGAACAACAACCCTCAGGGCCTTCTATCCGAGTCCCAGTGAAAGTCACTGCCTGGAGTAAGACAGCCTCAGGGGCTGGATACTGCTATCCAAGTCTCAGTGAAAGTCCCGGCCCTCGGAGCTTGGGTTAGCTGCAGCCCATCCCCCCGCAGGCCGACGAAACAGCCTCACGGCCAGCGATTCTGAAGGCAACTTCCTGAAAGCAACGTGGTCCGACCCTTCCATTCCAGTTCCAGTGAGGCATATTCAGTTTAACCCAGGGAAAGCTCATAGAACCATCTGCCCAGGACTAAAGCCTCTGAACACCAGACAGAGACAAGAAAAGCCAATCCTCCACATTCAGAGATGGAAAACTCCACAGAAGCACAGAAGCCCCAAAATACCAAGAAAAATAAGAAGAAAGGGGCGACTTTGGACACATTCTATGGAGCCAAAATACAAAATACAGAGCAGATAGAAGATAATATAAAAGAAAATGCTCCAAAACCTTCCAAAGGAAATGGAAACTCTCCACAAACCTATGAAGAATTTGAATCAGAAATGACCAAAAAGATGGAAGCCTTCTGGGAGGAAAAGTTGGAAATAATGCAAAAGAAATTCACGCATCTACAAAACCGGTATGATGAAACTGAAAAGGAAAACCAGGCTTTAAAGGCCAGAATCAGGCAGCTGGAAGACAACGATCGTGTAAAAGAGCAAGAATTAATAAAGCAAAGCCAAAATACCAAGAAATTAGAAGAGAACATAAAATATCTCACCGACAAGGTGATAGATCTGGAAAATAGGGGGAGAAGGGATAATTTAAGAATAATTGGACTCCCAGAAAAGCCAGAAATAAACACCAAACTGGACATGGTGATACAAGATATAATCAAAGAAAATTGCCCAGAGATTCTAGAACAAGGGGGCAATACAGCCACTGACAGAGCTCACAGAACACCTTCTACACTAAACCCCCAAAAGACAACTCCCAGGAATGTAATTGTCAAATTCCAAAGCTATCAAACAAAAGAAAAAATCCTATAGGAAGCCAGAAAAAGACAATTTAGATATAAAGGAATGCCAATCAGGGTCACACAAGACCTTGCAAGTTCTACTCTGAATGATCGTAAGGCATGGAACATGATCTTCAGAAAGGCAAGAGAGCTGGGTCTCCAACCAAGAATCAGCTACCCAGCAAAACTGACTATATACTTCCAAGGGAAAGTATGGGCATTCAACAAAATAGAAGACTTCCAACTTTTTGCAAAGAAAAGACCAGAGCTCTGTGGAAAGTTTGATACCGAAAATCAAAGAGCAAGGAATACCTGAAAAGGTAAATATTAAGGAAAGGGGAAAATGTTATCTTCTTCTTTTACTCAAACTCTCTTCTATAAGGACTACATTTATATCAACCTATGTATACTAATATGTGGGGGAAATGTAATGTATAAATAGGGGGTAAAGAAAGACCAAATAGAATAATCATTCTCACACAAAGATTCATATGGGAAGGGGAGGGGAAGAAAACTCCTATAAGAAGGAGAGGAAGAGAGGGGGGGGGGGTTACTTAAACCTCAATCTCAGGGAAATCAACTCTGAGAGGGAAAAACATCCAGATCCATTGGGATCTTGAATTCTATCTTACCCAACAAGGGTAAGGAGAAGGGAAAACCAAGGTGGGGAGGGGGAGAGGGAGAACAAAAAGGGAGGGAAAGAGAGGGGGGAGGGGGAGGGAACAAAAAGGGAGGGACTAAAAAGGGAAACATCAAGGGAGGGGACAAGGGGGACTGTTTCAAAGTAAATCACTGGACTAAAAGGTAGAGCCGAAGAAGAAAAGGTTAGAATTAGGGAAGGCAATCAAAATGCCAGGGAGTCCACAAATGACAATCATAACTTTGAACGTGAATGGGATGAACTCACCCATAAAACGTAGACGAATAGCAGAATGGATTAGAATCCAAAACCCTACCATATGTTGTCTTCAAGAAACACACATGAGGCGGGTTGACACCCACAAGGTCAGAATTAAAGGATGGAGTAAGACCTTCTGGGCTTCAACTGATAGAAAGAAGGCAGGAGTGGTAATCATGATATCTGATAAAGCCAATGCAAAAATAGACCTGATTAAAAGGGATAGGGAAGGTAATTATATTTTGTTAAAAGGGACTATAGACAATGAGGAAATATCATTAATCAATATGTATGCACCAAATAATATAGCACCCAAATTTCTAATGGAGAAACTAGGAGAATTGAAGGAAGAAATAGACAATAAAACCATACTAGTGGGAGACTTAAACCAACCATTATCAAATTTAGATAAATCAAATCAAAAAATAAATAAGAAAGAGGTAAAAGAAGTGAATGAAATCTTAGAAAAATTAGAATTAATAGACATATGGAGAAAAATAAATAGGGATAAAGAGGAATACACCTTCTTCTCAGCACCACATGGCACATTCACAAAAATTGACCATACATTAGGTCACAGAAACATAGCAAACAAATGCAGAAAAGCAGAAATAATGAATGCAGCCTTCTCAGATCACAAGGCAATAAAAATAATGATTAGTAATGGTACATGGAAAACCAAATCTAAAACCAATTGGAAATTAAACAATATGATACTCCAAAACCGTTTAGTTAAAGAAGAAATCATAGAAACAATTAATAATTTCATCGAGGAAAATGACAATGGCGAAACATCCTTTCAAACCTTTTGGGATGCAGCCAAAGCGGTAATCAGAGGTAAATTCATATCCCTGAATGCTTATATTAACAAACAAGGGAGAGCAGAGATCAATCAATTGGAAATACAAATGAAAAAACTGGAAAGCGATCAAATTAAAAACCCCCAGCAGAAAACCAAATTAGAAATCCTAAAAATTAAGGGAGAAATTAATAAAATCGAAAGTGATAGAACTATTGATTTAATAAATGAGACAAGAAGCTGGTACTTTGAAAAAAACAAACAAAATAGACAAGGTACTGGTCAATCTAATTAAAAAAAGGAAGGAAGAAAAGCAAATTCACAGCATTAAAGATGAAAAGGGGGACAGCACCTCTGATGAAGAGGAAATTAAGGCAATCATTAGAAATTACTTTGCCCAATTATATGGCAATAAATACACCAATTTAGGAGAAATGGATGAATATATACAAAAATACAAACTGCCTAGACTAACAGAAGAGGAAATAGAATTCCTAAATAATCCCATATCAGAAATTGAAATCCAACAAGCCATCAAAGAACTTCCTAAGAAAAAATCCCCAGGGCCTGATGGATTCACCTGTGAATTCTATCAAACATTCAGACAACAGTTAATCCCAATACTACACAAACTATTTGACATAATAAGCAAAGAGGGAGTTCTACCAAACTCCTTTTACGACACAAACATGGTACTGATTCCAAAACCAGGCAGGTCAAAAACAGAGAAAGAAAACTATAGGCCAATCTCCCTAATGAATATAGATGCAAAAATCTTAAATAGGATACTAGCAAAAAGACTCCAGCAAGTGATCAGAAGGATCATTCACCATGATCAAGTAGGATTCATACCAGGGATGCAGGGCTGGTTCAACATTAGGAAAACCATCCACATCATTGACCACATCAACAAGCAAACTAGCAAGAACCACATGATTATTTCAATAGATGCAGAAAAAGCCTTTGATAAAATACAACACCCATTCCTATTAAAAACACTAGAAAGCATAGGAATAGAAGGGTCATTCCTAAAAATAATAAACAGTATATATCTAAAACCAACAGCTAATATCATCTGCAATGGGGATAAACTAGATGCATTCCCAATAAGATCAGGAGTGAAACAAGGATGCCCATTATCACCTCTACTATTTGACATTGTACTAGAAACACTAGCAGTAGCAATTAGAGAAGATAAAGGAATTGAAGGCATCAAAATAGGCAAGGAGGAGACCAAGTTATCACTCTTTGCGGATGACATGATGGTCTACTTAAAGAATCCTAGAGATTCAACCAAAAAGCTAATTGAAATAATCAACAACTTTAGCAAAGTTGCAGGATACAAAATAAACCCACATAAATCATCAGCTTTTCTATATATCTCCAACACAGCTCAGCAGCAAGAACTAGAAAGAGAAATCCCATTCAAAATCACCTTAGACAAAATAAAATACCTAGGAATCTACCTCCCAAGACAAACACAGGAACTATATGAACACAACTACAAAACACTCGCCACACAACTAAAACTAGACTTGAACAAATGGAAAAACATTAACTGCTCATGGATAGGACGAGCCAATATAATAAAAATGACCATCCTACTGTAATGGTGGAAATTTAGGGGAGATGGGAGAGGTTATAATATTGTAATGGTTAAGAATGTGGCTACAGGATTTATGTAATATTAAACAATGGCCGCCAAGGAATTTACTTATGAAATTCCTAAAAATGAAACACTCAAGTCAGAATGAAGTTTATGGAGGTTTAATCACACTGGGAGTAGGGAAAAGGATAGGGAGAGAAGGAGAGAAGGAGAGAAGAGAAAAAGGGAAAGGGGCTACTCAACCTCTGACCAAGGCAGAGGGAGTTTTAGGCCCAAAGGCCCAGGTGGAAAGAATCAGTCCTTAACTCACGTGACCGATCTGAAGGAAAGCTGTCTGCGGGCGTCCTCTCTGTCCAAGCTCCTAACACCAACTCTTCCTAACACCAACTGGCGTCTCCCTCTCCCCACAGGAAGTGCGCGAATTCCAGAGGCTGTTCCCTACCTCACTTCCTGTGTCTCACAAAATCCAATGGTTGGCTCTAGCTTGGCTTAGGACAGCCCAGGTGGGCAGTTAGTTATTTCTGATTTGTCATTGACTAGCACATGCCCGTGTAGTGTGGGTGTGCACAATTTTTGGGTGCTAGACCAAGATGGAGACTTTTAAAATTCACAATCCCCCCTGATGATGATTGGGAGACTAGTCTCCCCAATTGATCACTAAACATAAGCATACTGCACCCCAAAAATTTCTAACTGTAAGTGTATACAAAATTTTTTTTTATCCACTAAGAGGAAAATTATAATAGTTGTAAATATGGGAAATAGAGGAGAGAGAAAGACAGCAAACCAATGTTTTGCTGGGCGCATTGACAAAAGTCAATTAGGGGGCAGTCCCCTTTGGCATAAGAGTGTACATTCAAAAAATGTTCAATCAACCACACCCCAAGGTTCATTCTGGATCTTCCTGTAGTGAAAAGGTTTAGATATCTTTCTGCAAACAGTTCATTCTCTGGATTCAGTTAGTTAGCAAGCTTCTTCTCTGAAGATTTATCTCGAACAAAATTTAAATCTTGGATTTGATGAAATACAATCCCCCCTGAAGAAAGTGTTGAAAAAACACTGAGTCCAGCTGAGGATTCAAGTTTCAGTTGTGGGGGTGTGTGAGTTAATTCAAAAGAAAAACAAAACGATATGAAAATAAAATCAAAATCAAAAGAAGAAAAAGGGAAAAAATATAGACCTTTTATATATATATATATATATATATATATATTAAAGAAGAATTCAAAATCAGTATCAAAATCAAAAAAAAATCTATGTATACAAAATTTTAGAAAGCAAGAAAAAAAAAATTTTTTTTTTATTTTTACAGGCCCCTGTATTAGGGTCCAGTTAAGTAATTTCTAATCCCACAAGTCTGTAGGACAGAATGTAGCATAATTTTACTTCCCCATTTGCAGCCAAGGCTACAGGAAGTTGCCATACTATAGGAGAGAAAAAAGAGGACCAGATTTTTATTTTATATCTAGGGAAGTGTTATTCCCTCGTCTGATTTTACCTTCGTTCTCAGGGATGGATGGAGCCAGGATGGTAGCCAACCTTAGGTACTTGTCTGTAGGTATTTTCACGAAGAGTGTGGATACAGGGAAGGCCTACATCTTAACGTCTGTCAAGTGTCGCAACCCCGAGTCTCACACTAGGTTCAAGTCCTTAGTGTTGGCTTAGAAATGCATTAAGTCTTCCTGGATTGGTCTTTGATTTTTAGACCTGTGAGCTCTTTTGGCATTATCCAGGTTATCTCTGTGCTCCTTGTTTGATCTCGTTCCTAGAATCAGACACAAACACTAATCATAGTCCCACAACAATTATCAATAAATGGCAGGTTCCCATAGTCTAAAGCTGTTTGGGTGCGTATTAGTAATAACAGCATGTATATATATTTAAACTAATATTGTAGAATAAAAATTAATATTGATCATATGTACCTTAAGTACATAGAAATGAGAAAAAGGGAAAAAATAAAATAATGTAAAAATAATAATAATAAAATAAGGAAAAGAGAAAAAAAGAAAAAAGGAAAAAAATTAAATTTAGGAATTCAATGTGTCAAAAGCAGAATAAAACAGTTCCACTTGTCAATGTATAGTTATCTCCAATGCATGTATAGGATACAGTCAATCAGTCTCAACAGAAGATGCTCTCTTTACATGAGAACAGTGAATCCAAGAGTCCTTTTCTCCAACCTTTATAGATGTTGGAGTAGTTAACAATATTTGGAATGGTCCTTCCCAGGAAGGCTGGGTTGCTCCTGTACGCTGGAAGTTCTTTATATACACGTTGTCTCCTGGGTTCAGGTCGTGAAGTGAGAAATCTAGTGGTCCAGCTTGTACTGCAGCTCCAGATTCATGTAGCTCACGCAGTTTGTGCTGTAATTCCTGTATATAGGAAGCAATAGTAGTATCTCCCCCTAATAGCGATGTATAAGCCGGGGAGAAAGGCTTAGCCTGTATAGGCGGATGTCCAAAAAGCATCTCAAATGGTGAAATATGTAAGTCTCCTCTAGGCCTGCTTCTAAGATAAAATAGGGCCAAAGGGAGAATTTCAGGCCATTTTAAATGGGTCTCAGTGCATAATTTTCCAATCATAGTTTTAAGTTCTTTGTTCATCCTCTCAACTTGGCCTGAACTCTGGGGATGATATGGAACATGGAATTTGGGAGTTATCCCCAAGCAAGAATATATCTGGTTTAGAACAGAATCAGTAAAATGACTCCCCCTATCGGAATCAATACGTGCTGGTAGGCCAAAGCGAGGAATAATTTCTTTTAAAAGCACCTTAGCAACAAAAGCTGCTGTGGCTCGGGCTGTAGGAAATGCTTCCGGCCATCTGGTCAGTTGGTCTACTATGACCAAACAAAATTTATATTGTCCAGCCTTTGGCATCGTTATAAAATCTATCTGCAGGTGCTCAAAAGGTGTGTAAGCCAGAGGACGTCCACCAAAGGCTTTACCACGAAAGGCATGTTGGTTATATGCCTGGCAGGTAGAGCAGGATGAACACACTTTAGAGGCTATGGTAGTTATGCCAGGGGCTATCCATACTCTCTTAACAGAGTCCACGATGCCCTGGGTGCCAAAGTGGCCATTATTATGAACAGATTGGCAAATTTGGTGATAGAAACTTCTAGGGAGCAGGGGTTTTCCTTCAGATGACACCCAGACTCCATTGATCTGTTTTGCTTTGAATTTCTGTTTCCATTTTTCCACTTCCTTCTCATCATAGGAAAGTGATAAATTTGAGTCATCAGTAGTTGTTAATGTTAGAAGTAATTCAGGCCCTTCTATGGCTGCTAGCTTTGCAGCAGCATCTGCTCGGTCATTTCCCCTAGAGACAGAGTCGGTGCCACCTGTATGGGCTGAGCAATGAACTACAGCTAGGGCTTCAGGCAGCTGAAGAGCAGAAAGGACTTCATTAATAATTTCAGCATTAGCTATGGATTTTCCAGCTGAGGTTAAAAATCCTCTCTGGAGCCATAGCATCCCGACTGAGTGACAAATGCCAAAAGCATATCTAGAATCCGTATAAATTGTTGCCTTTTTATCTTTGGCAATTATACAGGCATGTTTCAGAGCTATGAGTTCAGCTCCTTGAGCGCTAATGTTAGAAGGTAATGAGGCTGACCACTCAGTGGCAAATTCTGAGACTACGGCAGCTCCACTATAGCGTATGCCATCCCTCATGAAAGAAGAACCATCAGTAAATAAGATCAGGTCTGAGTTCTTTAAGGGAGTGTCCAAGAGATCATCTCGAGGCTTTTCTGCCATGGACACTAGTGTTTCACAACTGTGTAATGGTTCTCCTGAAGTTGGTAAGTCTGGAAGCAAGGTGGCAGGATTAAGGGTTGAACAGCGTTTCAAAGTAATATTTTCATTATTTAGCAAGGTTATTTCATACCTTGTAATTCGCTGATCAGAAAATGCCTGTGTTCTCTGTCTTAGCAATAATGCTTCTACCTCATGTGGACACATAATTGTCAATGGGCATCCTAATACTAGATCAACGGTTTTTGTCACTAGTAAAGCAGTAGCAGCCACTCCTCTAAGGCATGGTGGTGCTCCTGAAGCTATTGGGTCCAACTGGGCTGAATAATAGGCAACTGGACGCTGAGAAGGCCCCAGAGTCTGAGTTAAAACGCCTGAGGCTACTCCTCTTCGCTCATGTACATACAGAGTGAATGGCTTGTTGTAATTTGGGATGCCTAGAGCAGGGGCAGATAAGATAGCCTTTTTTAGCTCTGATAGAGCTGACATGTGTTCAGGCTCTAATTTGAGGGGTTCAGGGACTGCATCCCTTGTTAGTGCTATAAGAGGTTTAGTAATTTCCCCATAGCAAGGAATCCATTGTCTGCAAAACCCTGTTGCTCCCAGAATTGCTCTTAACTGTTTTTTAGTAGTAGGAGCACTCAATTTTTGAATATTCTCAATTCGCTTGGGAGAAATAGAGCGGGCACCAGCTGTCAGAATGAACCCCAAATATTCTACTTTGGGGAGACACCACTGAACTTTATCCTTCGAGATCTTATGACCTCTTTTGTGCAATTCCAAAAGAAGGTGTTTACTATCTTCCTGACATGTTTCTGCATCCACGGAAGCCAAGAGTAGGTCATCTACATATTTTATTAATTTGCTGTTTTTAAATTTTATATTACCTGTATCTTGTCCCAAAATTTGTGCAAATAAGGTTGGACTTTCTACATAACCCTGGGGCAGCCGACTCCAGGAATATTGTATGCCATTCCAGGTGAAAGCAAAAATATGCCTCGAGTTCTCATGTATGGGTATAGAGAAGAAGGCTGAGCACAAGTCTACTACTGTAAAGTATGTAGCTGTGCTAGGAATAGAAGAAATAATAGTATTGATATTGGGAACTATGGAGTGTCTCTTTATAACGTGATTGTTCACAGCCCTCAAATCCTGTACGAATCTATAGAGGTGTTTTCCATCGGGTCCCCTTTTTGGTTTTTTAACGGGGAGGATGGGCGTGTTGTATTCAGATTTACAAGGGAAAATTATTCCTTGGTCAATTAAAGAATTTATTATTGGGGTAATGCCCTCCATTGCCTCCTTGGAAAGAGGATACTGAGGAATGCAAGGAGGTGGGCCTGATTTAGTTTTTATTTGCACGGGAGTAGCTGATTTAAGTAAGCCTACATCAGTAGAAGATGTGGCCCAAAGAGACTCTGGTATATCTGTAGGTATTTCAAAGGTGGGAGGCTCCTTTGCCTCCTGGCTCTCTGAGAGAAATACAGGGAGTAAATTTAAGGTTTCCTCGGGCACTTCTAAAGAAAGGGAGCCATCTGGGGCACACATTATTGTGGCTTGTAATTTGCATAGTAAATCTCTCCCCAGCAAATTTGTGGGAGATCCAGGCATTAAAAGAAAAGAGTGCTCAACAGTTAGGGGTCCCACGCGTACCATGCGAGGAGAAAGTTTTGGGACCTTTAACGGTTTTCCTGAAACACCTACTACATTTAAAGAGCCAATAGAATCACATTTCTCATCTGGTTTGCTTACTAGAACTGACCTAGATGCTCCAGTGTCTAAAAGACAGTCATAGTATGAATTTCCTACCTTTAAAGTGACATGAGGTTCCTTACTGTTCGGGGGGGAATATATAGGGATTATTGGCATTAAAATATCAGGGTCTGGAAAATCAAAGGTCTCATTCTTTGATTCCAGGGCCCTCACCCCCCCTTCACACCTTCATAAAGATGCTTGGGCAGTTTTTTGGGACCCTCCACGCTGTTGGGGTTGTTCACCCTGAGTGTAGCGTGGTCGAGCTCCATTTCTTATATATTGTTGTTGGGCATTTCTTTTGGTAGTATCATTTTCTGTATTTTGAGCATCGTCATTTTGATTGGCATTGTGGTTCCTATATTTATTATTCCTAAAGGTGTTATTATTTCTTGTTTCCCGTAGTCTGCTCCTACAGACTATCATTGCATGGCCTCTCTTCCCACAGAAGAGGCATATTAAGGGGTTTGTTAATGATCTATCTGTGGATTCCTGCAAAGGGGCCATGGTTTCTCCCTTACTTTTCAATTGTTCCTTTAAAATTTCAATTTCTTTTTCTAAGTCTGATACTGATTTATTGTGTGTCTCAGGTTTTTTTGTACGATTCTTATAGGCATATGTTGCTACTTTCCTCAGTTCTTCGAGGTCCATAGACTCCCAGTTGGGACAGTTGGTTTCAAAGTAGTCTTTTACTGCTGAACAACAATTCCTAACGAATTGTCTGCGTATATGTTTAATGTCTTTTTCTCTGGACAAATCAAGGTCCATATATGTACTTCCTACGTCAATAAGTCTGTCCATAAAGTGGGAGGGGGTCTCATTAATTTCCTGCCGGGATTGTTCAAATTTTTCCCATGCATCAGGGCTATCAGAGCAGTCTCTCATGGCTTTTAATAATGCTTCTCTGGGCAGGGCTAGTTTTGTGTGATCCTGTACAATATTAGGGTTCCAGTGTGGATCTACAGTTGGCCAGTGATGAGCTCCTCTACCACTTTTCTTATTAGCTAGAGAGATGACATTATTTTTCTCTCTCTTTGTCAGAAATGTATCTAACAAATTCTCCACATCCAACCAAGAAGGGTCAAAGTTTCTGAATATATTTTCTAATTTTTCTATAACCAACTTTGGTTCTGCCTCAAATGATTGAACATTGTGCTTGAATTTTTCTAAATCATCAGGTTTAAAAGGTGTATAGTGTCTTACAGACACCAAGTTCCCTTCTTTATTAAAGGTGGGTACTTCCCTCAATGGAAATAAACTTCTGTCTAAACTATCTGGTGTTACTGTTTCTAGGCTACTTGCTCCATTTTCAATGTTAGGATTATTAGCTGTTGGAGCATGGGGGTTGGAGATTAGAGCAAGAGTGGAGGGGAGGGGAGGGGGAAGGGCTGGGGCAGGAACAGGGGGTGGGGCTGGAGCATGAGCATGGGTAGGGGGAAGGGCAGGGGGAGGATCCGGGGCAGGAACAGGGGGTGGGGCTAGAGCATGAGCATGGGTGGGGGGAAGGGCAGGGAGAGGATCCCGGGCTGAGGAGGCAGGGTAAGAGGTATGAATGGAAGGAGGAACCAGGGTGTGAGGGGCAAGAATGGCAGGGGGAGGGGCTGGGTGGTCAGGATGGGGAGGAGCTGGTTGGTGTGAAGGGGCTTCTATTTGAGCCAAATCGTTTTGGGCAGGGTTGGTCAGGGAGTCTGATAATGATGGGGAATGGAGAGTTAAATCACTCCTATTGTGGGATGTTTTTAACTCCCTATCAATGTTTTGCAGGAAGGTTCTTATCTCTCCCCATTTGTCCTGTTTAATTTCATCCAGGGAAGTTTTTATCTCTCCCCATCTTCCCTGATTAAGTTCAGCCAGGGAAGTTTTTATCTCTTGCCATGTTTCCTCCCTAACTTCATCCCGTTCCATCAATTGTTGATAAATAAGAGTAATTTCTTTTTTAATTTGTTCAATACAAGCATTTTGGTTCCGAATTCTTTGATCAGTGATAGTAATCAATTCTTTATGTTGCTGATCAATAAATGTGTGCAATTCTGTAATTCTCTGATCAGTTATAATATTCTGTTCCCTAACTTTTTGAGTAAAAATATTATTCTGTTCCTGAAGTTGCTCCCCAATAAAAGTGTGGAGTTCCCTAATACGTTGATCAGTAATATTATATTGCTCCGTGATTTGGTTTTCCATAAAAGTGTGTAATTCCTTAATTTGTTTAGTAATAGAAGGAACAAGGGAGTGTTCTCTCTTAGAGGTTAGGTATATCATTGTAAGTACAACAATTACAATCCCAAGGAAGATGAATATAATGGTCACGATGAGGTTTATAGTTTCTGAAAAATACCATCCTAGAGGAACACCTACTAAAAATCCAATGCACTTGGTCATTGAACTTATAAGCCAATTCAGAAGCAAAGCAGACATTGGTTGTAGCCACATTTTTTCTTTCTTTGAGTCAATTGCTAGGTTGCCTGTACCTTTTTTTTTTTCTTGTCTACAACCCAATACAGGTTAAGGGCCTATTGTGTTGTAAATTCTCCTTATCAAGCTTCTGGGAGGGGTTACAAAAACCCTCATACAGGAAGGTAGAAGCTATGAAAGGGCTGATTAGGAGTGAATAGACCGTAAACAAAAGGCCAAACTAAACCTCCTTCTTTTACAAAGTGGGTATGGGTGGGTCCCAGCAATCTTCTTTAGTCCTCAGGCTAAAACCGCTAGGACCATGTGCTGTCTTCCTTGAGCAAAGCCCACTTAAATTTTTAAGACTAGAAAGGCCAGGAAACAGAAAAAAATGGGTTTTAAATTAGCTCCCTAGCTGTATTCAGCTGGTTTTTTGTTTTTTTTGCTTTTTGCGGACTAGGAGCTCCTAAGAGCTCCTTCTGAGATTCCTCGTTGCTACCTGCCTCTCAATCTACTAAGCCACCTCCTTAAAGTAAAAGGAGGCGGAAATGAGAGACAAAAAAGGGAGAAGAAAAAAAATCCTGTTGACCCCAATTTAACTTAAGGGGTAAAGGGAAAAGAGAAAAGGTGTTTTATACTCACCTGTTCTGGCAGCTGTGTCTTTAAGCTAAGGTATTTGGTAACAGGACTGACGGAGCAATAAGTGGGTTGAAAAGGCAAGAAAATTCAGGAAATTTATTGAGGTTCTAGAAACCTTCCAAGCACTAAGGCAGGGCCAAGAGCCAGAGGGGGTAGCCGGGGTGGGATTTCTCCCAGGTGATAGTAAGGAGATCAGAAGACTGATAAGGTTCTTTTTCCCCGTAGTGGTTCGCCAATACTGTAATGGTGGAAATTTAGGGGAGATGGGAGAGGTTATAATATTGTAATGGTTAAGAATGTGGCTACAGGATTTATGTAATATTAAACAATGGCCGCCAAGGAATTTACTTATGAAATTCCTAAAAATGAAACACTCAAGTCAGAATGAAGTTTATGGAGGTTTAATCACACTGGGAGTAGGGAAAAGGATAGGGAGAGAAGGAGAGAAGGAGAGAAGAGAAAAAGGGAAAGGGGCTACTCAACCTCTGACCAAGGCAGAGGGAGTTTTAGGCCCAAAGGCCCAGGTGGAAAGAATCAGTCCTTAACTCACGTGACCGATCTGAAGGAAAGCTGTCTGCGGGCGTCCTCTCTGTCCAAGCTCCTAACACCAACTCTTCCTAACACCAACTGGCGTCTCCCTCTCCCCACAGGAAGTGCGCGAATTCCAGAGGCTGTTCCCTACCTCACTTCCTGTGTCTCACAAAATCCAATGGTTGGCTCTAGCTTGGCTTAGGACAGCCCAGGTGGGCAGTTAGTTATTTCTGATTTGTCATTGACTAGCACATGCCCGTGTAGTGTGGGTGTGCACAATTTTTGGGTGCTAGACCAAGATGGAGACTTTTAAAATTCACACTACCCAAACTTATTTATATATTTAGTGCCATACCCATTGAACTACCAAAATACTTCTTCACTGATTTAGAAAAAACCATAACAAAGTTCATTTGAAAGAACAAAAGATCAAGGATATCCAGGGAAATAATGAAAAAAAACACATATGATGGGGGCCTTGCAGTCCCTGACCTAAAACTATATTACAAAGCAGCAGTCATCAAAACAATTTGGTACTGGCTAAGAAACAGAAAGGAAGATCAGTGGAATAGACTGGGGGAAAGCGACCTCAGCAAGACAGTATACGATAAACCCAAAGATCCCAGCTTTTGGGACAAAAATCCACTATTCGATAAAAACTGCTGGGAAAATTGGAAGACAGTGTGGGAGAGACTAGGAATAGATCAACACCTCACACCCTACACCAAGATAAATTCAAAATGGGTGAGTGACTTAAACATAAAGAAGGAAACCATAAGTAAATTGGGTAAACATAGAATAGTATACATGTCAGACCTTTGGGAGGGGAAAGGCTTTAAAACCAAGCAAGATATAGAAAGAATCACAAAATGTAAAATAAATAATTTTGACTACATCAAACTAAAAAGCTTTTGTACAAACAAAACCAATATAACTAAAATCAGAAGGGAAACAACAAATTGGGAAAAAATCTTCATAGAAACCTCTGACAAAGGTTTAATTACTCATATTTATAATGAGCTAAATCAATTGTACAAAAAATCAAGCCATTCTCCAATTGATAAATGGGCAAGGGAAATGGATAGGCAGTTCTCAGATAAAGAAATCAAAACTATTAACAAGCACATGAAGAAGTGTTCTACATCTCTTATAATCAGAGAGATGCAAATCAAAACAACTCTGAGGTATCACCTCACACCTAGCAGATTGGCTAACATAACAGCAAAGGAAATTAATGAATGCTGGAGGGGATGTGGCAAAATAGGGACATTGATTCATTGCTGGTGGAGCTGTGAACTGATCCAACCATTCTGGAGGGCAATTTGGAACTATGCCCAAAGGGCGACAAAAGAATATCTACCCTTTGACCCAGCCATAGCACTGCTGGGACTGTACCCCAAAGAGATAATGGACACAAAGACTTGTACAAAAATATTCATAGCTGCGCTCTTTGTGGTGGCCCAAAACTGGAAAACGAGGGGATGCCCATCAATTGGGGAATGGCTGAACAAACTGTGGTATATGTTGGTGATGGAATACTATTGTGCTAAAAGGAATAATAAAGTGGAGAAGTTCCATGGAGACTGGAACAACCTCCAGGAAGTGATGCAGAGCGAGAGGAGCAGAACCAGGAGAACATTGTACACAGAGACTAATACACTGTGGTATAATCGAACGTAATGGACTTCTCCATTAGTGGCGGTGTAATGTCCCTGAACAACTTGCAGGGATCCAGGAGAAAAAAACACCATTCATAAGCAAAGGATAAACTATGGGAGTGGAAACACCGAGAAAAAGCAACTGCCTGAATACAGAGGTTGAGGGGACATGACAGAGGATAGACTCTAAATGAACACTCTAATGCAAATACTATCAACAAAGCAATGGGTTCAAATCAAGAAAACATCTAATGCCCAGTGGATTTACGCGTTGGCTATGGGGGGTGAGGGGGGGGAGGAAAAGAAAATTATCTATGTCTTTAACGAATAATGCTTGGAAATGATCAAATAAAATATATTTTTTTAAAAAAAAGTATCAGTTCAAAGACAGAAGAGTGGTAAGGGCTAGGTAATTGAGCTTAAGTGACCTGCCCAGGTCACATAGGTAGTAAGGGTCTGAGGCCAAATTTGAACCCAGGACCTCCCAACCCCAGGCCTGGCTCTCTATCCACTGAACCACCTAGCTGCTCCTCCTTTTATCATTTCTCATGTCATAAGAAAATTCCACCACAATCATAGCTTGTTATTAACTTTTTTGTTGTTTATTTCCATGTTTTTCCCACTGAACCAAAGAAGCCTCAGTTCCCCTTTCCTCACTTTCCTCTCCCATGAAGACACTTACTCTGATGATTAAGTCTATTACCCTGGGCAAGTCACATGAGCTTTCTCAGCCATGTCTGTAAAAGTAAGATATTAAACTACATGGCCTCTTTATACATCTGAAGCAGTTCCCCTAAAAGGCATATTAAGAAATCCAAAGTCTTCAGCTGGTGTGATGTGCTGTTCCATACATTCATACATGTTTTCATTCAACAAGCATTTATTTAAAGGGACAGCTAAGTGGCTGAGTAGAAATTGGATAATTTCTTGTAATATTATGTCTCGTCTTTTTTTGTTTTTGTTTTTGTTCTAGGCTTTCAAGTAGTCCAATAATTCTCTAATTGTCTCTCCTGGATCTGTTTTCCATGTCAGTTGTCTCTTTAATGAGATATTTCATGTTTCCTTCTATCTTTTCATTCTTTTGATTTTGCTTTATTTTTTTTTTTTGCTGTCTCATGAGATCATTATCTTTTGCCCAATTCTAGTCTTTAAAGACTGATTTTCAGCTATGATCTTTTGATTTTCCTTTTTGGTTTGATCCATCTTGCTTTTCACAGCTTCCAGCTGGTCAGTTCTGTTCTCTAATTTGTTTATTACTTGTTTTGATTTGTGTCTCTTTTTCCATTCGGGCAATTTTGTCTTTTAAGCTGTTATTTTCTTTTTGTATTATATTCCTTTCTTCTCCCTAATTTTCTTCCCATTTTTCCTCTATCTTTCTTACTTGGTTCTTGAACTCCTTTTTGAGTTCCTCCAGAGCTTGTGAGCAATTTCTATTTGGGGGGAGGGGTAGTTTGCATGTGTTTGTTTCTCACTCTCTTCTGTTGCTTCTGTATTTTGCTCTTTTCCTCCATAGAAATTTTCCAGGGTCAAGAGCTTTTTTTTGCTGTTGTTTACTCCTTTTGCTGCTAGAGGATTGGGATTCTTTCAGGTTAGTGGTCACGGTTATCTTGGTTTCTGACTAACAGTGCTATGCCTTGGGATTATCTTTCCTACCCTGTCAGAGGCTTGAGTGCTTTGTAATGATTGGTTTGGAAGAAATTTCTGAGTGGCTCCAAGTTTTTCCTCCTACTAAGTCACCATCTTGGCTCTGCCTTCCAATTTGAACCCAGGAAGAAAAGTCTTCTGACTCCAGAACCAATACTCTATCCACTGTATCACCTAGCAGCCCATTATTTGGGAACAAAATTGACTATTTTGATTACTCAGTGTTTGGCTTCCTTTTAGTGTTCTTTTTTATTTACATTATTATGGTTATTGTGTGTTATGCTCTTTTGGTTCTGATGACTCAACTCTGCATCAGTTTATATAAATTTTCCTTGGGACCTTAGAAGTGTGATGGGACCATTTCAAGATCATTTTGATAGAACAAAAGGGAATGGTCACCTGAATTCTGAGTCAGTCTTAATATTATAAATAGAAATAATTTGGTGGTTGATGAGTCTTCAGTTTAAGTTCCATATTTTAATTTACAAGTGAGAAAACTGAGATACTGAGTGTGAGTCAGTAAGGATTCCATAAATAGTAAGTACCTGAAGATGGATTTGAAACTAACTCATCTTGACTTCAAGTCCAAGACTGTACCCACTACTGTACATTGTACAAAAATATTCTACTAGACAATTACCATTTTTTAAGTCATTCCCTGACCAATGGATACCCACTTTGCTGCCAGTTATCCTTTCCACAAATAAATGCTGCTGACTTTCAGGTTTACATTGGACTGTTCTTTCTGTTGTTGGCCTCCTAGGGATTTATTTCCCCAAGTGGAACTGAGGAGTTGAAGGGTATTAATCAATCTATCTTTTAATTTCTACCATGGAATGTGGAATAGATATTCATTGAGAGGGGGAAGAAAGCAGGAAAGAGAAGAACTTATTCTTTAGTTCCCAAGAAGATAAATTCTCTTAGGGCTATCAGGTTGAGACCTGGGAAGGTGAGAAAATTCCTTGTAAGTTGAAATTGTGTCATTTTATTTGTATTTTTATCCCAGCAATCAGCACGGTGCCTGGTACCTGGTAGGCACTTAATAATCGTTTGCTGACTGACGTATTTTGGTGTGTGTATGTAATTGGGCACAGGAAATTTAATACCCAAGAGCCACTTTGAGGTTGTTTATTGGGAAATTCTAGTGTCCAAAGTCCAAATGTCTAGAGACAGATGGGTGTCTGAGTCATTACTAGCCAATTGTGTGATTTTTTAAAATTTTTATTTGGTCAATTTAGAACATTATTCCTTGGTTACAAGAATCATATCCTTTCTCTCCCTCCCCTTTCTAGTCTTTAAAGACTAGAATTGGGCAAGTAGAAGATAATGATCTCATGAGACAGCAAAAAAATAATAAAGCAAAATCAAAAGAATAAAAAGATAGAAGGAAACATGAAATATCTCATTAAAAAGACAACTGACATGGAAAACAGATCCAGGAGAGACAATTTGAGAATTATTGGACTACCTGAAAGCCTAGAACAAAAACAAAACAAAACAAAAAAAAAGCCTAGACATAATATTACAAGAAATTATCCAAGAAAACTGCCCTGATATTTTTGAATAAGAAGGCAAAATAGACATTAAAAGAATCTACAGGTCACCCCCTACATTAAATACCCAAAAGATAACTCCCAGGAATGTTATAACCAAATTCAAGAGCTCCTAAGCCAAGGAAAAAATACTGCAAATGGCCAGAAAGAAACAATTCAGATATCAAGGAGCCCCAGTCAGGATTATACAGGATCTGGCAGCTTCCACACTAAAAGACCACAAGGCTTGGAATATGATATTCAGGAAGGCAAAAAAAATTGAGTCTACAACCAAGAATCATCTACCCATCAAAACTAGCAATATACTTTCAAGATAAAGTATGGGCATTTAATAAAATAGAAGAGTTCCAAGTATCCCTAAAGAAAAGACCAGAATTAAACTGAATTCAAACTGGGCCTCAGATACTTACTGGCTCTTTGATCCTGGTCAAGTCATTTAACCCTGGTTGTCTCAGTTTCTTCATCTGTGAAATGAGTTGAAGAAGGAAATGGCAAACCACTCCAGTGTTTTTGCCAAGAAAATTCCAAATAGGGTCAGGAAGAGTCAGACATGACTGAAAATGACTAAACAACAACAAGAGTGTGTACGTATGTAGATGGAGGGTAGATAGATCTTGCAATGGCTGTAATATCATCAATAAAATTTTTTGAAGAGTTATACAGGTAAAACAGAGCCAGGGCAAGATACCTGTTATTCTTCTTTTTTAACCTTTATCTTCTCTTTTGTCCTAGTAATAATTCAAAAATAGAGGGATGGCAAGGGCTAGGTAATCAGGGTTAAGTGACTTGCCCAGGGTCACACAGCTAGGAAGCATATGGGGCCAGATTTGGTTTTGGTTTGGGTTTTTATAAACCCTTACTTTCTGCCTTAGAATCAATACTAAGGATCAATTCCAAGATAGAAGAGTAGTAAAGGCTGGACAATGGGAGTTATGTGACTTGCCCAGGGTCACATAGCCAGGAAGTGACTGGGGCCAGATTTGGTTTTGTTTTTGTTTTTTATAAACCCTTACCTTCTGCCTTAGAATCAATACTAAATATCAGTTCCAAGACAGAAAAGTTGTAAGGGCTGGGCAATGGGAGTTATGTGACTTGCCCAGGGCCACACAGCTAGGAAGTGTCTGAGGCCAGATTTGAATGCAATAACTCCTGCCTCTGGACTTGGCTTTTAATCCACTGAGCTACCCAGCTGCCCCTAAGGCCACACTTGAATCCAGATCCTCTTGACTCTAGGCCTGGCTCTCTATCCATTATGCCACCTAGCTTCCATAAGGCACTTATTCTTGATAATTGGTCACAAAAAAAAAACCCTCAACTTATCATAAAATAAACATTTATGTGCCATAGAAAATGGATTGTTCTGGAATTAAAATAGGCACATTTATAGAAAGTCATATTTTAAACTATGTTACACCATTCTAGCCCATTCCTGGTGTGGGACACTGGAAATCTGTCTACTTTCCCTTCCCCTAGTCCCAAGAGGAGTCAAATCAGACATGATGATGCCAACTCTGCCAGCAATGGATGGCAGAGGCCAGCAGCAATGGTTAATTGCTCCTGTGAGTAGCCTCTGGCAGCACCTCAAATCCCCAACCATCAGGTCAGAAAGATACATGGAGCCCAAAGATGGAGATTCACTATTGTAGCTGAATATGGAAGCCTAGGATTGTTTTTGTCTATATCCACCCCAGCCAATGACTGGGAATAACTTTAGCCACAAGAGTCCACAAGGAGTCCAGGCATCAAAATACCTTTAGGAAAATTATATCTCTAAGAGAAGTGTGATTTTTGTGTTAGGACTATCAAAGTGAAAAGGCCTGGGTTCAAGAGTCAACTCTGCTATATGATTCTGGGTAAATCACTTTTTTTCAGGCCTCAGTTTTTTTTGTCTATAAAATAAAAGGATTGGGCTAGATTTAATTCAATTCAATGAGCATTTGTTAAGAGTTTACTTAGGGGACAGCTAAATGGCTCAGTGAATTGAGAGTCAGTTCCAGAGAGGGGAGGTTCTGGCTTCAAATCTGATCTCAAACACTTCCTAGCTGTGTGACTGGGCAAGTCATTTAACCCATTGTCTAGCCCTTACTGATCTTCTGTGGAACCAATACACATTATTGATTCTAAAATAGAAGGTAAGGATTTTTAATTTTTAAAAAAGTTTACTTAAAAATGATCTTCAATTTCCCTTCCAATTCTCATTTTCTATTTTTTCTTTTCTTTTTTTACATGAAAGTGCAACCCTTTTTTTGGCCCTAGATTCCTTAATAATTTGTGCAAAAGTTGATACCTTTCCCAGTCTCCTTGTTCTTCAGCATTGTGCCCTCAGATCAGAAAGCTCAGTGCTGCCAGACCTGAAGGTGCCAATGAGAGGGAAGAAGTTTTGGCTTGTGTGAGAGTGACCTTTCCTCATAATTAATTTGTCACTCCCAATGCCATCTGCTGTCTTTTTCAGACCCCATCCATCATAGCCATAAAAATATTTAAAATTCAATTAAAAGGAGCCCCAGTGTCATCAACTCAAATGAGTTTTCATAAAATTATTCAGTGGAAAAAACTCCCCTCATTTGATCCATCCCTGAAAAGGTCCAGCCCTGCCAGCGGCACCCAGCACCCATGGCATCTCCCTGGATATGAAGCTATTTGGCTTCTTCTCAGAGTTTTATAACTGTTTAGGAACCACCAGCCTCGTAATAAAATGACAGTAAATAGAAAGGGAGTCGAGGAACAACTTAGCTACTGGGACATTTCCAGGAGCATTTTAACCACCTGGAGGCCTATTGATGAGTGGGACAGCAGGGATGTGATTGTGAAATTCTACTCACACTCCCAAGCTGAGCTGACGATGTCAATAGTCCATGAGGCTGAATTGAAAAGGAAAACATTTTATTGGATTGTTTCTGGTCTGTGTCACTGGTAAGCATGGAGTGAGTTCAACAAGAAAGCAGAGATTTAGGAATGTTAATTCAAGCAGTAGATGTAGCACACAAGTTGCTGCCCAAATTGGAATTTAATTCTGGATTGAATTGGGGGTAGGGAGAGGACATCCATGCAAAGTTTCCTAATATGACTTCTGTCTTCCAAGGTTCTAAGCTATGGCCCCTGCTTTCTTCTTGTTGAGTAGTTTCCATTATGTCTGATTCTTTGGGACCCCATTTGGGGTTTTCTTGGCAAAAATACTGAAGGGATTTGCCACTTCCTTCTCCAAATCATTTTACAGGTGAGGAACCTGAGGCCAACAGGATGAAGTGACTTGCCCAGGGTCTCATAGTTAGTAAATGTCTGGGGCCAGATTTGAACTCAGGAAGATGACCTCATTCCAGGTCCAAGCATTCAATGCACTATGTCAACTACCTGTCTCCCCGCTTTGTACCTCCTTCCAAATTTGTGATTTCAGAATGAGACATTTTAGTTCCAGAAGATCAAGCAAACCAACCAACCACTTTCAGACATCTAATCCCTAGACCCACTTTCACAGCCAGGATACAGTAATGGTCACTTTGTCTGACCTGCTTTTAAATATCAACATAACCATAACTCATACCTCTGTAGCATTTTGTTTTACAAAGAACTTTCTTTCCAGAAAGGAGGTGTTATCCCCATTTTACAGATGAGGAAACAGAATCTAGGAAGGGTGAAGTACCCAGGCCAGGGTCACACAGCTGGCCAATGTCAGGGTCAGGTCTGTGTCTTCTCACTCTGAGATCAGAGTTCTCTCTCTACTATACCACACCATGCGAATTCATCGTCAACCAATATTTCTGTTTGTCTTCTCCATAAAGACATCTATAACCCTGCAAAGGATATGAGGGACTTTAATAAATCAAGACTTTAGCAGGTCTCACACAGAAACACACATTTTCTCTCTCTGCCTATAGCTGTCTCTACCTGCCTGTGTCTCTCTATATGTCTCTTTGTCTCTGTTTCTCTCTCTTTGTTTCTCTCTGTCTGTCTATTGTATCCATCTATCTCTGTTTCTCAAAGTCTCTGACTCTGTGTCTTTATGTGGCTCTGCCTCTCTCTGTGGCTCTGTTTCTCTCTTTCTGTGCCTTTGTCTCTCTCTGTGTGTCTGTCTCCATCTTTCTATGGCTCTGCCTCGCTCTCTGTGTCTCTGTTTCTCTCTTTCTGTGTCTGTCTTTGTCTCTCTGTCTCTGTCTCCATATTTCTGTGGCTCTGCCTTTCTCTGTGTGTCTGTCTCCATCTTTCTGTCTGTCTTTATCTCTCTCTGTATCTGTTTCTCTTTTTCTGTGGCTTGTCTTTGTCTCTCTCTGTGTGTCTCTCTCCATCTTTCTGTGGTTCTGCCTCTCTCTGTGTCTCTGTTTCTCTCTTTCTGTGTCTGTCTTTGTCTCTCTGTATCCATCTCCATCTTTCTGTGTCTCTGCCTCTCTCTCTGTATCTCTTTTTCTTTCTTTCTGTCTTGTCTTTGCCTCTCTCTGTGTCTGTCTCCATCTTTCTGTGGCTCTGTCTCTGCCTTTCTCTATATTTCTCTGCCTTTGTCTCTTTATGTGTGAGTCTTTCCCTTACATAAACATACACATACACACACATATACAACTCCCCCCCCCAAAGCTTCTGCCAAGTTTGACTTTGCCTTGGATTGATGTGAACTATGAAGATTTAAGTTTCTTTAGTTTTTGCAGTATCGACCCCTTCATATCCTCTTGCATTTCCAAGCTGTACTGTTAGTCTCAGTTCCTCACATTCATTTGGATATTTTCATTCAACTAAACCTTGTCTCATCAGCCTGGCTAGCTCAGAGCCTCACAGAAGATGGAATAGCATCCCTTCCTGCCAAACCTTGCTGTAGAAACTATCCCCAGCTGAGGTTCACCATGCTCTGACTTTTCTTCTTAGACAGCTCCCTCCCTTTCTTCTCTTTGACCATTCATCCTCAGTGCCAAAGTTGCATGTGTCCTGCATCTCACCTGTCGATTTCTGGCTCATATTTCTAACCTCCCAACGTCTCCTTGTATTATGTTTCTGTCCTCCCCGGTGTTTGCAACATCTCCCAATTTAGTATCATCTGCAAATTTAATTAACATGCTGTTGACTCCTTGTTCCAGGCCATTAATGAAGATGTTATGGCAGTATCCGACAAACAACATTTTCAAGGTCACAAGGAAAGATGAACTAAACTATTGCCACCTCTGTGATATGGGGAAAAGAGGGTGATGGGATCCCGACATGTAATTTGAGCTATTTACTCTTTGAACTGCTTTACCCAAGCATGCTTGTGGGTCTTACTATTTTGTGTTTTTTTTTTTTTTCTGGTTAAGTCACTACATATCCATGGTAATTCCCATTTGGAAAATGAAGACGCATCAGAAAAATGCCTTGAGTTGGGGTGGGGTGGAGAGGGGGGAGGTTGGCCTTATTTCTTGCAGCAAAAAATGTTGCTTACTGAATACTTCAGATGGATTCCAAGCATATAAACACAAGCATCTACTATTACTCATGCTATCTACTCATCTCTTTTATACTAAAGTGTCAAGAAGTTAACTCTAGAACAGAAAGAACAGTGGAGCAAACAAACTAACCTTCTCAGAGAGTGGAAAGAGCACTAACGTATGAGCCAGAAGGTCTGGGTTTGAGTCCTGGGTGGCCATGGTGAATCACTGAACTTCACTAAGGCTCAACCTAATTCCATAAAAGAGAAGGACCCACCCCAAAGCAAAGTGCAAGCTCAGGTAAGTCCTGCCAGAGCAGAAAGGCTTTGATATTAGGGTACATGAAGAGAGGTAGGAATAAGGAGGCTATAGTCCCTCTGGACCCTGCTTTGAGTGGACTACATCTGCTCTGCACACCTGTTTTTGGTCCTGAACAGAAGGTTTTAGAAATATATGGATAGGCTAGAAGAGAAAAGAAAGAAGGAAGGGAAGAAAGGAAAAGAAGGAGGGAGAGACAGAAGGAAAGAGAAGAGAAAGAAGAAGGAAGAAAGGAAAGGAAAGAGAAGAAAGGGAAGGCAGGAAGGCAGGAAGGCAGGAAGGCAGGAAGGCAGGAAGGAAGGAAGGAAGGAAGGAAGGAAGGAAGGAAGGAAGGAAGGAAGGAAGGAAGGAAGGAAGGAAGGAAGGAAAGAAAATCCTTCCTGACCCCTGAGCTTTCTTTCTACCTATGATGCCACTTAACTGCAACCAGGATGGTAAATGCTTCATATAAAGTTCAACTGAATAAACTGGTATAACCAACAGGCCTCAAACCTATTAGTAAGTTAAGGAGATATCTTTTTTCTTTTTTCTTTTTTTTAAACATTATTTTATTTGGTTATTTACAAACATTATTCATTGGAAACACTGATCATTATCTTTTCCTCCCCTGGCCCCCCTCCCACCACTTCTCCCATAGCCGGCGCACAATTCCACTGGGTTTCACATGTGTTCTTGGTTCGAACCCATTTCCATGTTGTTGGTATTTGCAAAAGAGTGTTCATTTAGAGTCTCTCCTCAGTCATTTCCTCTCAGCCCCTGTAGTCAAGCAGTTGCTTTTCAATGGTGTTTTTACTCCCACAGTTTATCCTCTGCTTGTGGATAGTGTTTTTTAGATCCCTGCAGATTGTTCAGAGACATTGCATTGACACTAATGGAGAAGTCCATCACCTTCGATTGTACCACAATGTATCAGTCTCTGTGTACAATGTTCTCCTGGTTCTGCTCCTTTCGCTCTGCATCACTTCCTGGAGGTTGTTCCAGTTCCCATGGAATTCCTCCACTTTATTATTCCTTTTAGCACAATAGTATTCCATCACCAACATATACCACAATTTGTTCAGCCATTCCCCAATTGAAGGGCATCCGCTCATTTTCCAATTTTTGGCCACCACAAAGAGCACAGCTATGAATATTCTTGTACAAGTCTTTTTCAAGTTAAGGAGATATCTACCCCTAGTACATGCAGACTTCTTCCAGAAGAATTGGTGGACAAGAATAAAATTTTTTCCAGCAGACACGAAGGCAGTTGAAGCAGGTTCTATGCACTGACTAGAGCTTGGTCAGAAAGGTGGCAAGGTCATCCACTGCATCCGGGGCCATCACCAGTCATCCTGACTTTTGTCCTGCCACTGGACTTTGATGACTCTGGAAGAGAGAGTGAGGCTGAGTACTTTGAGCAACTCTGCCTCACTTAAGTCTAATTCCTGAGTGAGTCGAGACATCACCCTGTGATGTCACTGGTCCTCTTTAAAATGAAGGGCAAACCACAACAGCTGAGCATGAGCCCAGGGTTAGGCTGGTTCAGTTACCTGAGACCCAGTGCTGAAAGTCTCACCAGGAGAAGGCTGTCCATGCACTAATGAAATGGACAGAAATAGAAAGAAGTCCCCAGTGAAGCCCTCTTTTTGCTTTCACAATGGCAATGATAGAAGATGTAGTTCTGTAGTTCTCAAGACATCTACAAACATTCATTTTCCTGTTGTTGCTCTTAAGAACATTTTGTTTCTTTATGAGCCCAAAGTTGACAAGAAATATAAATTCCTAATACATTTAGCCATCATTCCCAGGAGTGCCCACAATGAGTAAGGGCAAATGGACCACCATGAAAATAACTACAGATCATAGACTGATCTCCACTGCTAAGCATGGAGAAACAAAGGACTTCTATGAAGGACTCGATTGATGTTGTTTAGTCATTTCAATTGTGTCCAGTTCTTTGTTACCCCATTTAGGATTTTCTTGGCAGATATTGGAGTGGTTTACCATTCCCTTCTCCAATTCATTTTGATGAGGAAACTGAGGCAAACAGAATGCTGTGACTTGCCCAGGGTCACACAACTAGGAAGTGCCTGTCTCAGGAAAATGAGTCCTCCTGACTCTAGGCCTGGCTCTCTATCTACTGTGCCACCTAGCTGCTATATATCATCAACATATTATTCAAGAAAAGAATAAGAAAATGCTAAAAATGGTGAGCACCTAATGATGCCACAATAAATGATGCTGGTTATGTCTTAAAAAACAGGAAACAACTGATTACAGATATAGCAGCCATTTGAGATTCCATTCTGGCCTGTCATATTGCTGAATGCTAAGAGCAAAGGTCAAAGTAAATAACAAGTCAATAGAAAGAGTAAAGATGAGAAAACATTGCATATGAGGACAGCTTTTCCAACCTGACCTGTTTAAACAAACAGGTCACTCTGGAAAGTATGGCATAGATTAAAGATTGATTCTGACAATCGTATTTAAAAAAAAAAAAAGCTTGGGGTAGCAAGGTAGCACAGGGGATAGAGCATCATGCTTGGAGTTAGGAAGACCTGGATTCAAATTTGACTTCAGATACTCCCTAGCTGTATGACCCTGCACAAATCACCTAACCCCAGTTCCCTAGCCCTTACCATTTTTCTGACTTGAATCAACACTAAGCATAGGTTCTAAGTTGGAAAGTAAAGGTTTAAAGACATTTTTTAAATTTAAACAATATACAAAACACCACAGGTAGGATACCAAAAGAGTCCCCAAAGTGCCTAATTCAGCAGCTATTCAATCTGCTTGCCAAGCAAAAAGACATGGCGGCCAAAGGCAATACTAGACGAGAATGTAAGCACATTTGTAAGATATTACAGAGGACAACTGAAGCAATGAACACTGTTGCCACACAACACAAAGCCATTGAGAAGAAAATGCAAGTACAGAGAGTTTGGAATGATATCGAACTAAGCCAGATCACTCCAAAAGTATTTGTAGATAAAACTAGAAAGAAAGAAAAAAAAGCAAATAGAAATAAAATGGAGCAGATAATGCTGGCATTTCTATAATGAATTTTTCCCTATACAACAGTGTGATAATCACAAAGAATTATAATGACATCATCTAGTTCAACCACTTCATCTTACAGATGGGGAAACTGAGGCTCAGAGAGATTCATTGATTTGCCAAAGTCACACAGAGAGCAAACATCAGAGGCAAGATGGGAACCCAAAGCCCCTGACTCCTGAGCCAGTCAGCACTCTTCTTACTATATCCAGATGCCTCATCTTTGGATTCTGCTACCTTAGTATTCTTTATAGGAAGAATGTCTACCCCAAGCATGTGAAGACTTCCCCCAATAGAATGAGCAGATGAGAACAATTTATTTCCAGCAGTCAAGAAGGCAGCTGAAGTAGACACTGTGGAGTTCTTAGAGCTTAGTCAGAAAGCTAAAGTCATTCACTGGATCCTGAGCCATACCAGTCATCGTGGCTTTTGTATTATCAAATGAGTTTCAATGATTCTGGAAGAAAGAGTGACATTGATGACTTTGTGCAAATCTGACTCATTTAAATCCTTTTCACTTGCAAGTTGAGACATTATTCCATGATGTTATTGGACCTCTTCAAAAATTCCTTTTGAAAGAGAAAGAAAGAGAGAGAGAGAGAGAGAGAGAGAGAGAGAGAGAGAGAGAGAGAGAGAGAGAGAGAGAGAGAGAGAGAGAGAGAGAGAGAGGGAGAGAGGGAGAGGGAGGGAGAGAGGGAGAGGGAGGGAGAGAGAGAGAGGGAGAGGGAGAGGGAGAGGGAGAGGGAGAGGGAGAGGGAGAGGGAGAGGGAGAGGGAGAGGGAGAGGGAGAGGGAGAGGGAGAGGGAGAGGGAGAGGGAGAGGGAGAGCGAGAGGGAGAGCGAGAGGGAGAGGGAGAGGGAGAGGGAGAGGGAGGGAGAGAGGGAGAGGGAGAGGGAGGGAGAGAGGGAGGGACAGAGGAAGGAAGGAAGGAAGGAAGGAAGGAAGGAAGGAAGGAAGGAAGGAAGGAAGGAAGGAAGGAAGGAAGGAAGGAAGGAAGGAAGGAAGGAAGGAAGGAAGGAAGGAAGGGGGAGGGAGGGAGGGATTAGAACACTGGACCTGAAGTCAGGAAGACCTGAGTTCAAATCCAACTTCAAATACTTAACAGCTATGTGATCTTTAGGCAAGTTAATCTTTGTCTGACTCAGTTTCTTCATCCATAAAATTATGGTAATCAAAGTATGTAAATCCCAAAGTGCTTATAGGTCTGAAATGAGATATTATTTACAAAGTGCTTTGTAAACCTTAAAACACTGTAAAAATACTAGCTATTATTATTCTATATTGGAATTGGTGATGGCACCTAAGAAGATGAAGCCCAGCATCTAGACTTGTTCAAAAACATATGGAAGATGATCCCTTTGGGGAAACTGGTTTCCCAATAGGATCACAGGGGGGTATATATAAATGGAGATTTTGAACCCTAGACTTCAATCCCAGAAGTCCTTGGTATTTCCCAGAATTCCCTATAATCTCACCTGAGTCTCCATGTAAGTGAGACCACAATTGGTATTTAACTGGCAGTAACACTTACCACGCTCTCTTCTCTCCCATTGCAATGATGTAAGCAAGTCAGCTAAGCACAGGGATTTTGAATTGGCTAATCAGCCATGGGCACGTGCTTTTTATTTTGTATCCTTGATTTCTAATAATCCTTAATAAACCTCATAAAATATTTAAAAAAACATATGGAAGGGGACATCTAGGTAGCTCAATGGACAGAGTACCAGGTCTGGAGATGGTAAGTCCAGAGTTCAAATCTAGCTTTGGACACTTCCTAGTTATGTGACCTTAGTCAAATCACTAACCCCAATTGCCTAGCCCTTACGATTCTTCTGCCATGAACTTGAGATTTACAATTCTGAGATAGAAGGTAAAGGTTTGGGGAAAAAAAAACACACACAGAAGAAGCCTATACTGTGGATAATACAATTTGAAAGGCACTCAGAATTCAGCTTTCAAGCCTCTCAGAGAAAGGCTAGAAAAGAATGGGGAGAAAAACATGCTAGAATATGTTCTTATAAAGAAAAACTTAGAAAAATGAAAATTTCAGGTGATTCAAAGGGCAATGAAAGATGTATGGAGACTGATGCTCATGACTAATGATGACTTGTGCTTTAGGAATGGAGTAAAAGACCTCAGGAAGGATATGAAGGACTACAAAAGGATGTGGGATGATCACACACTGAGAATGCTGAAGCAGATGGACAGTCCAAGTCCTTTGAGTTATTAAAGAACCAGAGCCTTGAGCAGGTAGGATATTCCTCCCCCAAGTGGATGATTTCACAGAGAATCAAAGAGAGAACCAAACAGGCATGGAGGAGTTTCTAGCTTTACCCATTGAGGATGGCAGGCATGTTAGTGAGATCTCAGATCTACCCAAGCATTAAAAATGAATTAAAATGAGGGTAATAAAGCTTGTACTAACCTATCTTGTAGGGTTGTTGCATGGAAAGTGCTTTGTAAACCTTAAAGTGCTATAGAAATGCCATCTGTTATTATCGTCATCATTGTTATTCATGGGATCATAAATTTGAAGTTGGAAGGAATCTTGGAGGTTACCCGGTCTGACCCCCTCATTTTACATTTTACATTTTATCTTTATTATTAATGATAAAATGATAATAACTATTCCGGTCTAAGAAGCAGCGGAGATACATGGGATATGGTAGAAATAATAATGGTAAAAACTCTGTTCTCTAGTTCTGGCTCTGCTGAGTCTGCGGGCTTCTATAAGTCTCTCTCCTGTTTGGGGCTTCAGTCTCCTTATCTGTACAATGTAAGGATTAAACTAGAAGCTAAATTTCATGGTGGATAGAGCACTGAGCTTGAAATTAGAAAGACTCATCCTCATGAGTTCAAATCTGGCTTCAGATACTTCCTAGCTGTGTGACCCTGGGCAAGACATTTCACCCTGTTTGCCTCAGTTCCTTCATCTGTCAAATGAGCTGAAGAAAGAAATGGCAAACTGCTGTAGTATCTTTGCCAAGAAAAACCTCAAATGGAGTCACAAAGAGTCAGACACACCTGAAACAACTAAACAACAAGACTAGAAATCCTGGAATCTCAAAATTCCTTGGAACCTCAGAAATCATCCAGGACAGGAGTTTCTTAATCTGGGATCCAGGAACCTCAAGGGATATCGAGATAGTTTTTAGCAGCTTCTGTGAAATTGGAATGATGAAACATCATATCTTTATTTTCACTTACCTTTGGTTTCCTTTGCAATCCTATGTTTTATATTGTGTATTTAAAAACATTTCTCTGAAATCTGATCTCAGATACTTCCTAGCTGTGTGACTCTGAGCAAGTCACTTAACCCCCAATGCCTATCTCTTAGTGCTTTTCTGCCTTAGAACCAATATACAGTATTGTACCAAAGGAAGATAAGGGTCTTTTTTTTCTCAATTACTCTGAGAATGGTTAGTCCCATGGGCTTTCTGAGAGAGAGTCCAAAGGGGTACATGATATATCAAAGGTAGGTTCCCTGATCCCATCTAACCCTTGCCCAAGTAGTAACCCTTTCTGCTGATCGCTCAGGTCATTTCCAAGGGTCTATGGGTCCATTATGAGTGAGCACTGAGTGTCCAACACACTAGCTCTGTGAACTGGCCATACCTGCAAGGGAGACTCTTCTGACTCGAACGCTTGATACAAACACAATTTGCTGATTCAATAACAAGCATTGCATCCCCCTCGCTTGTCTGCCTTACCCTATCTCATTACAAGGGACATTTCTCATTTGGGGTCCTGATTTGCCTCCATTCCACACCAAACTGCTGCTCTCACACTTTATTACAGTAAATTGCATGAATCAGAAATCCTGAATCATGAAAGAGATCCAATGATAATGCTATTCACGCCCAGAAAATTGATCGTAGGTTATTTACGGTTTCCCTCCCTACCCTTCTTCCCATCCCTCATTTCAGTTGTCTCTGCTTTGACTCTTTGCAGGCGCCCATGAATTTCTCAGACGACGACGTGTCTTGAAGAGTTTGCTGGAACAGAGCCCGGTGTAGCCTGAGTTTAGAGCAAAGGCAGAGAGAAAGAATCACGAAATGTTTGAATTTCAGAGCCTGAAAGGGTTCCATGGACCAGACACTTTAAAGGCAGGATTGTCGCTTACCTAATATCATCCAAGCAACCGAACAACAGGCATCAAAGTGTTGGGGGTTGAAAGAAAAAAGTTCTGCGTGACCCTGGGCAAGTCACTTAACCCCCATTACCTAGCCCTTATTGCTCTTCTGCCCTGGAACCAAAATAGAATATTGATCTAAGAAGGTATGGGTTTAAAAAAAAAGTGAAAGGCCCTTCTCTCAATGAGCTTATATATTGTCAAAGGAAACAAGATGAGCCCATGAGGAAATGTGAAATATATTCAATGTTAAGAGAGTGAGACCTTCATGCCCTCTCCTATGATATTTGGGGGTCTCCTCTGGGCCAGAGAGAACACAGAACCCACTTCAAATCTTTAGGCTTTTTGTCAGGAGAGACTGAGTCATCCTGGCTATTGTGGGTCCTGGAAAATAACTATGTAGTCACAAATTCCTGTACATTCTCCTTGAGCAAAATCTCTCACATCTGACTCCTTACAGTTTGCAATGCTGTCACCTTCACTCAGACTCTTATTGCCTCTTGCTAGTGCTTTAAAAGTAATTGCCTCCCAAATGCTCTCTCTTCCTCCATCCATCCTTTCCTTTCTTCAGTCCATTTCCCCCCCACAGCTACCAGAATTTTTTTAACCCCTTGCCTTCCATCTTAGAATCAATACTATGTATTGGTACCAGGGCAAAAGAGAGTGACAAGGGCTAGGTATTGGGGGTTAAGTGACTTGCCCAGGGTTACACAGCTAAGTGTCTGAGGCCAAATTTGAACCCAAGACCCTCCATGTCTAGGCTTGGCTCTCAATACACTGAGTCACCTAACTGTACTGACACACACACACCCATCCCCAGAATCATCTTAATGCAGTGGATGAATCAGGTCGCTCCCCTGTTTAAAACCCTACAGTGACTCTATTGCCCATAAAATAAAAAGTAAACTCCTTAACCTAGCATTCAAGACCCTTCACTGCCTGTCCCCAATCTATCTTAATCTAATTTTATCTCACACTATTTTTATTTCACTTACCTTATGTTTCAGCCAAACTAAGCTACTTGTTGTCTCCCCAAATGTTCTACCAGCAAAGGCACTGAGTCTCTAATCATGCTGGCCCTTAAAATACTTGCTTCCCTTTCCCTCTTTTCTCCATCCTCTTGCAATTCTTTTCAAAGCTCCAGATGGAGAAGCTCAGAATCTAACTCCTAACAAGCTTTCCTTGATTATACCAGATAGAAGAAACCCTTCTCCTCCAGGAACTCTCATGGCATCTTCTTATTACTCATTCAGTTACCAGTTTCTGATTTATATTATGCTTAATTGTGGTCCAAGCTTTATATTCTCCCTCTGGACTATAAGTTCTCTGCAGGCAAGGATTCGAGTGACCCCCACACCTAGCACATCTTAGGTGCTCCATTAGGTAGAATGAATATCGAAGAGAAAACTTTAAGGAGGCATTATTTGTGCCTCTGAACCCAGGCTATCACTGCATACTTCTCTGCACACAAGAGAGCCTTCCCTGGCTGGGTGACATTTATATGGCATTGCCCATTCACCAAGACCACCTTCAGGCCAGGGAAATGATGACCCACAAGGACAAACAAGCCAGACACAAGAGTTGGATGAAGGATACTCAACCCTAACCTCTAGAATTTCTGCCCTAAAGAAAAGTTCCAGTCATATAAACACACACACACACACACACACACACACACACACACACACACACTCAGAGAGTCAATAAGGGCTAGATTAATTCTAACTTTCCAACCAAGCATGTGTGTGACAGCCTCTACTATTAGACCACCTGCTGCTATAAACCATGGACATAGGGCAAGAAGATCTGTTTTCTGTGTAGTTATTAAGCCTTGGCTGAAAAGAGTATTTAATGCTTATTTATATTCTATACCAGGTGCTCTGGAAACTTGGAACATTGAAAGGCAAAAGGCAAGGGAGATTGGCGGGACAGCTGGCGAGGCAAGGGGCTTCAAGGGCAGTGTGTGAGATGCCATTGATGGCAAGTTATTCCCCTTTGGTTGATGTGTTATAGCCTTTCTGGAAAGAAGTAAAGGCCCAAAGAGATAATAAGGAAAAATATGTGTAAAAAATATTTATAGCTGCACTCTTTGTGGTGGCAAAAAAAAATGGAAAATGAGGTGCTGCCCTTCGATTGAGGAATGGCTGAACAAACGGTGGTATATTTTGGTGATGGAATACTATTGTGCTAAAAGGAATAATAAAGTGGAGGAATTCCATGGAGACTGGAACAACCTCCAGGAAGTGATGCAGAGTGAGAGGAGCAGAACCAGGAGACCATTATACACAAAGACCAATACACTGTGGTACAATTGAATGTAATGGACTTCTCCATTAGTGGCAATGCAAAGATCCAGGACAATTCTGAGGGACTTATGAGAAAGAACGTTATCTACATCCAGAGGAAGAACTGTGGGAGAGTAGAAACACATAAGAAAAACAACTGCTTGATCACATGGATTGATGGGGACATGATTGGGAATGTAGACTCTGGATGATCACCCTAGTGCAAACATCAATAACATGGAAATAGGTCTTGATCAATGACACATGTAAAACCCTGTGGAATTGCTCATTGGCTATGGGAGGGGGAAGGAGGAGGGGGGGAAAGAACATGAATCATGTAACCAAGGGAAAATATTCTAAATTAATTAAATAAATAAAAATAAAAACACGAGAAATCATTGGAATAATAAAGGATCTGATGCAGTCTGAAAGGAAAAATAAAAAGAAGGAGCCAAAGTAGTCACACAAGGAATGGGAATCGTTGTTGTTGTTTGGTCATTTATGGTTGTGTCTGACATTTTGTGACCCCTTTGGGAGTTTTTTTTGGCAAAGATATTGGAGTGGTTTGCCATTTCCTTCTCCAGCACATTTCACAGATGAGGAAACTGAGGGAAACAGGGTTAAAACTAGCAAGTGTCTGAGGCTAAATTTGAACTCAGGAAGATGAGTCTTCCTGACTCCAGCCCAGAGCTTTATGCATGATGACCCCATCTAGTTGCCCTATAGTGGGATTTAGCAAAAATGAATATGGAGTTTGGAATACCCAGTGTAGAATCATGGCACCTCTCTCATTCTCCATTTCCTCATCTGTAGATTGAGGAGGTTGAACTAGATGAGCTAAGAGGTCTCTCCAGCTTTAGATCTATGACACTAGAGTCACAGCCCAGAGTGATCTCCTTTTCTTCTCACTCCCTTTTCCACTTACTATGGAACATCAGAGCTGGAAAAAACCTTGAAAATCATTTGGTCTGGATCAATCATTTTATAAATGAGGAAACCAAAGCCCAGGAAAAGCACATGTCCAGCTCAAGACCTAATGTATGTATGTAATAGAACTAAAACCAGTATACAGGTTTCCTGATTCTTGATCCATTCATTAATAATAATGATGATAATGATGAAAGCTAACATTTATAAAGGATTTGCAAAATGCTTTATATATGTCATCTCATTTGATCCTCCTAGCAAACCTGTAAACCTTAAAATTTCTTAGACTTATAAATGTTGGAAATTTCACCATTGGGAAATTTCATACTTGAAAAATTTCCTACTGATAGTCTATTGGAATGTGAACCCCCTTGGCATGGGAGGTTCCTCCTCCTCCCTACTTAAGATTACTTTAGGACAGAAACCTTTTGCTGAACAATGGAAAGGGCTTTGATCTATGCTTAAGCATAGAACAGGAAGTTCTTTGAGTCATGATTGATTTTAGAATTGATACAATAGAGATACTTGGAATGACAGAACCAGGTCTTGGAACTTACAAACCTTTGAGGTAGTCGCAATTATTATCATCATTTTGCTGATAAGGAAACTGAGGCTAACAGTGGTTAAGTAATTTATCCAGAGTCACTTAGCTAATAAGTTTCTAAAGCAAGATTCAAACTTGGGTCTTTTAGACTCCAAGTCTAACACTCTATCCACTGAGTCACCTAGTTACCTATACTGTTAAGAAATAAGCACCTTGAGGGCAGCTAGCTGGCTCAGGGTATTGAGAGCCAGGCCTGGAGATGGGAGATTCTGGATTCAAATGTGGTCTCAGACACATTTGTGTGATCCTAGGCCAGTCACTTAACCCCCATTGCCTATCCCTTACCACTTTTCTGCCTTGGAACCAACATACATTATTGATTCTAAGATGGAAGGCAAAGATTTTTAAAAAAAGAAAATAAAGAGAGAGAGCACCTTATGTAATTAGCACTTTATTATATTACACATCATTTCAGAGGTGTATATCTTTGGTCCCTGGCAAAATTGTAAGTTCCTTGTTAGTAGATATCATTTTGTATAATTCTATAATTCCCCTAAAGCACATGACACTAAATTGGGCACTCCTTAGCTGTTAATATATATTCTGTGGAGTAACTGACACATTCCCACATGCTTGAGTCCTATAATCTAAAGTCCTGGGTCCAAATCAAATAAAAATGAATCCATTCAGGCCACATATTGACTCAGAAAACCACAAATTAACATTATCTATGTTATATTGCATTTTCCTTTATTTTGTTAAATATTTCCCAATTACATTTTAACCTGGTTCAGGCAGCACTTGGGAGTTGGGCTGAAGCAGCTTGCAGCCTTTGAGTTTGACGCCTTTGCTCTGCAGGAAGTACTGAGGCGCAGCACAGGGACCCCTCCATAGGTGTAGAGGATGGGTAGTTTAAGCCCCTGGGCTCACAGACAGGTTGAAAAGGATTTGAAAACTCCACTGCCCTCACCTCCCCTGTCTTGATGGAGTTTCCAACTATGAAAGGGCTTGCCTGGAGACCCTCACCAATATCATAGTTAAGTAACAAAAACCAGCTCTCAGAGAACAAAGACCCTTCTTACTCTCTCTGACCAACAGGGCAAAGTTTCAGGTGAATTACAGAATGACAGCTTTGGGTAGATTCTGGTCTGCAATTAAACTCTGATTAGTTCCTGGAAAAGAGGCCCTCCAGGGAATTCAAGGCAACCCCCTGGAGCAGCTGGCACTACCAGCTGTTTCTATGAGCTCCAAGAATTCTAGTCATCTACCTCCTCCCCTCTCCCAACCCCTGGACCCAAAAAGGGAGGGACAATAGGTAGGAGTTTCCCCAAAGGGCAGGAGGTAGTGTATATAAATATATGAGGTTCTGTCATACCAGTAAGAAGAAAAAGGACAAGACTTTGTTCTAGAAGACAGACTCCGATCTGCATTCTCTCTTCTCTCTGTAAGTAGATGAGGCAGAAAGTGGGGAGGAGGGAGAAAAGCCTTGGAAAGACCAAGAGAGAAAAGGCTGCACCAGAGTCCATATCCTTATAGTCTTGAACCATATTTAAGTACGGTTTGGGCTTCAAAGTAAAGAGGCTCAAATCTGCTGGGGAGAACATCCTGGAGACTCAATGAATGGAAGAGGGCAAAAAATACATGGGGTTGCCTGAACAAAGGGAGAGATTCAAATTGTGGCTGGTGAGCAGGAGGAAAGATGACCCAAGATAGAATGGTCAAAGGGAGAAAGCTGATCCAAGATTTAGCAGTCATAGTGTGAAGGATCATATGCTCACCGATTGAGAGCTGGTAACCCCTAAGAAAATCCAGTTCAGTGAATTGCCAAAAGTCACACAGCTCTTACATGGCAGGGAGGGAGCTAAAATGACTTAATGGATAAAGTAATAGGCTTGGAGTCAGGAATACCTGAGTTCAAATCTGTCCTCAGACACTTCCTGTCTGCATGACCCTAGAGAAGTCATTTAACTTCTGATTGTCTGATGAAAGGATCCACTGAAGAAGGAAATGGCAAACCACTCCTGCATCCTTGCTGAGAAAACTCCATGGATAGCTATGGCCCATGGGATCATGAAGAATCAGACATAACTGAACTACTGAACAATGAGATTACATGGGGAAATCCAGGATTTGAATCCCGGTCCTCTGAGGCTGGGGTTGGGGAAAGGCAGAGGGGCTTGGGGGTAGGACATCTGACCCAAAGTTAGGGGAATGTAAATTAGTACAGCAATCAATCTTTATACTGAGAGGTCTAGATTCTCAAGAAAATGAGAGGAAAGAGTCAACAAAGATCTCCAAAATGGTTGATTGCTCCAAAGAAGTGGAATATCAACAAAAAGGGAAGCAATTTGGTCACATCTGTGAGCAGACTGAATATGGTCCATGAGGAAAGGTTGCTTAAATTCAAAGAAGAACCCAGGATTTAGCATGAGTGGATTTTACTCTGGGCAGCAATGTCGTTTAGGGGAAAGATCACTATCACACAGGGGAATTACGAAGCTGAGTGAGAGAAAGTCTAGGAAGCGCCCTGAAATCCTGGGGAAGATTGGTAGTGTAGAAATTCATGGCTGTGTTATTAAAGTCTGATCCCCAACCACTGAACAGGGAAGTTTAATGCTTTATTGTACCACAAAGAGCTTTCTTTCCCCCTCTGAGGAAAGAGGAATGTAAATGAACACGGGTTACATGCTGGCAGCCAGTTGGATAAAGAAGATGAGTGGCAATTGGATTTAGCTCATTTTTATTTAAAGTTTGTATTGATTCTCATGAAGTGATTTTAGTGAAGGAAATGCTAATTCTAGAACAAAGCAGGGATCTAGATCAGAGCAACTCTGCAGAGTCAGTGGGATGCAGAGGATGTGAAATTTCCATCTCTGATGGATAGAAGACCTGAAGATACTGAGTCTTCATGGGAATTTGGTAGAAAATATTGACAAGGCTGGAAACAGCAAATCTCCATCTCCTTTTCTTCTGGCCCTCTGCTCATTTCCTTTCTCTTTTCGGTGCTCTTTATGTCTCTCCCTGGAGAGGTGTGCTACCCTTTGGTGTGCTACTCACTCCTATGCCTAACCTTCCTGAGGGCTCAGCTGGCTTTTGAGAGTGGATAACAACAGCCTGAACTGTCAGTTGTCTCACTCAGAAAGTTTCATCACTAAGCCTGATGTTCTGTCCCTCTGCCAGGGAAGTGGCTATGAGATGATGGAAAAAGCCCTGGACTTAGAGTCAAGAGACCTGAGTTTGAATCCATGCTCTACTATTTACTATCTGCCTCAGTTCAGTAGTTTTTAATCATATCCAACTCTACATGACCCCATTTGGGGTTTCTTGGCAAAGATCTTTGAGTGGTTTGCGATTTCCTTCTCTAGTACATTTTTCAGATGAGGAAACTGAGGCAAACAGGGTAAAGTGACTTGCACAGGGTCACACAGCTAGTCCAAAGCCAGATTTTAAGTTGGATCATCTGACTCTCAGCCAGGCACTCCATCTACTGTATTACCTAGCTGTCCTTACTGCCTACCTACCTATAGGCAATTCTCCCTAAGCCTTGATTTCTCATCTATAAAATGGGGATAATTAATATTTGTGCCATTTATCTTACAGAGTGTGAAGACAAAGCTTTCTTCGACTTAAGGCATAACAGATATGTGAGTTATCATTAGTATTTTTAGAAAAGTATTATAGTGAACAGAAAGCCAGTTTTAGAATCAGGAAGACCTGAGTTCAAGTCTCACCTCTTACATATATTACGTGGCCCAGGACAAGTCACTCAGCCTATCAATAATGTACTTCTCTTAGCTTTCTAAGGCTCTAAGTTGCAGAAAAGTGAATCTGTGATGGTAAAGGGAGTTTCCTCACTTGGGAATTCCCTATACCAATAAAATTACAGGTCAAGTCCCTATCATTATTATTTTTATAATTATTATTAGGAGAGAATAGTGTCTCCTCTTTTACATTACCTACTACTACATTTATACCATATAACTTTTATGAACATGGCTATTTTCACATTGTTTCCTCCATTAGAATATGAGCTCCTTGAGAGAAGGGACCTTTTTTTCCTCCTTTGTTATCCCTAGTACCTAGGACAGTGCCAGGCACAGAATTAAGTGCTTGCTAGACTGAGTGAGACAGACTATAATAGAAAGCCAAAAGTGGAAGAATGGGTATCTAGCTTCTATAGAACTAGGATTGAAATTTGTGAGACATAAGCAAGATTAGGAAGCAAAATTCGCTGAGTCTCTTTCACGTGGAAGGATAATGTTTTATGGGCATAAAAGCCTTGGATACCAGTATAGACCGATGCAGAGCCTTCCTTTATTAGCAGAAGCTCTATTAAACAAGGGCTTAGGGCCAGTGGAGGTAGGTCAGGGTCTATCTAGTCTGTTGGAGGTTCCTTATCTGGTACAGCCAAAGGGAGAGAATTCGACCTTAGATATAATGGTCAGGGGGAGAGAGATAACCCTAGCTGGAGTGTAATTACTCCTCTTCTCTACCAAGACTGCCTCTAAGATTCACCTCCGCCTACCCTGCTCCCCATGCCTGCCATTACCAACTCATTTGGGGATTTTGTGCTTCAAGCACCTGAGCTGCCCCTGGTAAGAAGTAACCAAAGAGTGATGAAAGCAGACATCCCCACCTTTCTGGGACCTGAATGCTAGGATGGGATGTAACTATGTGCCAACAAAAGGGCTACTTTCAGAGATCATTGTGATTAGACTCTATAAATCCATAGGGATCAGGGATTGTGTCTCGAGACACTGCACAGTAAACAGTTCAGCAGGCTCGTCCCCATCTCTGCCTGGGAAAGAAAAAAAGAGGACATATGTTGTAATGGACTCCAGATCTGCCAAGCCCTAGCTCTCACTGACTTCTTCAGTGACTGTGAGGAGGAGTAGTAGTAGTAGTAATAATAATAACTCACATTTGTGTAGTTTAAATATTTATTTAATATTTATGTCATTTTAATATTTTTCAAAGAGTTCTTTGCATCATAATCCAGTGTGATGGGTGATACCCCATTTTGCATGTGAAGAGATTAAGAATCAGAGAGGTGACTTGTCCAACATCACACAGCTAATAATTGCTTGAGCAAGGCACCCCAAAGTTCCCAAAGTCAGCATTCTTTCCACTATATCACATTGTTTCTGTCTCCTGAGCAAGCCATTTTCCCATTATCAATCTTGACTTCTCTCTCTGTAAAAGCAGACCTTCACTGCTGACCTTGTAGGGTTGTAATGGGATGGTGGATGTAAAATTGCTCTGCAAGTCAAGAGACTAATCCAAGATAATAAGTATATAGTGCTATGTCAATGGAAACGATTAACTGAAGGAAGCCATCCAGCAAGGCTATGTCTCTTGCTGGGCCTGCCTAGCCACTGTAAGTCTGATAGAACTCTCAATTATCCTTTCTTTAGTCTCATTCCCTACTCTAGCAATAAAATCATCTTCAGGTAAAGGAATGGATGCCAAGAACCTACCACCATCGCCATGGCCTCATCAACCTAAAGCCCAAAGGATCTTATTGTCCCCAGCAGAGTCACAATTTCTTTACTCATAATAGGGAGCATCTTCAGCCTAGGGAGACCCTCTCCCCAGGGCTCAGGTAGAACCCAATCCATCCATACTGATGCCTTGCCATGCATTTGCAGGGCTCTAAGGAATTGCAGTTGCTCGAAGGGAGGCTTTGCCAGCACTGCTGTTTCTGGATGACTGCCAAACGAGGCTCAGAAATGCATATGCTGGGAAAACGTTCATTTCAGCTCCAATGCTTTGCCCCCACCAAAGTGAAAGGGTTTCCCACCCCAGGGTCCTGAATGCTGTTCTGGGACGCAGCCCTTGGCATCCATCTGAGTGAGCCTGGGGGAACACTCTGAATTTTCTCTCTGGAGGGAATCACTGCTGTCAATTCCATCTGGATCTTTCATGAGTCAGGCAGATGGTCTCCCTGGGCTATGGGTCATTTCCTCCAAATGCCCACTGAGCCCTGACCCAGCCTATACAATCTGACAGCAAATGGTGGCACTATAGATAGAATCTTAAACCTGGAAGAGGTCTTAAGGGGTCATCTAGTACATTCTCCTGCTTTAACCAACCTGGTCAGATGGGGCAGAGTGGGAGCTGGACAAGGCAATACTTGTCCAGTGGAGGTTTTCTAAAGCTATGATGTCAAACTCAAACAGAAACAGGACCACCAAGCCATGCCTGCTAGCCTTATCCAACTTAAAAGACCATAAATTAACATTATCTTTTATTGTATTTATATTTACTTTTGTTCAATATTTCCCAGTTACATTTTAATCTGGCATCAAGTGCACTGGGGAGTATTGCTTAATGTGGGCTGCTGTGATCTGGTTTATTGTAGGGATTTACAAAAGTCAGAGGGAAGGAGGGAATTCTCTGAAGAATGCAGGATCCATCCATTCTTACTTCAATGAATAAAATCATTGAACATTAGAACAAAAGATCTTAGAAATTGTCTAGTCCAATCTTCTCATATAACAGGAGGGAACTAAGGTTTAGAGAAGAGGACTGATTTAAACAAGGTCATATTCCAAAGAAGTGGTAAAGCCTGGACCAGAACCCAGGTTTCATGCTCCCCGGTGTTCTTCCCACTGGTGCACATAGCTGCATCCAACACACATTAGGTTGCCATAGGCAAAGAGAGAGGATGGTCAGAGAGGTGGAGAATGGTTGTCTTTGATTTTTGTTAAGCTATTTTACATTTATCCCCTGGGTCTTTGGTAGGTTCTCTCAGATCTCAAAGTTGGAACAGACACCAGTCCAGTCCGATGACTGAAGGCAGATAAAGTTGCTGTTATTGTTCAGTTATTTCAGTCATGTCTGACTCTTTGTGGCCCCATCTGGGGTTTTCTTTTTTTTTTAGATTTTTGGAAATTTTTATTTAATTAGTTAATTTAGAATATTTTCCCATGGTTACAAGATTCATGTTCCTTCCCCCAACCCCCTCCCATAGCCGACATGCAATTCCACTGGGTTTTACATGTGTCATTGATCAAGATCTATTTCCATATTATTGATATTTGCACTTGGGTGATCATTTAGAGTCTATATCTCCAATCATATGCCCATCAATCCATGTGATTAAGCAGTTGTTTTTCTTCTGTGTTTCTGCTCCCACTCTTCCTCTAAATGTGGATAACATTCTTTCTCATACATCCCTCAGAATTGTCCTGGGTCATTGCATTGCTGCTAGTAGAGAAGTCCATTACATTCACTTGTACCACAGTGTATCAGTCTGTATACAATGTTCTCCTGGCTCTGCTCCTTTCACTCTGCATCACTTCCTGGAGGTCATTCCAGTCTCCATGGAATTCCTCCACTTTATTATTCCTTTGAGCACAATAGTATTCCATCACCAACAGATACCACAATTTGTTTAGCCATTCCCATTTGGGGTTTTCTTAACAAAGATACTAGAGTGGTTTGCCATTCAGCTCATTTTACAGACAAGAAAACTGAGGCAAACAGAGTTAAGTGACTGCCCAGGGTCACATAGCTAGGAAGTATGTGAGCCCGAATTTAAACTCAGGAAGGTCAATCTTCCTGACTCCGGGTCTAGTCCTTTATCCAACACGTCATCTAGCTACCCAGGAAAATACCATCCTTGTTTTTAAAATGAGGCAGTTGAGACCCAAAGAAGGGAGGTGACTAATCCAAGGACACACAACTAGTGAGGGAATGGAGTTGGACCTCAGGTCATCTGCCTCCTCATCCATCAGTCTTCTCATCCCATCCTGAAAATCTGAGTAGCAAGTTTGGGCAACTAGGTAGCATGGTGGATTGAGTGTTGGACCTGAAATGAAAGACACCTGAATTCAAATTCATCCTCTGACACTTAGTAGCTATAACTCTAGGCACACCATTTAACCCTATTTGCCTCAGTTTCCTCATCTATAAAATGAGATGAAGAAGGAAATGGTGAACCACTCAAGTAACTTTGCTAAGAAAACCCCAAACAGAGTTATGAAAAGTCAGATACAACTAAAAAGGATTGTAACAGGAACCTACTGGATTTTGGAATCCAAAGATCTGTTATTTATCTATTTATCTATTTATTTATTTATTTATTTGTTATTTTATATTTATTTATTATATATATAATATATAACATATATTATTATTTATATTTATATTATATTATTTATATAGCTGTTATATAGCTTTTATTTATTCACTGGACTCATTCCCTCATCTATAAAATGAATGGCGTGGACTAGATGCTCTTTAATATTCCATTCAGCACTCAATTTATGACCCTATGAGTAAGTTTCTTTACCTCACTGAGTATCAGTTTCTTCATCTGTAAGATGGACAGAATTAACTTTGTCCTAACTAACCCAACAGTAGTTATGAGGAATAAACTATAAATTAGAAGTGAGCTAAAATTTGCTTTGCTGCCACTCCCAAGCAACATGACCAGTTTCCTTTATTGCTTCTAGACTCCAGGATGGTGTCCAGCAAGGTTGTGGCTACGATGCTTGTGATGTACATAGCAATCATGCTTGCTGCCCAGACAGAAGGCTTTGTCCCCATTTTCACCTACAGTGATGTCCAGAGAATGCAGGTAAACTTTGGTTTGCTGCTCATTTCCCTTGATTAGGTGAAATAAACTTTTAGTCCTTACTGAAGTCTAAGAGGGTGTTAACCTTCCCCACAAGTGTACTAGTAAATGTTTAACAAGGGGCTGGGGGCAGAGGTGGGAAGCAGGGTGTAGAATGTATGCTTGACACACTTGTATGTTAAATCAGCATTATTAACATTTTCTCCATAACTTTCCTAAGTATAGACAGATCTAGACAATCAACAAAACAATAAATCAAGCCCTGAGTGGTAGCATTTGCTGATTTCTGAGAAGTAAATGTTCACACTGAACATTTAACAATTGGCTTTCTGGAGCTAGTAAGAGCTGACTCCAGGACATCTCTGGCCTTCTCCATATATAGCAGACATAATTTTATGTCATTCTCTTTGAAATGTCCATTCCAAAGAGGAGAAAAAAGAATATGAATAAATGAAACCACCCAGAATTTTATTTTGACCCAGAATTCCAACATCTTTGTGGACCAAGCTTTGCACTAGTATTATCAATAAGACATAAACAAGAGGGCAGCTGGGTGGCTCAGTGGACTGAGAGCCAGGCCTAGAGATAGGAAGCAAATGTGACTTTTTGCTGTGTGACCCTGGACAAGTCACTTATTCCCCATTCCCCAGCCCTTATTGCTCTTCTGCCTTGAAACCAGTACACCGTTTTGATTTCAAGATGGAAGGTAAGGGTTTTAAAAATAACAATAAAGCATCAGCAATGTGATTTTTCACCTTTTTCTGTCTCTGCCCATCCTCTGGAAGAAAAATAATTTAGCCACTATTTTCTGAGCATCTAGTATATACCTGGCACTACAGAAGGATGCAGAGAAAACAGGACAGAGCTCCTGCTCTCAAGAAGCTTACAGTCTACCTGGGCAGATGAGATAGAAAACTCAGGGCTCATTAAGTGACAATATCCAAACTAGTGACAGTGTGATAAATTCCAGGACAATAATAACATGGCTAGCAAGAATTATAAGAGTTCAGGGGCCAGCTCCATGGATTAAAAGTCATGCCCAGAGATGGGAGATCCTGGGTTCAAATCTGATCTCAGACACTTCCTAGGAGGATGACCCTGGGCAAGTCACCTAACCTCCATTGCCTAGCCCTTACCTCTTTCTGCCTTGGAACCAATACACAGTGTTGATTCTAAGACAGAAGGTAAGGGTTTAAAAAAAAAAGGAATTATAAGACTTCATAGGACAAAGAGAACACCCCCAAATTCTAGGAAACAGGACATGCATGGGTGGTTGAACGAGAGAAATGAATGGCATTCTAGACTAAGAAAATGTTGCTGAATGAAAAATCCCAGAGACAGAATAGGGAAAGAGCTTCCTAAAGCCCCCCAAAGTAAAAGGGCTTTTTCCTATCTACCAAACCTCAAGGCAATCAGGGCAGATCTAATGAAGATAAGACAATAGGTCCCACATGAGGAAAAGAACCCTCTATGATAGGGGCCACACATGTTTACAGAGCATTTTAAAAATTGTAAGAGGCATTATTGCACCATTGATAGATTGCAGTCAGGAAGGCCTGAAATCAAGTTCTCTGTCTCCCTCAAAGTGGCTATCCGGCTCTCACTCAGTGTGCCCCAGGCACTTCTCTAAGACTAAGTTAGGAAGGAGTGGGTGAAATGAATCAGTAGAAGAAATTTCCATGTGGAGAATTCTCTACATTGATAAAAGTCACAGACCCAGACTTTAAAAAAAAATAAAGACACAAATCAATTTTTAAATAACACTGTGAGGGAGGTAATGCAATAAGTATTATCATCCTCATTTGTAAAATGAGGAACCCGAGGCTCTTAGAGGTTAGATTGTAGAAAATCAGATCATATATTTAGAGCTGGAAGGTAATTTTGAGGTTATCCAGGTCAACTCACTCATTTTACAGATAAGGAAACTGAGGATCAGAAATGGGGAAGTTGGTTCAACCAAGGTCTAACAAATGGGATTTCAAATGAGGTCTCAATTCAGAGCCAATGATCTTTCCATTGTACAAGTGATTGGCCCGAGGCAATACACAGAAAATAAGTAGCAGAATTGGAATCTTCCCACTGTGGTCTCCTGAGTCTAAGCCTCTCCTCTCATCTCTTCCTTCCTCCTGACTTGAGCCCCTGTTTGGTGACGTCAGTGCTCCCCAAGGAGCTGAGGGCATGAACTCACGTCCCCCATTTCCTTTCCCTCCCCATGTCCTCAGTCCTCTCCCCAACTGAGCCTGAGGCTCCAACAAGGAAAGATAAACACACAAAATCAGTTGCTGCCATGGAGGCCCGGCTGCCTCCCTGCCCGAACCTCCCTTGTGGCATGTGTGAGACGGAAGGTACAAGCAGAAAGAAAGGGGAGACATTCTGCGGATCCCAGATGAAACGGCAGCTCTTTGAGGTGGCATTTAAAGCCCTTCTTTCAGGGAGGAATGAAGATGGTGAAGAGGAGCTCTGATGACTTCTTTAAGGCACTGTCACAACAAATGTTGGCCTGCTCTACTGAAGGGTAGATCAATTGCACTGGAATAGCCACATCTGAAGACATGCCTAGAGAGGAATCCTAAGAGTGTCATTAGAGAAACCAAAGGAATTATAAAAGGCTGAGATGTATCTGATCTACAGCGCTCGGGGACCTTGGGAGAAGGACACTATGCCAGATTTGGGGCTGGACTGAAACAGTCAAACTCAGTAGAACATAAAATAGCAAAACGGCAACTAAAGGACACTTTACATTAATCTGCTCTACGGTTTTTCTCCTCGTAATTGCAAGGCGCGGGGAATTTTATGAAGAAGCTGCAATCTCCTTCCTCCATAATTCATCTCTCTGTCTTGGTTCTTATAAATCACCTCCCAGGGACTCGGCACACACGGGCCACCCCCTCCCCCTCCAGCTCCCACACAGGCTGCTCTGTCTTTCTCCTGATTTTTATAGGCTCCTTGCTCAAAACACATTTTTTTTCTACTTAATATGCGCGAAAGGCGACAATTATTTTAAGCATTTTAACTTAATTAACAACAACAATCAGAGTGCAATGCATTAAATAGAATTGAATGGTGTTCTAGCACCTCTTGGCTGCTCAATCCCAAGGGCTATTTCTGAACAACTGGAATTTGTAATTGTCCTCACCCAGGATGCCTGGAGGGTGGCGAGGGTCGTGGGATGGGGTGGTTCTTTTCAGGTCCAGAGTTCCTGAGCTGACTACACATCCTGCAAAAGCCCAAGAAAGACCTTTGCTAAAGGCAGCCACTGGGCTGTTAGTGATTGGAGATGAAAGGATATGGAGAGGGGCAAGCAGTAAGGAGGGGTATCTAATGTCATGCTCTGTTGTGCCTCCTCCAGGAGAAAGAAAGGAATAAAGGGCAAAAGAAATCTCTGAGTGTGCAGCAGAGATCAGAAGAGGGCAGTCCTATGACTCTCATGGACTTCAAGAAGGAGGAAGAGAGTGAAATGATCAAGGTAAGGATCAGGCTCAGCTATCAGCCCAGTTCATCAGAAGGGATGGATCTCCTAGATGAGAAAGACTAATGAAAACAATGATTGGGGAGGTAGAAATTTGACTTTGGGCTACAAACTAACCAACTGAGTCAGAGAGATATTGTTCTCCCAGTCTAGTACTTTATCCATGAAGTACCAATTGATAAGTTTTAGAGCTGGACCTCAGAGGCAGCCATCAAAACCAACCCCATTTACAGGTGATAGAAGTGGAGCCCAGAGAAGTTCAAGATCATATAAGGAAAGATTATAGATTTAGAGATAAAATCAAAGAATCAAAGAATTTCAGAGTGAGTTGTAAGAAACCTCAGCAACCATCTAGTCCAGTGATGGTAAACCTTTTAGAGAACGAATGCCCAAACTGTACCCTCACATATATATAAGCCCCCTACCTTACCCCAGACAGGAGAGGGAGGAAGTGCTCCCATTGGGCTATTGGGCAGAGGGGCAGGTAATGTGAGAAATGTCCTCAGGCACACATGGCCCGAGGGGGAAATGAGCAGCCCCCTCCAGCACACATGCCATAGGTTCACCAACACAGATCTAGTCCAACCTATACTCCCAAAAGAATGCTTTCTACAACAACCCAACAAGTGATTGGTCACTCCATTCGAGCATAACTCATTGTTTGGAGGCTTTTCTTGACTTCAAGCCAAAATCAGCCTCTTTGTAATTTCTACCCATAGTACAGAGTTCTACCTCATAAAGCCTAGCAGAACCAGTCTACTCTTTCTTTCATACAACAGATTTTCCAGTACTTGAAAATAGATGTCATGTGCCCCTCTGAGTCTTCTTTCTTCCAGGTTAGCATCCCCAGTTCCAGGAAGATTTCTTAAAGGTTATTTAGCCCAAATCCTTCCTTTTACAAAGAAAGCAATTGTTGTAGTCCAGAAATATTAAGTCATTTGTTCCAACCAGTTCATAAAGCACCAGTAAGTGGTAGTCAGAACTCAAACTCAAGGTCCTTGGACTCCAGCTCCAGCATTGGCCTCTGCCTCCCAAAGAAAACTGGACTTCCTTCCCCTACTAGGAATTAATCACATCTCAGTCTATACCATAGCAAAGAGTCACTGTTGTACTAACAGGGGAATTCAAACACATGCTCCCTAATGCCAACTCTTGAGCTTTCCCCCACTATGCCAAATCCCTTCAGAGCAAAATCCAGTAAGACAGGTACTGAGGTGAGGATCTGGGCTATCTGAGCATCTGGTTGAGAATTGTTAAATGTCAGAACTAGAAGGACCTTAGCGGTGACCCAAAATATTCCCTCATTTGATAGAAGAGGAAACTACAGGCTAAGAGTGGGAAATAACTTGGACAAAACTATATATACCCCATCACTATTAGAATCAGGACAAGAAGCCATGTTTCCTGACTCCTTCTGGATTTCCAAAGTAGTATAATGTTCACTGCATTATTCTGTCCCTGTGAGAATAAGTTGAGAGCTAACAGATATAAACAAAGGTCAGGCTACTTGAAAATCAGGGAGTCCCAGAGCTAAAACAGATCTTAAAAACCACCTAAAGCAATGCTTTAACTTTATAAGGAAAGAAAACTGAGGCCCAGAGAAGGGGAGGGAGTCATTCAAGGTCACACAGCAAATGAGTTCTGTTTTCCAGGCAGGTACCCTCTCCCTTGCACAATAAATTGCCTATGGGATTTAACTGTGGTAGGAAGCCAGTGCAAAATAAAATTCCTGGAGGTAAGTGCCTCCCACTGCCATTTATTAATCCCACATTCTAGATGATGCATGTAGTATGCCCCAAGTCTACTTCCAATAACCAGGAAATGCATAAGAAGTGAGACATGACAACGGATAGGTTTAGGCTACAAACCCTCTCAGAGGAGTCCTCATAAGGAATTAGGGGAAATTTCTGATTCTCAGCACTGTTTCCTGGGGACATAAGTCCTTCCCTGTAGAGCTATGAGACCAATTCAGTTTATCTCAAGAGAAGTATGCATTCTAGTGTAGTAGAAATAACCCTGTGGCCTCAGACACTTCCTAGCTGTATGACCCTGGGCAGATCACTTCACCCCCATTGCCTAGCCTTTACCACCCTTATGCCTTGCACAGTATTGATTCTAAGAGGGAAAGTAAAGGGGAGAGGGATGTGGGGGGAGGGAAAGAGAGAAAGAGAGAAAGAGAGAAAGGAAGAAAGGAAGAAAGAAAGGAAGAAAGGAAGAAAGGAAGAAAGGAAGAAAGGAAGAAAGGAAGAAAGAAAGAAAGAAAGAAAGAAAGAAAGAAAGAAAGAAAGAAAGAAAGAAAGAAAGAAAGAAAGAAAGAAAGAAAGAAAGAAAGAAAGAAAGAAAGAAAGAAAGAAAGAAAGAAAGAAAGAAAGAAAGAAAGAAAGAAAGAAAGAAAGAAAGAAAGAAAGAAAGAAAGAAAGAAAGAAAGAAAGAAAGAAAGAAAGAAAGAAAGAAAGAATGAATCCTGGCTCTACCACTAACTTGCTATGTGACCTTGGACAAGTGATATCCCCTCTCTTGGCCTCCATTTGATCTTCTGTCAAATTAGAGGGTTGAAAGACCTAGGTGGTTTCTGAGGCCCCTTCCAGCCTATGATTCTAAGCTACTCCAGTTCAGGCCCACATGAATCATGGAAAATAATGTCTTTTGCCTCAGGTATCCTACCCATAAATTATCCCATTTCTACCTTCTCTCAGCCTCAGTTTCCTCACCAATAAAATGATGGGGTTGTCTAAGGTCTAAGCCTAAGGTCCCTTCTGACTCCAACAATAACGGCCTAAAGTTCCTTCCAGTTCTGACATTTTATGGTTCTGGGAGTGGGAGTCTCTCACATCCCTGGTAAAGACTGGGCTCCTCCTGTCCTCTGCTGTTGGCTGCTGTTTGGACCAGATTTGCACATCCCTTTCTGCTTTCAACCTGTCAGTCTCATTTCTGCTCAGTCCTCAGCCCAGGGCCTGCTGGGGCTGCTCCTCCTTGGCTGCATCCCTCCTAATTCTGGGCCTCTTGAGAGCCCAGCCTCTCCCCAGATATCTTCACAGAGCTCATGCTGAATCTCTGTGGGAAACTGAAGGCTCAGTTCCCTCCAGCTTCTGCTCCCTTCCCTGTATGGGAGGTGGGAAGGCAGGCAAGCACACACACATACACACACACACATATTCTCTCTCTCTCTCTCTCTCCCTCTCTCTCTCTCTCTCTCTCTCTCTCTCTCTCTCTCTCTCTCTCTCTCTCTCTCTCTCTCTGCTGCCGCCAAAGGAGGTTTATTTATCTTGTTAGTAAAATCAACAGAGTAGTTTTTCTGCTGTACCCCTAGGCAGTATGCCAGTGAGTCTGGCACCCTGATTTGAAAACACGGCACCAAAGGGGCTCTTCAATTCCAAGCTAGTCCCACAGCTACAGAAAAGAAGTGGCTACCTGGAAGCAAAACAGCAGGCCAGAGAAGACAATGCCCCCCCAAAGTAAAGGAGGAAGGGGTATGCCTAGGCCCCTGGAGCCAGGTCCTTCTTCTACCTGTAGGGCACCCAGGGGTTAACCACTCTCTCTGTGCATATTCCTTTCTTGTTAACTCTGCCTTATTTCACAGCTGACTGCTCCTGTAGAAATTGGAATAAGGATGAACTCCAGGCAGCTGGAAAAATATCGGGGCGTCCTGGAAGAGCTGCTGACTGAGGTATTGCTGTCCACCCAGAACGGTAAGGATTGGGAGTTTTTGAGGCTCTGGGCCTGTCCTCCCGCCCCTCCGCCTCCACCCCGTCAGGGCTGCTCTGGTATTTATATTCCAGAAGCAGCAGCCGAGCTGGGTTTGCTCTGCTTACGAACTGCAATTTGTTTTTCTGCTTTACACTTAAGAACATTAAGCTGTCTTCCTCCTGCCCGTGCACCCTCATCTCAGAGGGGAGCCTAATAACAGGCCGCTAGAAAGCAAATGATTGTTGCTGACGGCTGCTCCGGCAGGATGCTCAAGCTCTCGAGCTCTCCAAAGGCCCAGCTTCCACTTCTCTGGCCCCATTTTCGGGGCCCTTCTTCTGCTCAAGGGGTGGGAGATGGAGAAAGAGAAGGGAGGAAGAGCTATAAGTGGACATAACCAACCTTGCATTCCCTCCCCCTAGTTCAACCATTTTTTATTTCTTTAAACTAAACAAAACCTGGTCCAGGTGATTTCCCAGAGGTCCGGCTGTTGCCTAAATGTTGATGGGAAAGTGTGCTTTACCCCACCCATCCTGAAAATAACAACTGTGCATTCCATTTGGCCTTGCACAAGTTCAGGGCTCTGCTTGGGTGAAAATACCAGACACGTGATATCATTTGACTAATGATTTTTCACAGTTCCTAGAAAGAGAGAGGAAGCCTAGTTGGAGGGAGAAACTGAGAGGTAGACTGACTTCCCTGGACTACAGGGAGAGTTATCTTAGAGGCAGAGTTTAGATGGCAACTCCTAAAGCTTTTAAGGTTCCTTTTCCTCTAACTAGACTTGGAGGGTGCAAGACCTTTTTCTTATTTGTTTGTTTTTTTAATGTTTTAAGATTTGGGGTTGGGGGGCAACGAGGTGGCTCTATAGATTGAGAGTCAGGTCTAGAGACAGGAGGTCCTGGGTTCAAATCTGACCTCAGATATTTCCTAGCTATGTGACCCTGGACAAGCCACTTAACCCCCATTGCCTAGCCCTTACTGCTTTTCTGTCTTGGAACCAATGCACAGTATGGATTCTAAGATGGAAGGGAAACATTAAAAAAAAAGATTTTGGTTTTTTTTCCTCTGAGCACAGGCTGACAGACAAGTCAACAAATTTCTCTTGCTTTTGTTTTACAGTGAACTGACGGGCCACAGAAGAATGTGGACAAAACCCTATGTTCTAGAAACCTGACAGTAAAACTGTGGACAGGTGTCTGACCTGTTCTTGGGTTTCGATTTAAGAAGGAAACAACCCAAAACAAACCTTACTTCAATAAATAAAGTGTGAAGTTTAAGGAAATGGTGCTTTTATTTGAAATTCTTTTTCCACAGGGAAATTGGGAAATTCAGATGGTGCTTTAAAAAAAAGCTACTCAAATTGTATATACATTTACCACAAAAAGGTATTTTGTAAGCAGTACAATTTAGATGTTATTGGCTTTTAAAATGTTAACAATGAATCATGGAATGTTAGAGCTAGAAGACTTCTTAGAGGTATCCAAGACCTTCATGTTACAGAAGACAATACAGTCCAAAGAGTGAAATGACTTACCCAAAATCTTATAGCTAGTTATCAATAGGAGGGATTAGAACCCAGACCCTATGACTGTTATTCCAGTTCTTTCCGAAAAAGAGAGAGCAGGTTCAATGAGATGGAAGTATATGAGCTACCCTTAACTTTCTGTCAACCACAGGCGGGGCCCCCACCCATTCTGGCTTCACTGAATATCTGCAAAAGCAAGGTGGTAACATCTGCTTGGAGACGTGGTGGGGAAAAGGCACCAGCAAAGTAAAATTCCTAGTATTGTTAATATTACCATCATTACCTTGTGACTCTGCTATAGCATAAGCAACAAAATCACACACGGCCAACCCAGTTATTTCTGCCTTCTAAACAAAACTGGGGAGGAAATGTAATTCTAATTTAATTTAGCATTAATGAATGTTCATTTATTTATAAACCAGTTGCCTTATAGGAACTGCTGCGTTCTCATTCCATAGGTAACCTAGCAAAGAGACCCAGCGAACTGGCTCCCTATCCAATCTGATTGGAGTCTGGGCAGTGGCACATGCAGTGTGGAGCAAGAGGGCAGGCTCCTGGGGGCACCCTGAAGGGAGCCTTTCTTGGTGCCTCTCTGGATCGCTCCCTAAAGGACAAACAAAGCCTTACATAATACCCAGAGCTGGATGCTAACTTAATATACTGCACATTCGCAAACACATTTCCAATGCACATACTGATCAGTGTCAGCCCAGCTGCAGGCTCCCAGGAAATGTTGCCAAAGGCCTGATGATACCCGCTAATAAGTGGGGAAGGAGTGAGCGCTGCAGCAGGGGATGCAGTGGGGGAGAGGGGGAGAGGGCGGACCGGCTCATAAAGGAAGCACTGGGGAAAGAAGGAGTCCAAGATTCCTCATCATTGTTCAAAGTTCCAGGGCCCCGGCTCACTCCATTATCTGCAGCACACTCCGAGAAGCTCTAACACAAAATGTTCTCTGTCCCTTTTCATTTGGAAAACATTGATTTCTCCCCCCACGACCCCCAATCTCCCCCCCACATCCATCCGGAGGCAGGGAACAAGGCGGCCCCCTGCGGGCTGCCTTCTCTCTCAGGGATGCTACGCTGGCACTGAAGGCAGCAGGCTTCAGACAGGCCCCAGCGACTGCGCCCCCTCCCATCGCCAGTAGAGGGAGCCCGCCTCTGGACCCTCACCCCAGGCACTCGCTCAAAGGGCACTCAACATTTCCCGATGGGGGGTGGGGGGGTGGAGATGCAGTGTGAACACCGTAACCACTGGGGGAATTCAGACCGCTGAGCAAAATTCTGCCTGGATGATGTGCATTTTAAAAAGGGAATCTGTTTTGATTCCACAGAATCTTGAAAGGGTGGGAAAGCTTTCTATTCCAGTGAGGAGCGCCGCGCAAAACATAGCAATTCTGGCCTTCTGCAGCCCTGGCCCTCATGCTGCCTGCCTCTGATGCGGGCCTCTGTAATGAGCTGAAACAGAAAACCGGCTACAACCTGCATTTGTATGCACAGTGGCCCAGCCGCCTGTTTAGATGTGTCGGTTTCTTTCTACTCTCTTTTTCCTCCTCCTGTCACTGTTCGATTTCCCACGATCAGCTTAAATAATTCCTTTCAGCTGAAAGCTCATCCAGTTTCCAGGACAGTGGACTCGATTACTCACAGGACCTGTCCGGGGCTGGAGAAGAAGAAAGAAGAAAAACAAACCTGCGAACTCATCCAAAAGGAAATGATTGCAGAGAGAGAAGGGGGGAGGGAGGAGAGGAGAGAGGGGAGAGAGAGAGGGAGGGAGAGGGAGAGAGAGGAGAGAGAGGGAAAGGGAGAGAGAGAGGAGAGAGAGGGAGAGGGAGATAGAGACACAGAGAGGCAGAGACAAATATACAGACAGATAGAGACAGAGATCAAGACAAACAGACACAGAGAGACAAGAGATACTGGGAGACAGAGAGAAACAGAGACATAGAGACAGAGAAAGAAGAGAGACACAGAGACACCGAGAGGGAGAGAGATAGATAGACACAGAGAGAGTGACAGAGAGAGATGGAAGGAGGAAGGAAGGGAGGGAGGCCAGGGGCAGGCTTAAAACAAAAGACTAACTTCATTAGAAACCAGACAGGCTGGGGCAGTTAAGCTTAATACACTGAGAGCTAGGCCTAGAGATGGGAGGTCCTGGGTTCAAAATTGGCATCAGATACCTCCTAGCTGTGTGACCCTAGACAAGTCTCTTAACGCCCCCCCCCCCCCCCCATTGCCTAGCCATTACTGCTCTTCTGCCTTAGAAGTGTGATATTTAGAATCAGTTCCGAGAAGGAAAAGTTTTTGAGAGGAAGGAAGGAAGGAAGGAAGGAAGGAAGGAAGGAAGGAAGGAAGGAAGGAAGGAAGGAAGGAAGGAAGGAAGGAAGGAAGGAAGGAAGGAAGGAAGGAAGGAAGGAAGGAAGGAAGGAAGGAAGGAAGGAAGGAGAAAAAAGAATGGGGGAAAGGAAAGGAAAGGAAAGGAAAGGAAAGGAAAGGAAAGGAAAGGAAAGGAAAGGAAAGGAAAGGAAAGGAAAGGAAAGGAAAGGAAAGGAAAGGAAAGGAAAGGAAAGGAAAGGAAAGGAAAGGAAAGGAAAGGAAAGGAAAGGAAAGGGAAAGGGAAAGGGAAAGGGAAAGGGAAAGGGAAAGGGAAAGGGAAAGGAAAGAAAAGGAAAGGAAAGAGAAAGGAGAGGAGGGGAGGAGAGAGGAGGAGAAGAGAGGAGAGGAGAGCAGAGGAGAGGAGAGCAGAGGAGAGGAGAGGGCAGAGGAGGGGAGGGGAGGACAGGGGAGGACAGGGGAGGTGAGGAGAGGAGAGGGGAGGGGAGGAGAGGAGAAGAGAAAAGAGAAAAGAAAAGAAAAGTAGCCAGGGCAATGGCTTCCTGAGATCAAGTGTATTCTCTGCCAATACCAGTTTTCTCCAGATATTTCTCTACTATTTACTTAGCTAAATGGAATGGAATCACTATCTAAATACCTTGTAATTACAGGGTAATTACACATTATTTTGCATTCCTTTGAAATACATTTTACATTCAACCCTGGAACCTCAAGTAATTATGGGGCCACCTGAACTCCAAGTTAAAAGACAGATGATCAGGTATTTTCTTGGTAACCATATTGGTACTGATTTTATAATTACTGAGCTATGTACGTCTACTATGAAGTTTTATAACTAAAACCAAAGAGTAATTGCCTGATATCTGTACTCAGTAATTTGGTAAAATCTAATCATGGATAAAGTCTCAAAGAAAACAGATCAGAAGCATTAAGACTTTTCTGGTACACAATTTGTTATTAACATTATGTTGGAAATGTAAACATATTCCATACCTCAAAAGAAGCCTTTATCCATTGCCATCAAAGGGTTAGATTGGTCAGTTGGGAGATCTTCTAAAAGAACCACATTTCATTTTGTTTTCAGCCAGATTATAAAGAGTGGGAGATTTACCCACCCATCAACCTGTGCATTTCTCTTTGATTAATCATTTGGCATCTTGACTGAAGGGAGAGAGAGAGAGAGAGAGAGAGAGAGAGAGAGAGAGAGAGAGAGAGAGAGAGAGAGAGAGAGAGAGAGAGCGCACCCAAACTCATTCCATTTTACTGATTGGCAGCATGGTGCAATAGGCTCGGGTTTAAATTCTGTCTGTCATTAACCACCTTGTTGACTTTGGCAAGTCATTTAATCCTTCTTGCACCTCACTTTCATTATCTGAAAAATGAGTTCAACCTAAATGGCTTCTAAGGTCTCTTCTAAATCTAAGATCCAATGAATTCCCAAACTTGTTCCTCCTTCTGACTTGCCCATTTGTACATGTGGTGTCACTATTCTCCTCATCTCCTATTCACAAAACTTAGAGGTTTACTCTCTCTCATCTCTTATGTCTAATTAATTAAAAGGTCAACCTCTTTCCCCTCCTGCCTAATCTCATTGCTACCACCTTTACTTACTCAGGCCTTCATTACCACCACCCACCTCTTTAAAAAGTAAAGAAATTTAAAAAAGCCTCCTAACAGATCCTCCAACCTCCATTATTATTGTTGTTCTTAGTTGTTTCAGTTGTGTCTAACTCTTGATGACCTTTTGGGTTATTCTTGGCAAAGATACTAGTTTACCATTTTCCTCTGCAGCTCACTTTATAGATAAGGCAAAGAGGGTGAAATGACTTGCCCAGGGTCACACAAGTAGGATGTGTCTGAGGCCTATTTTGAACTCAGGAAGATGAGTCTTCCTTACTCCAAGCCTGACAGTCTATCCACTGCATCACCTAACTGTACTTCATCTCCATTATATGTCCTCTCTAATCTATATGTAATCCCACACACCCTACAAAATTCAATTAAAATAATCTTTCTTAAGAATAGATCTTGCCATACCACTTCCCTGTTCAGTAGTATTCAAAGATTTTCTATTTTCCCACCCCAATAAAAATCAGACTCCTATACCTGACATTCAAAGCCTTCCATAATCTGGTACTACTCTACCTTCTCAATCTTATCTCATTTTACTCCTAGCCCAAATCTAATTCAATCCTACAGGTATTTGTTAAGTGCCCACTATGTGCAAGTCATTATGATAAGTGCTAGGGACACAAAGACTATAAGGGGAGGGGGGGGGGGAATCTGCCCTCAAGGAGTTTACATTCTCCTTGGGGGATACAACATGTTAACATGCACATGATGATTGAGGAGGAAGACATATTATTCAAAAATATTAGGGGGTAAAAGCTTACACTAGAAAGTAGTCCATGAGTTGGATCTTGATAGAAGCTAGCGAGTCTAAGAGGCAGGAAGTATATTCCAGAAAGAGGGGATGGACTGAGCAAAGGCATAGTCCAGAAATGGAACAGGAGGTTCAAGGAAGAGCAAGGAAGCCAATCTGACTGGCAAGAAGAATAAGCAGAGAGGAATCATGAACCATAACCCTAGAAAGATAGGTTACAGCCAAATTGGGTGGGTTTTAAATACCAAACTGAGGAGTTTATATTTTATCCTGGAGGCAATGGGGAGCCACTATAGTCTTTTGAGCAGAGGAGTGGCAGTGTCCAATGGGCACTTTAGGAAGGTTATTTTGGCAACTGTGTAGAAGATGAATTAAAGAAGGAAAAGACTGTTAAGTCAAGAATCCAAATAAAAAGCTGGTGCAATAGTAAAGACAAGAAGTGACAAAGGTCTGAACTAGGAAAGTTGTCATGTAATTACAGAGAAAAGGAAAGATGTGTGAGATGTTGTAAAGGTAGAAAACACAAGGAATTGGCAATTGATTAGATATTGAAAGTGAGGAAGAAGGAAGAGTTGAGGATGACTATGGGGTCTTAAAATTGGGAGATAGTACTCTTAACCCAGAGAAGTTTGGAGGGGGATGGGCTCAGGAGGAAAGTATGCTGTCTCTTCAAAGAATGTGAGCTCTTTGAGGCAGAAGCTGTTTTATCTGTCTTTGTCAGTATGGTATCTGACACAGGGTGAGTGTTTAACAGATTCTTGTTGATTTATTGTTTATAGATGTGCTAGGTTTGAGACCCCCTAAAAGAGGTCTCGTCCACTTGGAGATGTCCAATAAAGGGTGATGTGGGACTGGCCCTAGAAAAGAGATGAGGGCTGGATACAGATATGTGGGGATCATGTGTATAGAGCCTCAAAGATCATTGAGACCATCTAGAGTGGGGAAAAACAAGAGAAAAGAGTAGGGCCAACAACAAAGCCTCAGTGGGGTTACCATATACCCTTCATACACTCTATATTCCAGTCAAACTGATTGACTCTCTCTGCCCCTTAAAATTTGTCTTATGTTCTCCTATGCCTTTGCTCAAATTGTATCTCTGTCTACGATGTCTTTCCTCCTCTTCTTTACTTACTGAGTTTCTAGCCATCCATTACCGCTCAAATCAAATGCATCTTCCTCCTCCAAGTCTCCTTGATTCCCCCAGCTATGACCATCAGTCTTTATGTAACATTTTTTTAAACCCTTATCTTCTGTCTTGGAATCAGTACTGTGTATTGGTTCCAAGGCAGAAGAGTGGTAAGGGGTGGTGTTATAAGGAAGAGAGGGTTATAGTAAGAGTTGATGGTCTGCAGAGGACAGCTGCATGAGGAAAGATTCTGGAATGTTGAAAAGGAAGAGTTGAGCTGAGAGTCTCTCTGGGGGTTTGCTGACTGCAAGCACCTGGAAGGATTTGCTGCCAAATCCCTGATGGAGTTCCGGTACTTGTCCTTGCTGTTGATACCTGTGTTTCCCTTGGAAGAAGATCTTTGAACCTGAAGCTAACCTGAAACAGCATCCAGTCATCTGCAGTTGTCAGTGAGTGGGAGGTCTGAGTCCATCTGGACTTGGGATCTTTCCCTTCGGTTCCAGGCTAACCTGCCACAGACCAACACCTCAAGTGATAATCAAAAGGGGTTTGGGTTAGTGCAGGATAGCTAGTCTTTAGGGTTTGGGATTTTAGGTGAGAGAGGAGAGGGAGATAAGAGCAGTCCAACAACTCTATGAAGACCCTTCTCACAAAGGTTTGGTACCTGGGTTGTTTAGCTAGGAACATAGTGGTAGAAATTCCCTTTTCCCTCCAAACCTCTCTTAAAGAATAAGTTACAACTTCCAGTGACTTTTGCCTACTCTGTGACTAAGTGATCTGTGTGCTAGACCCTAGACCAGGCTCTGGCCTGGGCAAGCCTGCCCTTTCATCCACAGTGCAAACATTTGTTATACTGGCCCAAAGAAGTTCATCCAATCCCATCCAATCCTATCCCCTAAATCCACTTGCCCAGGGTCACACAGCTAGAAAGTGTCTAAGGCCAGATTTGAACCCAGGAACTCCCATCTCTGGGCTGACTCCACTGAGACACCTAACTACCCCCTAACATTTCATTTTGCACAATTTATTAGAATCAATTTCTCACAAATTCTTATATATATGGGGGCAGATAGGGGGTGCAACTGATAAAGAATTGGACCTGGATTCAGAAATCAAATCTTGCCTCAGACACTATCTGTATGACTCTGTGCAAGTCACTTAATCTATCTGTCTCAGTTTCCTTATCTGTAATATGAGGATAATAATAGCATCTACCTCCCAGGGTTGTTGTCAGGACAAAGCTTTGTAAACTTTAAAGCAATACATAAATATTAGATATCATTGTTATATATAATAATTGTATATTTAGCTCAAGAGAAAAATACCTAGTGTTACTGTATATATATATATACTTATCAGTTTTAGTATCTCATCCCCCTACTAAACCAAAAGTTCCCCAGAAGCAGAGACCTCCTGTTATCTAAACTTTATATGACCCCTAGAACCTAAAACAGTGTTTTCTGAACCCAGTAGGGCCTTAATACACATTTGCTGAATGAAGGAATGAAAATTTAAAATGAAGTTAAATTGGCTCCTCACTCTAAACAAAAAATGTTCAAATGAAAGCACCTTCATTGCCTCCTGCAACCTCAAACTCGCATTGCTTCCTCATGATATAACACATATGAAGCCCCGCAAAGAAAAGCACAGATCTAAAGCTGAAGGGACCTCAGAGGTCCTCTAGTTCATTTCTCATTTTTAATGTGAAAATACTGAGGCCCAGAAAGGTTAAGGATCTTGCCCAAGATCACAAAGGTATTAAGTGGAGAAGCTAGAGTTGAATATAGCTCCCTGGACTCCAAATCCAATGTTCACCCAGACCTGGTCTTGTTCCCTAGAAAGGACTTTTGGCAACCCTTACATTCCTGAGTCCAGGAATAGCCTCTCTTCAGCTACTCAAGACACATTTCAGAATAGTACAAAAAGATGAAGGCAAGAAGAAAAAAAGCATAAAGTACTCACTATGTAACAGGCACTAAGCTGAGCACTGGGAATTCAAATACAAGCAAAAAGAAAGCTAGTCCTGGCCTCAAGGAGCTTAATTCTAATGTGGGATGAAAAGGGAGGAAAGGAGGAAAAAAAGATATTTAGTTACCTGGTACAAGGGCATGGTTCTGAAACCCAGAAGTCAGGAACATGGCCAGGAGAGCCATGTTGGCTGGTTTGGATCCCACCACAAAATGGAAGGACCAAGAGAAGCTCACTAATGGGAAAAGAAGGCAGAGGGAGTGTTCCAGGTTGAGAAGGCTAAAGGGATAACTTTATGGATGTTCCAAGGAGAGGAGAACCTAGGCATTCATCGCACTTAAAATCTCTGAGGAACAGATGAATCTGTGTGAGGGATTTTCGAAGGAAGAGAGGGAGAATGCAACTTGCTAAAAGATTTATGAGTGATATTATTATTAGACTATCCTGTGCCAGATAGAGGTCAACTTAACAGAAGCTAGTTGCACTTCTCAAAGATGGCCAGAATCTCCTTCAAGAACCCTTTCACTTCTGTCAAACATGTGACTATGATTGCTAAGTAGATTAAGAAATTGGTTTGTTTTCCCATTTTTGCTTTAAAGACATGTCCTGGCCTGAGTAGCTCACCTCACACACACACACACACACACACACACACACACACACACACACACACACACTAAAGTGAATGAAAAAGAAGAGCTGAGAGAAAGAAAATTTGTGACTTTGCAAGCCTTCCTTTGCCTTAAACTATGCATTAACATCAAAGATGGGCCTGTGCACTAAAGTAATATTGTAGACATTTGAAACCAGGCTTCAAGAACCCCTGAAGATCCTTATATCTGTTTCTGACAATGGATTGTGGCAAGAAAGACCATATTAAGGTGAAGTGCTGATACTTTCAGAATTACCAAGCAGATTAGAAGCCAAAGAGTTCAGTTCTTCCAGCAAAGCAGGTGTAATGAGACTTGGAAAGATGTGAATGAAGTGTTCACTGATAGTTAGATCAAGGAGAGTAGCAAGAAGCACACAGACTGACTGAGTAAAATGGCTAAAGGGAGCCTTGGGGACAAGCCAACGTAGTTTGGGGATTGGGGAGGCATTTCCAATTCTGAGAACATACAAAGCTGAAGCACAAGATCATGAGGAAAATGTCAAGTTTAGAGATTTGAGGGTAGGGTGGGGGGTAGGGTTAAATATTGACTTTTGATGCTCTGGTTTGAAGAAAGGGAGGATAAAATAGGTAATAAGGCTAAAATATCCCCCTTTAGGAAAACTGTGAAGGAAGGAAGGTATAGAGACACCCTACAGGAGTCCTACAACATTTATCTATGGTTAATAACCTGAGGTGGGGAGAGGAGGCTAAGGAAATGGAAGAATAATAATGACTCAAAGGCAGAAGTAGAAACACATGGGGAGTAACGCGAACTCCAAGGAAGTAAGTGGAACAAGAGAATAGGTGGGGAGTACCAACCCCTTGATACTCCTAGACAAGAGAGTCTGCTTTGGGGGCGACAGCGTCGCTAGGAAAAGAGGGGAGTCTCAACTCCTTGGTGTCTCCTATCGAAAGAGGAGGCACTGGGGCAACAATGTCCATATGGAAGAGATATAGTGAAGCAAGAGAGTAAGAGGAGAGGAGGGAACAGAGGGAGAGAGGAAGAGTAAAAGTGAGAGAGCTAGCAAGAGAGCTTGTAAGAGAGTTTCACGCTAGTTCCCCAGTATTTATTGAAGGTTTATAGGAATGTGTGTCAAAGAATAGGTAACATGATATAGGTTTTAACATTGGTTGAATTGACAATGACAAGATCAGAGAGGTGGGGATTAATCCAACTGCAGTTTGCAAATGAGTGTAGTCAGAACCCAGCAAGCCCTAATAGAACCATGCTATGTTAATGAATGTGCTCCAAGCGGAGGCAGTGTGGCCCCATCAAGACCCAGCCCATGAATTGGCCCATCCTTTGCTAGTGCCTGGGCGTGTCCCCTTCCACACAATGACCATCAAGAGATCTGACCATGTGTCTGGTAATACAATATCAACACATCAATCATACTTCCCAGATGCTAACATGCCTGGTATGCTACAAAAAGACCTGGTTGGGCAGTAGAAAGAAAACTAATGTGTTAAGAAGGACTTTCTTTGTGTCTATTACTTACACAGAGGGAGTGACCTCTCCCTAAAGCCTCCATCTCTTTTAGCTGGCTCCATACTACCAACGTCCTAGGGGCACAAACCCTTAACTCCTCTGACTTCATATACTTGAACATTTACCATCTTTTTAATTCTATTTTTACATTCTCTCTCATATCCCAGCCCTTCATTTCCACTCACATTACCACCATCCTTGTGTCTCCAATTCATTTTTCATGTAGTTACCCAAGTGGATTTCTGCATTTTTTAAAAACCCTTACTTTCTATCTTAGAATCAATACTGCATATCAGTTCTAAGGCTGAAGAGAGCTAGGCCATGAGGTTTAAGTGACTCACCCAGGGTTGAATAGCTAGAAAGTGTCTGAACCCACAGTTGAACCCAAGACCTCCTGTCTTGAGGCCTGGTTCTATCCACTGAACCACCCAACTGCTCCCCCCATCCACCTTGATTTCTTAATGCACATCACTCTAATTATGACCCTCTTCTACTCAAAAACCTTCAATAGCTCCCCACCATCTACTGAATAAAGCATAATATTCTGATCCTGGAATTCAAGCGCTTCCTTGAGCTTACTTTCACCTCTTTTTCCAGTTTTATCTCACAATTCAGAGGACCTGGTTTGAATTCTGTCTCTGATGTTTACTTCCTGTGTGACCTCAAACAAGTCATTCAATTGCTCTGGGTCTCATTTTCCTCTTTTGTAAAAATAAGGGGATTAAACTAGTAGGGGTTGAAATTACTCAACTTCCAAGAGGTTCCTACTAGTTCTAAATCTCTGATCTAAAGAAATCCATTCAGACCAAGGACTCTCTAGCCTTCTCTGTTATTCATAATATCCCAACCTATTCTCCCTCCACCCACACAATGAACTCCCACACAAATTTCTCTTAAAAACCCCTTCATTCAAGGTTCAACTTAATTACCCACTCCTTCTGGAAGCTTTCTCTGATATCCCCAGGTAGAGGTGATAGTTCCCTCCTCAAATATTCTTACACAATAGGACTGGTCCTCCTTTGTTCTTTTCTCACTATACATAAAAAGTAATATTGTTTATAGAATCGGAAGATTCAAAATTATATTATGCTACATCTAAATCTCACTGGATCATAGTTTCCTCATCTGTCAAATTTGGGGGTGAGAGAGCAGCAATAGCCTACCTGACCTCACTCTAAATCTATGACCCTACAATCCCATAATTAGGTGGGCATATGCCTTCCCCTTCCTTCCCCAAACAGAATGTAAGTTCCTTAAGTGAAATCTGTAATATATCTATTTTTGTTATTCACAGCCTTAGCACCAGCCTTGTACATGGGATTAATCTTTTTGTTTGTTTGTTTTTACTGTGAATTGAACCAGAAGAATAAAATCCAAAACACTGGGGCAGGGCCATGAGTACCAGAGAAGCAAAAGCAGCAGCAGAAGCAAATGATGGGTTGTTTCTCTGGAGAGAAAAGTTGCAAAACCACCTAGGACAGTGATAGCAAGTGATGGAGTGCCCAGCCCCACCCCTATCCTACCCCTCCAGATCCTGTGCCCCTCCCCCCATGGAGTATCCAGTGTACCCTGCCCCCACCCTTACCCCACACAGGGGAAGGGAAGAAGCATTCCCATTGGGCCACTGGGCAGAGGGACTGGGAATGTGAAGTAATGTCATCAGGCACTGTGAAGAGGTGGAGGGGAGCAGCTCCTTTTGAATCCCTCTGCCTTTCTAGTAAGGGGGGGGATGGGATCAGCTCACAGAGAGTACTCTGCATGCCATCTTTGGCACCCATGCCATAGGCTTGCCATCACTGACCTAGGATAAGGAGCCATAGTTGAAAAAGTCCTCAGATCCACCTGTAGTAAATACAGGGCTCCTGTTGGTGAAGGAACCTTTACATTAAGTTCAGAAAGGGCTTCAGATCATGTATGTCTCTTGGGCTTCAGTTGTACCAGTAGTATCATTCCTCTAAGCAGTAGCCTAAAATGAAAGAAGGCAACCTTGTATGCCCTGTGCAAGTGGTTCAGGCTCTGTATCTGGTTATTTATTTATTTACTTGGCTATCCTGAAAGTGTGTCTGATGACAGATACCATCATTCTGCCAATTGCTGTTATATTAACTTTGTTTAAGCATCATTCTCAAGCCTTTATAATACGCAAGGCTAGTATGATGCCCCAAAAGCTCATTCTTTATACACTGAACTGCACAGCTTCAAGGAATTGCATAAATGTTACCAACTCATTTGTCATGCAAACAGTGCTTTGGAAAGAAATAAAATACTATTATGTGGTATATGTGTTAGGCAATCACTATATCAAATTCATGGCATTCCATACAAACACAGGCGGAGAAAAGGAAAACAACACTTGGTGAGAGAAATCACACCACATGGGAGCAGCTAAGTCAGGAGAGATTTGGAAGCTAACAACAGAAGCCTGACCAGCCTAAGACTATAATTTTCTCTGCAATTGTGACCAGTGTTGGAGTCCCCCTGTGGTACACAAAGTAGCAGGAATATAAAGCATCTATTCTAGGTCCCTGGTCCATGGCACTGCATGATGGGACAAAGAAGAGGGAGCAGAGGATATAATGAAATTGAAGGAGAGAGGGTGAGACAAATAAAGAGGGTCATGAGGAAAATGGCAGAGGGGGCGCTGGGGGACAGGATTTTGATCAATTTGGGTTGGAAGGGTTCTTTAAAAAGTCACCTAATCTTCACCCCTCATTTTATAAATAAACATAATAGATCACAGATTTAGAGCAGGAAGAGACTTTAGGGGATATAAAGTTCAACTCCCTCATTTTATTGAGGAGGAAACAGAAGCCCAGAAAGGTTGAATAGTTTGCCTGGGGTCATACTGGTAGTGTGTAGGCCAGGAGTCACACCCAGGAAACTGAGGTAAAGTGTATTGCCACTAATGAAAGACTATTATCTTTATGCAGCATGGTAAAATGGATAAGTCTTCTATTTAAAATCAGAAAACTTTTAAGTCTTTGCTCTGCTACTTACTTTCAGCAAGTAACCATAGAATCCGAAGATTTCCAGGAACATTGTACATAACAGCAATACTAGAGGATGATTATCTGTGAAAATTTAACTACTCTCAGCAATGAAATGATCTGGGACAAACCTGAAAAACTTATGACAGGGAATGCTATTGTCAATGACATGGGCACTGTACCCCCAGAAACCCAGGAGAACTAGTATCAGGGAAACTCCCTCGATCCCTTGCATCCTCCAGACTCTGAACCTAGAAACACCCAATGACACCCCCCCCCCTCCTGAGATGTTTATCCTCCTTTGATCATCCTCTAGATTTAAGATGGACAAAGAGTTGAACCTTTATGCCTCCAGACAGACCCCAGTCAGATGACCACCTCACCCCACCAAATGCCTAAGGGCTTACCACTCTAAGTCATGTCCAGCCATGACATAGCATCTGTTGTAAAGAGTATAAAATCCCCAGAACTGATGTCCCCTGGAGGACAGCTTTTCCATCCATGCTGTCCTCATGGGGAACAGCCTTTCCATTCATGCTGTCCTCCCAGGAACTGCTCCCCATCTTGCTGTTCCACCTTGCTATCCTCCTGGCCACTCTCAACCTTACTCCCTAAATTAATTTCTCTTTTTGTTTTTAAGCTAAGTTTTAGAGTCTTGCATTCTTTTTTTTTTTTATTAAACCCTTACCTTCCATCTTAGAATCAATACTATGTATTGGCTCCAAGGCAGAAGAGTGGTAAGGGCTAGGCAATGGGGGTCAAGTGACTTGCCCAGGGTCACACAGCTGGGAAGTGGCTGAGGGCAGATTTGAACCTAGGACCTCCCGTCTCTAGGCCTGGCTCTCAATCCACTGAGCTACCCAGCTGCCCCCAGTCTTGCATTCTTGCAAAAGGTATCCTTCCCAAACCCCTGGGGTACACATCTGAACCCCATAACAGTCAACTTGGAAACCTGGCTCTCAATCCACTGAGCTACCCAGCTGCCCCCAGAGTCTTGCATTCTTGCAAAAGGTATCCTTCCCAAACCCCTGGGGTACACATCTGAACCCCATAACGGTCAACTTGGAAATCTAGAAATTTCCAGTTTATTTAGTTGGGAGGTTGAATCCCCAGGTTTTGACCTTGTTTGACCTAGGTTTCCCCCTGACGGATGGTCCTACTTCACTGGACAATAGACATCCACTTCAGGTGGGAGGCAGACCCCATCAGAAGTCAAGTAACTCTTTGGTCTCCAGAAGCCTTTCCCAGTATATCAAACCCTCCTTACTGAGGATCGAACTCAGGATCTAGACTGATGCATTACCACTGTGCCAAAGCTGAAGTGCATATCTATTGTCTGGTGAAGTGGGACCCCCCCTAGGGGGAAACCTCTCCCGTGACAAGGTCAAAACCTGGGGTTTCTAACTTCAAACTAAATAAACTGGGGACTTCTAGATTTCCATGTTGACACTATCCACCTCCAGAGAAAGACTGGCATGGGCATTGTACCCCTAGAAACTCAGGCAAACTATACCTCTGCACCTACAACAAGACCTGATTGGAATCATCTTTCATATCAGTATATTTTTTATTTTATTTTGCCCAATGACAAATATGGAAGTGTATTTTGCATGACAATAAAAAATGAAAAAAATATTTTTTAATTTAAAAAAAGATCTCCAAGTTTTTTCTTTGCTTTTTGCTTAATAGGTAAAATGAAAATTACTAGAGGGCAGCTAGGTGTTTTTTTTTTTACCAGTCAGATCTATTAAGAATGTCATCCTTAGTAGTGACATGGGCACTGTACCCCCAGAAACCCAGGCTAACTATTATCAAGGAAAACTTCTTTGCCCTTGCATCCTTGTGACTCTTAACCTAGAAACACCCAATGACCCCACCCAGGGTCCTGAGACGTTTACCCTCTTTTGTCCTCTAGATTTAAGGTGGACAAAGAAATGAATCTTTATGCCTCCAGGCAGACCCCAGTCAGATGACCACCCCATCCCACCAAATGCCTGAGGGACTAACACTCACTCTGGTCTTGTCCACACCTGGACCTAGCATCTAAAGAGTATATAAACCCCAGAACTGATGTAGTCTGGGGGACAGCCTCTCTATCCATGCTGTCCCCATGGAGGGACAGCCTTTCCTTTCATGCTGTCCTCCCAAGGAACTGCCCCCCCCCATCTTGCTATTCTACCTTGCTATCCTCCTGGCCACTCTTAACATTACTTCCTAAATTAATAAATCTCTTTTGCTTTTAAGCTAAGTTTTGGAGTCATTGCATGCTTGCAAAAGGTATCCTTCCCGAACCCAAAAGGGTATCCTTCCATGCCCATAACAGTAGGAACTATGTAGTGTAATGTGGAATCTAGAGGTCCCCGAACTTGTAGCTTGGAGGGATTTGGTGATCCCCACTTTATTTAGTTTGGAGGTAGAAATCCCAGGTTTTGACCCTGTCACAGGAGAGTTCCTCCCTGAGGGAAAGTCCTACTTCACTGGTTTTAGGCTAATAATATATACCCTGGTAGTTTGGGTAGGAATAGCTAATCCCATCAGATGTTAAGTATCTCTTGTCCAAATGGTTTCTCCCCCTAGGCTAAAATCCTTTACCAAGGTGGCCCAGCCCTGGGCTTGGTCTTTCCCTTTTGTGTCCATTGTAAAGCATCAGCCCCTTACTGTTATTCCTGTCTGGAACTCCTCTTTTTCCTTTCTTTATTAAAGTCAATCAACTGTCTCTCTTATCCTAAGCCCCCAGGTTTCACCTAGAAAGGTATTTAAACTCCTCAACTTTAATGGAGTCATCATCTAGCGTGGTGGCATTCACAGGGGTCAGTGTCCAGTGTCCACAGTGTCCGGAGTTCAATCCTTGGATTCTGTGCAGTCATGTGGCTCGAAGATCTATATCAAAGTCTACTATTGCATTGAACCCCCTTTTCCCTTAATTAAAGAGTGATTTTGACTATTTAATAGTTCTGTGTTTTTTCCCAGTCAACAGTAGCCAAGTGGATAGAGTGCCAGGCTTGGAGTTGGGAATTCTGGGTTCAAATCTGACCTCTGATTCTTCCTAGCTGTAACCTCCTACAGTTACATATTAGTATTTTTGTGGGTGGACATCTGAGAAGGATATTGGAAACTGAGGGAAAATAGATAGAGGAGAGAGAGACAAAGGAATACAGACTCAGACAAGGAGTTAAAAAATATGGGCTCCATTGTGCATGCCCCTTTGATGGAATTGAGAGGACTCTACATGTATCCCCAAACTTTTATTGGAGTATTTAGGAATGTGGAGTGGGAGGTAGCTAATGAACATGTGACATGGCATAGGTTTTAACACTGGCACAATTAACAATCACACGATCAAAGAGGAGGTTAAATAAACATGTGACTTTGTAAGGAATGTGGTCTAACAAAGTGGGAGCTAGGACCCTATGGAAAATAATGGTCCAGCTCAGGAATTCTTTTGTCCCTTGGACTGAAGATTTGGAAATGCAACAATCAAAAAGTAACCTGACCATGAGTCTGGTATATGAACACATAAGATACAATATCAATACTTTCAAGATGCTAATAAGCCTGGTATGCTACACTAGCTTTGTGACCCTAGACAAGTCACTTAATCCCCATTGCCTAACACTTACAGTTCTTTTGCCTTGGAATCAATATATAGTATTGATTCTAACACAAAAGGTAAGGGTTGCTTGTTTGGGTTTTTTTAAAGAAAAGTTATTAGGAGATGCACTAAACCTTTGATCCTATGAGTCAAAGGAGACAGACAAAAAATACAGAAACCATCAACTGTAGCAGCACTGATGACCTTCTCCAAAGCTATCCAGGGAAAGATGTTCCCTGTAGTCTGTCAAAAGCCAAGTTTGACAGGACCTACCATATTGTATTTCCTGCTGGTATAGCCTACTCCTGGGGTCACCTCCATGCCATGGTGGAAGGGCTTTAGTGGCAAATTTATCTTTGTACTCATACAAATATTTTCCAAATGATGACTGACTGAAAGGATTATGGCTTGATCTGGAGGCTAGCTTCACCTGTGTCCTGTGAATTACCCTGAAGGTATCATTAGTGACAGAATGCCTTTGCAGGTACTCAGCAACTTAGCCTTCAGGTTCTGGAGGTGAGGAGGACAAGGACAAATGAGCCAAGTTCCCCCCATACACAGCCCTTCCCACAGTCCCCAACAACCTTTCAACCTCCCCGGGGGCACAATATAAAAAAATTTTTTTTTTGTTTTAAATCTTATCTTCTGTCTTAGGTTATCTCCAAGGCAGAAGGGCAGCAAGGCTTAAGCAATTAAATGACTTGTCCAGGGTCACACTGCTTGGAATGATCTGCAGCCGCATTTGAACCCAGGATCTCCTATCTCCAGGTCTAGCTCTCCATCCACTGGGCCACTTGGTGGCCCCCAAGGATGAAATTCTAAACAGATCTGGCTGGTAAAACAGTACTGGACCAGGAATCTAAAGATTTCAGCTCTGCCACCTGTTGGTTTCATGGCCTCGGACAAGTCACCTAACCTCTCCGGACCTGTTCCCTCAACTTTATTGGTTCAGCCCTAAATTCCTTGTCCAGTCTGCCATATCTTCCAAATCTAAATCTATAGAGGAAAAAAAATGATGTGACCTCCCCAACATGGCTGTTCCTCTAGGTAGTAAGACGCCGACCTCCACAAAATGGCGGAGGCCGGCTTCAAGGAGATCGAAAACGGTTCTCGAATGCCCAATCACGCTAGACGAGACCTTCTCAACATGGCGGACTATTTAGGAACCTGGTCCGGACCTCCCCAGCATGGCTACCGCCGCGGTCCGCCCCGCCCCTCCCCACCCGGGCCCGGCTCGGGCTCCGGCAGCGGCGGGAGCAGTTCCGGGGGTGGGCGCGGGTGCGGCGGCGCGGCCATGGCCGCGCGGTCGGACCTAGAGCTTCGGCGGGAGCTGCAAGCCCTGGGTTTTGAGCCGGGGCCCATCACCGACACCACCCGGGACGTCTACCTCAACAAGCTGCAGCGGCTACGGGGCGAGGCCCGGCTGCGCGCGAGGCCCGGCGTGGGGCTGCTGCGGTCCGAGAAGGCGCGCCCGGGCCTGGGCCTGGGGCCAGGGGCCGTCACCTCCTCCTCATCCTGGGCGGGGAGCCGCCCGGGCATCCACCACGCAACCGCCGGGGCTCGCAACGCGGCCGCCTGGCGTCTCAGCCGGGAGCGAGAGCAAGAGCGGGACAGCTCCGAGGAGGACGAGCCGCCCGCCCCGAGCCCCGGACCCGGACCCCGCCGCTGGTGGACCCCGGCTCCGACTTCGGCCTCGGCCCGCAGCCCGACTGCGCACTGGGGCTCCCAGGCCCGCAACCGTCCCCGGCCCGAGGTGGGGCGGCGGCTAGAGCGCTGGCTGTCTCGCATCCTGTGCTGGGCCAGCCTGGCGCTGCTGGTCGTCTTCCTGGGCATCCTGTGGGTGAAGATGGGGGGACCCTCCCGGGCGCAGGAGGCGGAGGAGAACAGTACGTGGCCGCCTTGCCTTGCCCTGTCCCACCCCGAGGGGAGGGAGCCCTCCTCCTGGCTCCCTCACCTGTTGCCCTCTTTCCTCCCCCAGCTGTTGGGCACCCCTAGTCCTGGGGCAAGCAGCTTCCTCTCCGACCCCGCCCCCTCGTCAATGTTTGATTATAAGATTACAGATTTAGCCCTGGAGGGGCCCTTACTCTGTCATCTGCCGGTTCCCCCTCATTTGACAGACAGGGAAACATTCTAGAGAGAAAGGCAGCTTGGTGCAGTGGGGAGGGTGCAGAATTTGGAGTCAAAAGACTGGTCCAGGTCCTGTTTGGGCCACTTACTATATATCTATATATATATTTTGAGGCAGTAACTTCAACTTCTCTGAGCCTGTTTCAATTGTCAAATGAAGGGGATTGGCCTAGATGACCTAATAAGGGCCCTTCCAGAACTAATAGACCTCTCAGGTAAGTGACTTAATCAAAGTCACATAGTTAATAAGTAGCTGAGCTGGCATCTGAACTCCAGATCTTCCTACTCCAGGTCCAGCAAAGTTTCCATTACAGGCTGTTTTTCGAATCTTAGAACTGGAAGGTACTTGTGGTTCAACTCTCATTTTACACATTAGGAGTGTGGCCCAGAACCCAATGTTTCTCTCTCCCGATTCTTATCTGCCTCAGCTCTCAGCCTACCATCTTCTCCTATACCAACTACTAGAGAAGCCAAGGGAAATTTGTTCCTTTTTATCACCAGACCAGGAACTCCACACTTACTCTTATTCTGCTCCTGCTGACCACCTGTTGAGAGAAAGAAGACAGCTTTCATCATTTTCAGTCATTTAAACGCTCAACCTTCCCCTCACCCCCAGTTCTTATAGCCAGGGCTCTAATCTCCCACCAGCTCCAGAAAAGATACTAGAAGAATTGTAGTCTTTGGAAATGTCTGTTCCCAGTTCTTTTTTGTCGTTGTTGTTTTTAATGCCTATCTTCCATCTTAGACTCAATACTGAGTATTGATTCCAAGACAGAAGAGAAGCATGGGCTAGACAGAGTTAAGTGACTTGCCCAGGGTCATACAGGAAATGTCTGAAGACAGATTTGAACCTAGGACCTCCCATCCCACAACCTCAATCCACCAAGCCACCTAGCTGTCCCCTGCCCCCAATTCTAACCTCTAACCCCAATAAACTCATTACCTTCTTACTGTTTAAACCAACTCTGGGAAAGAAAGTTTCATCTATTTTTTCACTGGCCCAAATTCTCACTTTCAAGGTTCTCTCTACTACTGACTACTGTGAGAAAAGTTAGGAGATCCATAATAATGGGTCTCTTAAGTCCTCAGTTTTTATCAGGTTCCATCCTTCCATCTGTTGAGGTATCAGAGAAGGTCCTTAGTAGTCATTTCAGCCCCTAATTCCTACCTCCAAGTTTTTAAGGTGATTCTCCTTTATTCAGGCTGCTGGGTCAGGATTAGGGGAGCTGTCTTTATTTGTTACCTTCCTCAATTCTAAACTTTCTTTTTGCATGGGTTCCTGGAATAGTGGACTATAGAAGCTAGTCCTAATAGTAGAATATACAATTCTATTACTAAATAAAATAATAATAGGTTTTTTCCTAGTAATAATTTTCATCCCCCTTCTCCCCCCCCCACCCCCCCCAGGCTTTAACTCTCCATTTCTCCCTTTCTGGTACCCTCATTCAAGAGTGGAGAGACATTCCCTTATAGACCTTCCCTATAAGCTTGCCCAGTCCCTAACCCATTCTTCATCTGGTAATCAGACCCAGATAGGCAGCCTTGAACCTCCCTTGCCACCTTTCCCAAGGTGGTCTGGTTTTCCCTCCTAGGGCTATACCACTCACTCAGCTCAGTGATTTTGTCTTGCCTCGTGTGGACTTGAGTTTTCTTTTCATCCAGTGGAGATGTTAATAACTCCTAAAATCTCTAGGACTGAATTAGAACCATCACATATTAGGGCTAGAAAGAGGTTGTCTGGTCCTACCCTTTCCAGAGAAAACAGGCCCAGATGTAGGAGTGATTTTTTTCCAAGGTCACAAAACTAACCAGTAGGTGAAGAAGGTACGTTGTAAAGTTGGAAGCATAAAAGAAACCATGTAGTATTATGGAAAAAGCATTAGATATGGAGTCAGATGATCTGGATTTGAGTTCTGGCTTCTAGATTTAGTCATGTGACAATGGCAAGTCATTTTGCTCTCTTGCTCACCTTATCTGAAAATGGAGATAAAAGCACTATCAGTTTTTGTGAGGAAAGCACTTTATAAATTAAATTGTATGTAGCAGTGTGATTTAATAGTTAAGATGACAATAATTGGGGGCAAGCTAGATGACTCAGTGGATTGAGAGCCAGGGTTAGAGTTGGGAGGTCCTAGGTTCAAATTTGGCCTCGACACTTCCTAGTGGTTCGATTCTGACAGGTCACTTAACTCCCACTGCCTAGCCCTTACCACTCTTCTACCTTGGAACCAATATGCAATATTGATTTTAGGAAAGAAGGTAAGGGTATTTTTAAAAATTGTAATAATTGTTACAGGTATATAACTCTTCTCTCTCTTCCCACTCCTGTTTTAAAATTCTAATTCTGTGACTTGGAAAAAATTCCCAATTATGCTTCTCTCATGCCTATATATATATATGTTATATATATATATATAAATTTATTTTTTTAATTTAAATTTATTTAGTCAATTTATAACATTATTTCTTGGTTACAAGAATCATATTATTTCCCTCCCTCCCCTGCACCCACTCTTCCCGTAGCTGATGAGCAATTTCACTGGGTATTACACGTGTCTTTGATTAGAACCTATTTCCATGTTTTTGATATTTGTACTAGGATGTTCCTTTAGGGTCTACATCCCCAACCATATCCCCTTGACCCATGTATTCAAGCAATTTGTTTTTCTTCTTTCCCACAGTTTTTCCTCTGAATGTGGATAGTGTTTTTCCCCATAGATCCCTCCAGATTGTTCAGGATTACTGCATTCATTGTCACTAATGGAGAAGTCCATGATATTCAATTGTACCACAGTGTATCAGTCTCTGTGTACAATGTTCTCCTAGTTCTGCTCCTCTCGCTCTGCATCACTTCCTGGAGGTCATTCCATCATGCCTATATATAATTCTATATATACAAAAGTAATTTGTTTTCCTTCTGCTGAGCCAAGAAAATTCTGGTCTTTACCATCTGTGATGCCCTGTACTAGCATTTTCATCTGGACTCAAACCTGAGGAGGTCATGGGGGTATCAATACATCTTCCTCCAGATGAATGAAGTATTTGTGTGTGTTTGCTTGTTTTCACAGAGAAATTTGCCTTATTTCTCTCTGGACTTTAGTCTTAACAGAAATCGACACTGTCCATATTGTTTTCTTATAAATTTAAGTCTGACGCAACAGATCAAATAATGTACCAACTTTTAATATTCCCTGCAGATCATGATAATTAATTTGGCCTGATTAATATTGACTATGTCCAGGAACAAGTTCAGGCTGCCTTTCCCTTCTTATGAGAAGCTCAGGAAATTCCTTAAATAAACTTCTTTTTGAAAAAATCAAATCATTCCTGAAGAGTCACCATAAATTAATGCTTGGACATCCATACTGGTTAATTGTTCCCTTTATTTAGAAAGTAAAAGACTGATTTGGAAAGCTGTTTGTTCTGAATGCAAGCCTAGAAAGACACAGGTAGATTGGGATAGACCAGCTCAGTCAGAGTAGCAGTAGAATGACCAGTCAAGAGAAGTGAAGCTGACCCAAATTCAATTAATTCTTTGTGACTTGTTCATGGTATGAAGCCCAGGGTCTAAGATTCAGTTTTCAAGGTTGGAGTCCTTCCAAATGGGCTCTACCAACCCCGAGTCTTATTCCAAACTATTGTGAACAATGCTAAGAGACATTTTTAGCAAAGAGGTCCTTTGAACATACAGAAGATTTTAGACTCAAAATCCCATTAATCTTGGTAAAGAAATATTTGCAGGGACCACCAGGTGGCTGAGTGGATAGACAGTCAGGCCTAGACATGTGAGGTACTAAATTCATATGTGGTTTCAGACACTTCCTAGTTCTGTGACCCTGGGTAAGTCACTTAACCCCCATTGCCTATCCCTTACTGCTCTTCTGCCTTGGAACCAATACTTAATATTTTAAAACCTTTACCTTATGTTTTAGAATCAATGCTAATTATTGGTTCCAAGGCAGAAGAGCAGTAAGGGATAGGAAATGAGGTAAATGATTTACCCAGGGTCACACAGCTGGGAAGTGTCTCAGAACAGATTTGAACTCATCAGGACCTCCCATCTCTAGGCCTGGCTCTCAATCCACTGAGCCATCTAACTGCCCCACTTAGTATTGATTCTAAGACAGAAGATGAGTTTGTTGTTGTTGTTTTTTTAAAGAAAATAGACATTTGCAAATAAAGGCTACAAAGTAGCAGGCCCATTTATAAATGAAGCCTTACAAATGAAGGAATGGGCTTTTCCCTACTAGCAAATATGTAAGGATATATTTTACTTTGGGCATTTAAGACCAAATCTGACCTGGGAAGCGTGTTTCTTTAACCTCTCCCTAGTGCCATTCAGGTTCGGCTTGCCCTGAGTCCAAGGAGGGTGCTTTTTCTTCTTTTCCCATGTTTTAACCTCCTCTATGTTTCTTTTTGGTCTTAGTGAAGTTGTTGCCAGTGGACTGTGAAAGGAAAACAGATGCGGTAAGTTTGTTTCCTAGCTTTTTATTATTCCTCCTGAGGATGTGGCCCTCTCTAGAGAAGTAAACTTCCCCAGAAAAAGATCATAATAGGATCATTTTCAGGGAGTACTTTCAGTAATGTACCAAAATCAAATAGTCTGTGATGTTCATGTCAGACTCAATTGCAGCTATATAGGAGAATCTGAAATGCATGGAATTGAGCCCCTAAAGATCCAACACCCATCCTGTTAGAAAAACTCTTCCATCATTTGTAACATCAGTAACTTTGATCTATCTGCTCCCAAGCTGATTTTTGGGAAATACAATGGCTTGTTTGCAGACCTGTAGAAACCTATCTGACTCAGAAAAAGGATCTGATTTCAAGTAGCAGGAAGCTTGCTTTACAGTTCAGCATCTGTCCCCCTTCCCAGCAAGAATCTCTAGGGGAGGACTGTAGACTCTTAAAAATGTGCCTTGATTTTAGGCATGGTGGATTGTGTTTTCTCAGATGCAACTCCAGTGGAATTAGCCCTCTTAGTCTGTCCTCAGATTTGTTTATGAAGCACCAACATGTCCAACAAATAATATTTGGGGAAGGCAAGTAACTACATCCATTTATGAGTCATGAAAACAGTATTAAAGAGGAGAAGTGATGCTCTGGTCTTGGCAATTGTCTGGGGAAGATACAGGGTAATAAATTCTCAGGTCATAAATTCTCCCACAAACAGCTTTCATGCTGCCAGAGGGCATGACTTAGTAGTCTAATTATTAGCTATGTAATGCCCAAGCATCCTAGGACACCAGTTCTGATCTCCAGCAGCTAGGAGTTTGGAAAGAAAGATAGGGTAACTGATGCTTTTGAATTGCAGTGCATCCAGCTCTGTTAGCCCTGTTAATGAAGGGGAAACCGAGGTTTCACTCATCTGTATCATTTCTGTCTGGATTTGGACTGTGTAATATTTAAGCTATTGGGGAAAGGGCAGTGGTGGGATGTAATAGTATTCTTAATAAGTTTGAGGCCCAGATTTCCTTCTTACTCTCTGTATGACCTGAAATAAACCACTTATTTCTTTGAACTTCAGTTTGCTCATTTGTAAAACGAGGATAAGAATTCTTACACTTTCTAATTTCTCATGGCCATTGGGAGGAAAGCAGTTTGTAAAAAAAAAAAATTAAAGCACTATAGACATGAGCTGGTGCTTAATTGGATCAATGAGAGTAATGAGAATAACTACACTTATATTTATAAAATTTATATAGTCTTTAAGGCTTGCAAGGTGCTTTATCTATATGATCTTATTCAGTTGATATGACAACTTTGTGAGGTGGGCTGTTATCCCCATTTACAGATAAGGAACCTGAAGCTAAGAGAGACTAAATCTCTTGCCCAAGATGACAGAGCTAGTAAGTATCTGAGGCACAATTTGAACTCAGGTCTTTCTGATTTTTCTATCACTATCCATTATGCCACCCACCTGCCCCAAAATAGGAGGGCTTCCTTAAGAAAATCCCAATTGAGACCTAGAAGAGAGAGTCTGGATGTATATGGAGATGAAATAAGGAAAGCAAAAGATGTGACGGTCCAGTTTACCAGAGGGGGAAATTCAGGAAAAAAATAAAATCTTTGTCCTAAGTGTTTTGGGGTTTTTTTTTAATGTGAGAAAATTTACTGAATTATTCCTTTTCCCTCACCACTTTCACTGGGACCATTATAAGTCTAAATACTACATCAGTATGGTATAAGCTACCCCCCAAATATAAATACATTTCTAAAATGAGAGCTCTTTGAAAGAAAAAGATAGATAGATTGATTGATTGATATATATGTAAATATGGTATTCACTGGAAAAAATGTCTTCTTATAGACCACACTCACAATTACTACAAAATAGCCAGATTAGGGGAGCAAATATAACCTAATTCTGGACAGTGCAGTATACCAAACTCATAACTATAAAAAAGGTTTCCCCTCCCCTTTGATATGTAAAGTGTATGTCTCTCACTTATGCAAGTGGCATAAGACTATAGAGATTTGTTAGAGGATTCTAACAGGAGCTACTATAAGATGTAAGATTAAAATTAATATCCAATAACTCCAAGTATTATATTTTATAAGATTTATTAATAATCACTTGAAGTAAAAGAAAGAAAAAGTCAAAAGTAAAAGCCTGAGTAAAGAGAAGCTTTCCCAGCCGTGTTAGCAGGAAAAAAGAGAGAGAAGCGGAATTGCACATAAACTTATCTCCAAAACATAAGGATGTAACATGAGAGTGAAAGTGGGATGCTGGGATTCAGAGTCCTGGGGTTCAAATTCTAATTATACAAAGATGTAGTATCAAGATAATGAGAATTCGATTTAACCAATCAGACTGTCTAGATAAGAGTGGAGGTTATCCTAAGTAGTTGTGTAAACTTGGGCAAACTATTTCCTGTCTCTTGATGTTAGCTTAGCTGTCAAATGAGAAAGTTGGTTTAAAATAGCCAAAAGAGAGTCATGGAAATTTTATCCATTCTTCCTGATTCTCTAAATTTCTACTTTTTCATAAAGCACATTAATATTGCTTCCATTAGCTTCAATTTTTCAGTATCCATCAGCTTTTTCACTATTGCTTATAAACACGTCTTGATCTCTATTCTTAAACAAATTTTAAACTAGATCCTACCATTGCCATTCTCCTTTCCCAACAAAACTTCTAATAAAAACAGTCTGTACTTTATTGCCCTCCACTAATCACCTTTCACTCACTTTTCAGTCCCTTGTAATCTGGCTTCCAGTCCTACAACGTAGTTGAAATTGTCACCAAAGCTGTTTCCAAAGTCTTAACTGCTAAATCAGTGACTTTTTTTTTCTTCTTTCAACTTTTTTGACCAATCAATCAACAACTATGTGCCAGGCACTATGCTAGGTGCTGGGGATAAAAAAGACAGAAATGAAATGCCTTCAAGGAATTTACATTTTTTAAAGATATTTTATTTTATTAATTACATGTAATAACAAATAACAGGTTTTCAAAGTTATATGATACAAATTGTCTTTCTCCCTTATATCCCTTCCCTTTCCTGGAACTGGCAATCAATTTAGTCTGGTTTATTTATATATATATGTATGTGTATATATATATAATAGATATATTATAATCATGCAAAACATTTCTATTCATTTTTGTAAGAGAATAATCGTGAAACCCAAACCCTAAAATAAAAATGCAAATAAACTAAAGTAAAAAATGGTATGCTTTGATCTGCATTCTGATTCCAACAGTTCTTTCTCTGGAGGTAAATAGCATTCTTTGTCTTAAGTCCCTCAGAATTGTCCTGTATTACTGAGAATAGCTAAATCCTTCACAGTTGGTCATTCCATAATATTGCTGTTACTATGTACAATTTTCTCTTGGTTTTGCTTATTTCACTCTGCATCAGTTCATTTGGCTTTCCAGCTCTTTCTGAACTCAAGGAAGTTTACAATATAATGGAGTAGGAAAAAATTTACAAAATACATACCAAATAAATGAGTTTCAAAGAAAACTTGAAAATTCATTTAAAAAATTCTGAGGTGCAGCAGTGCACGATCTGGGACAACTGTGAAGGACTTATAATGGGGGGGTGCTATCCATCTCCAGAGAAAGAACTGTTTGGAGTTGGATGAATGCAGATCAAAGCATACTTTCACTTTAATACATTTATGTTTTTATTTGGGGGGTTTGGTTTTGTATGAGTGTGTTCTTATAACAATGACCAATATGGAAGTGTGTTACATGATAACATGTGTGGCCCAGATCAAATTGTTTACCATCTCCGAGTGGAGGGAGAAAAGGGAGGGAAAAGGATGATTTGTATCTTATAATTTTGGGAAATATATGCTGAAAATTATTACATATAATTGGAAAAATAAAATATCTATGAATCAAAGGGGAAAAAAAGAATTCTGAGATGAAAGTGAGAAGGGAGGGCATTCCAGGTATGAGACACAGCCTGTACAAAAGGATAGGGATGGAGGGAATTTCACTATTGATCTGTCTGCAGAGTGTTTGATGGTATTGATCACCCCCTCCTCCTGGATCCCTCTCTTATTGGGTTTTTATGAAACTGCTCTCTTGTAGTTCTGCTCCTACCTGTTAGTTTCTTCATTTTATTTGTTGGATCTTTATCCTATCTTCCACCTAAAAGTATATCCCACAGATCTGACCCTTTCCTCTTTCTGTATTGGTTATCTCCTCATTTCCTATGGATGTAACAGTCATCTCTGCAGGCGATTACCACATCTACATATCTAGCCCTCATATTTCTTCTGAGCTTTAGTCTGGCAGCACCAACTGCCTGCAGGATATCTTCCCACTAAACCTATCTTTTTCTCTTAAATTCTCCATTTTTTCAAAGGCAAAACATGTATCCAGTCACATAGGTTCATAACTTGGGAGTTACTCTTCATTTTTACCTCTCCTCCTTTACATTTCATATTCAGTTACCACATTCAGAACATGTCACACTTCCACCCTTTTCTCTTTACTTTCACAGTCATTAAACCTTAGTGTAATTCATAATCTCCTCTCTCCATACTACTAAAATAGCATCCTAAATGATCTCCCTGCTTCCAATATTTCCCATAATCCAGCCTCCACATAACTTCCAAGATGATCTTCCCAGAACACAGGTCTGACACGTGATAAGAAGTTCCTTTGGCTCTTTGTTACCTCAAGTGATAAAATACTCATTCCTCTGTTTGGCATTTAAACTACTCCTGACCTGGTCCCAATCTATCTTTCTTTCACATCATTCCCTCAGATGCTCTGTGTGAGCCAAACAAGTCTGCTTGCTGTTCCCCATCCATGATATTTTACCCTCTGTTCTTTTGCAAGGGCTGCCCCCTTCCCTTAAATGCCTACCCTTCTCATTCCTCCTCCCATACACCAATTATTTGGTGTTTATCACTTATCTGTATACATATAGTTCTACTCATTTGAATATAAATTCCTCAAGGACAAAAACTGCCTTTTTTTTTTTTGAGGGGAGGGGCAGCATGCCCAACTAAGGGCCTGGCACCTAGAAAGGTGGGATATGTGGGTATATGTCCAAGAAAGTATAGCAAAGTGCCTAGCATAAAGTGAATTCTTAATGTTGAAATGATCTGAATTTTTTTCATAAGATTTAATCTTTAATGATGAATTTAATCTACCCACTAAGATAGTGCTTACTGTTATTGTTATTAAAGAGTTACTTTTGGGCAAATGGAACTTCTTGGCTCCCTGAAAATTACAGTATGACCATGTCAACCTGTCATGCCACCTGTGGACATACTTTGGGAATAAACTATGAACTTTCCCCTAATATTTAATCTCTGAATTCACCCAAATATAGGGGAAAGAGTAGAGGGGTATTTCTGTAGCATTAGAAATTATTTTAATTTTAAGATGCCAGAAATCTTGCATCAGTGAGAAAATAGGCCTTGGATAAAACATTAGCTTCAGCTAATCTACAGTGTGTAAAATCGATATACCAATAGCAAGAGTTTTGACAATATCACAAATAATAAAAGTACACAGTATGGGACATGCTATCACACCCTAGCCCAGTGGTGATGTCCTCAGGCACATGTGGAGAGCAGGAGGGGAGCAGCCTGGCCCCTTGTCCCTCTGGCTTTCTAGCAATGAACTCTTGACAGACTCTGTGCTGGGGCAGTGGCAGGCATGCCCACAGAGGGGACTCTTGAGTGTCCTGTATGTTTACCACCACAACCCTAGCCCCGTAGAATACCTTATTTGTCCAGTTCGGGCTATGTTCCGGATTGTAATCTCTTCAAGCTAGTGTTCTAACAATGGCCCTTCATTGATGTTGTCACCTGAAGTGAGATCCATAGCTTTTGCCCTTCAGGTTCTGGCTGTTTAGTTTCTCCCTATAACATAGACTATTTAATGTCTTTGTTTTCTACGCAGTGGAGCAATCTGATACCCTTGGCTGCTGCCTGAGTTGAACACTGTGGTGTCAAAGGCTTGGGAGAGAAAACCTTTAGTTACATATATACAATCAACTCTACAGCTGGCTAATTCTTTGTGGTGTTTCTTTTCAATCAGTCAATAAGTATTGAGTGCCTGGCCTCATAGGATTTAGAGCTGTGAAGAAGATCAGAATTTATAGTCCAGCCCTCTCCTTTCAAAGATGAAAAAACTGAGGCCCAATGGGACTGTGATTTGCCCAATATCACTCTCCCCCAGCCTAGGCCTAAGGACATGGGACTTGGAGGGGTATGTGAGTAGATATCCAAGCAAGAACAGTTGTTCAGCAACTATTTAGTACCTATTGTATGCAGAGACAAAGATCAAACAGGACCAGTGTCTCCAATGAGCCTAGCACTATACTAGGTACTGAGTAGGGATTTAAAAGTTTCTGTCTTTGAAGACTCATAGCATCATGGCAAGAGATGGGCTTGGGGCCTAAAATAGAAGCAATTAATTTGTTATCATTGAATTGTTTCTGTCTATTTCAGTTCTGCCAAGCCAAACAGAAGAAAGTTTTGCTGGAGGTACTCCATGAGTTGTATAACTTCTTGGCCATACAAGCGGGTAAGTGTATATATATATATATATATATATATATAAAATAAAGTGTCTCAGGGGTAGAGTCCATGTAATTTTTCTCTTCTTTTATCCGATTCAGAAAACTTACCTACTTTGTGCCAGGTACTGTGCTAAATACCAGGGATCCAATAAGAGGCAAAAAAAGACAGCCCCTTCCCTAAATGACCTGAAAATCTAATCAAGGAGGGGACAGTCAGGTCAGATAGTCAGGTTGGATAAAGTGCCTGGCTTGGAGTCAGGAGCACCTGGGTTCAGATCTGGCCTCAGATACTTTTAGCTTTTCGACCCTAGGCAAGCCACTTAACCCCCATTGCCTAGCCCTTGCCTTTTTAAAAATCTCATCAGAAAAGACAACTACTGAACAAATATAGACAAAGCAAAAAACTATGTCCAGGATAAACTGGAAACAATTAACAGAAAAGGCATTGGAATTAAGAAAGACTGAGGAAGGCTTCCAGGATGAGGTGGGGTTTTATTTGGGCCCTAAAGGAAACCAGGGTGGTCAGTAATTAGAGCAGAACTGGGAGGGCATTGCAGGCCTGGGGGATAACCAGAGAGAATGTCCAAAGCCCAGAAATGGAGTACCTTGTTAATGGAGTGCCACTGAATTGAAGAGTATGTGTTGGGGAGTAAGGCATAAAAAGACTGGAAAGGTAGAAGGGGGACTAGGCTATTCTGGGCTTTGAATGCCAAACAGAACATTCATTATTTGCTCCTAGAAGCAAAAGGGAACAAACGAAGTTTATTAAGAAAAGGATAACAAATCAGACCTATATTTTAGAAAAAACACTTAATGACTAAAATTAGAGTGAGGAGAGACTTAAGGCAGGTAGACCCTCCAGCAGGCTATTGCAGTCTTCCAGATATGAAGTATTGAGGACTTACACTTCTGCAGTGTCAGAATCTAACTTAGTACAGGACCTTGAATAGATTAGGTGCTTGATAAAATATTTGTTATATTCAAGTAAACATAGTTCCATGAACACAGATGTAAAGAAGGGTCTGGACCAAGAAAAAGCAGGCTTCTTTCCCAAATAGTAGTAATTCTATCATGAGCCACTCCGAAAATGTCCCACCTTTTTTCTTCTTCCTTACCATTCAACCTCATTTTTTTTTAATCTTGGATTTGGGCAGAAAGAGTCTTTACTCCTAGTCATTGTCTTTTTAAAGACTCTAGAAACCATTGTGCCCAACTGTGACTCAAAATAGAAACTGTGCCTCTTTGGTTTGTTTGCTTTTGGCTTAGATATACTTGCATTTCAAAGGGGGTTTGGACACTGGGCCTCAGCTTTGCTGCCCTCTGGCCCAGATTGTTCCCTAGGCAATCTGTTAATTCAGGTGGAATAGCCTTTTTTTAAAAAATGACCCACAGTATGCATCATAGGCTGAGTATAGTTCAGGACCAACCATCTCACAGGAGAGCCAGATGCTGCTGTGTTCACAGATGGTGTTCTGAGCAGAAATAACCACATCAGTGTGGAGGCAGCCTTCACATTGTTGGCACTAGCAAAGGTTAGCATGGGGAGAAGGAAAATGCGGAGAAATGGGGATCAGTAATGTGAACATTGACCCAGAGTCCTCTTCACATATGTCCCATGGAAGTACATCTCATACTTCTTCCCCGCTCTGCTTTCCCCTGAGCAGGGGCCAGCCATTGAGCCAAAAACCTTGCCATTTGACTCAGTGCCCATTCCGTTATGGCCTTCATTAAGGCACTATTAGCCTTTTCATCAAGCAGTGTCCTAGGAATCAGGGGTCTTAAGCTCCAGCTCTGAATCAGCCTCTACCAGACTGGGATTAGTCATTTAAATCTTTATGTCACTTTGTTTCTCCATCTTTAAAATGGAATTAAAAGTTGTTGCTCCTTTGTATCGCAGGTATTCTGGGAAAGTAAGTGACATTTTATCTGAGGAAGAGCTTTTGAGCTCTTTGGAAGACCCTGAATTGGTTCATTGTGGTTTGTTTCTCAAGGTTGTGTCTTTTCTTACTCACTCTTCTCACTTTCACTCACTTCAAGTTCCCCCACTTAGTTAAAACTGTTCTCTCCAAAGTCACCAACAATCTCCTAATTACTAAGACCTGTCTTTCTAAACATAGTCATTTTCGTTTAAAACTAATTTAGTCTTATATGAGTTAACTCATAACTTATAGGCATAAATAATTTGTCTAAAATATTATCCTAGTGGCAGCTAGGTAGCACAGTGGATATAGCCCCAAGCCTGGAGTCAGGAGGACCTGGTTCAAATCTGGCCTGGAACATTTCCTAGCTGTGTGATCCTGGGCACCTAACCCCAATTGCCTTAACCCAATTGCTCTTCTGTCTTAAAATTGATACTAAGAGAAAAGATAAGGATTTAAAAGAAAGAAAAAGAAAAGTTATCCTAAACCAGGGTCAAATCTGGTAGGGCTACCATCCCCTAATGTAGTAGTAGCCTACATCATCATATACCAGATGGGGAGCCTTTGCTAAGTCTAGTGGTACATTTTAGTCTCTGGTACTTCAAGTCTTCATATATGTCTGGACATTTGCTCCAAAGCTTTTAGGGAACACTGAGGGTGTGACTCCTCATTAAGAAATGCCTTGATTGGAGAGGGATCCCTTCTAGTTCCTGACACCAACTTTTATAGCCATACACCAGAGTTGTTCTTCATATCCCCAAGAATTCAGATCATTGCCAGGGTATTAGGATGTGGAATGGGAGGTCTCAGTTTAGTTCCAAAACTCCCCCCCCCCTCCCATTCTGCACCCCTCCCTCTATCTGACTTGATCAAAACCCAAATGATAAAAAGAATTAGGCTGACCTACTAGCTCATCCATTACTTACTCACCCTTCCCTATGCTAGAGATGGTTTAGGAGCTAGAAGAGATGGAATATGACATAGTCCCTGTCCTCAAGAAATGTACGTTAAACACACACACACACACACAGAGACTGCTAGTAATTCAGTTCAGTTAAACAAGCTTTGGGGACAGTTAGATGACTCCATGGATAGAGTGCTAGGCCTAAAATCAGTCAGGAAGATTCATCTTCCTGAGTTCAAATCCAGCCTGAGATAGCTAAGTTGTATGACCCTGGGTAAGTCATTTGACCTGTTTGCCTCAGTTTCCTCATCTGTAAAATGAACCAAAGAAGGAAGTGACAAACCACTACAGTATCTTTGCCAAGAAAACCCCACATGGGGTCATGAAGAATCAGAGGGGACTGAAAAATGATTAAACTATATGAAGCAAGATAAAGATGTAAAAAAACACAGTCTTTACCCTCAAGGAGGTTTAAATCTAATACTAATATAATTAACTGGAGAACCAAGAGTTTACATCTGAAACAAAGATCAATGATGCATATGCTTAGGTACTCTGTGAGTGGCAGACTATAGATAAGGTATGGCAGGAGTTTGGAGAAAGGACTAGGATGGAGAGAGAAAGCTTCATGGAAGAGGTAGGATTCCAAGTGGGCCTTGAAGGATTTAGTTAGGTTGAGGGGACCAAACATCTCTCAAGACTTCCCCAGACAGGACCACACTACGCTCAGGATCAATGACCTGTAACTGACCAGTGCCTGGGGATTCTGGTCTGCACAGCCTAGCTGACACTCCCTGCTACATACTGGGCTATTTTTATGCTTCTCACCTTGGGGAAGACCAGAATGAGTGCTATTATTCCAGGCTGCCTACCTTGTGTCATGATTTTTAAATCTCCACAGTTTCCACAGCTTTGCTGCCTTTTTCCACCCCCTCCCCAAGCTATGTTTATTTATAGTACAATTCATGTGTAGTCTGAAGCTATTCCTCTGATCCTTTTAAGGATCAATTGAAAACAGACCTTGGTATTGTGCAGCTTTTAGTCATTTAATGCAAATAACCAAACTGCTTTGCAGGTCAGGTTTTAATGATCTGGAATTGATCCAAGCTAAGTGGCTTTTGATCTTGCTGTGGAGAGTAAAGATGCCCTAGCAAAAGGCAGGAGGCAGCAGCTTGGCCACATGATCCTTATCAGAGTGGACGGCTTGGTTCTTCTGCATTTGGAGTCCATTTCAGTCATCTGTGTTCACCTTTTTTCTGGATTGAATGTTGCTTTTTTTTCCCTAGGTAATTTTGAATGTGGAAATCCGGAGAATCTAAAGAGTAAATGCATTCCTGTTATTGAAGCACAGGAATACATTGCAGTAAGTAGGATGGAATGTCAATCCATTATTGTGATGTCTCAGTGGTTCTTACTGATCTCCTCAAACTAATGTAGTTTCCCCCCCCCCCCCCCCAGATTCTGTTTATTTTTATTTTGAAACCCTTACCTTCTGTCTTAGAATCAGTACTGTGTATTGGTTCTAAGGCAAAAAAAAAATTTAAGGGATAGGTAGTGGAGGTTAAGTGGTTAAGGCTCAAGGTGGCACTGGATTTTGTTTTTAAAAGCTGCAGTTCACAGATTTTCTCTGTGTCTCTCTTGGGGTAGTTGAAGAGTGCATTCCCCAAAGCCCCAGAGCTGGAGCTTCCTATTAGCTCACCTAGCACTTCATGACTACATCACATCCTCACATATCCATATATTAGAAGTAGAAAGTGTGACATTTTATAGGTAAGGAAACTGAGGCTCAGAGATGTTAGGCAACTTGCCCTACAGTCACTTAGGTTGCCAAGCCAGCCCTCAAATACCCATCTTTTGACACCAGGGCTTTTTGCACTGTGATACAAGGCCTCTCCTCTATGTTCACTAGTAATAATCTCATCATTCCTCTGGGTCTCATCTTTCCCTGATCTGAGAGCCTGTCATCTGCCCAATTTGTTGGTATTCTGCTTGTTGTTTAGCCACTGACTTAATTTCTTTGTTTTTTCCACAGTGACTGTGGAAAACTTTTAAGTTGATTGCCTCCCACCCCTCTCCTAGTGGTGAATTGCTTTCAAGGTGACTAATAAAATGGGCAGCATGTACAGTGTATAAAGAGCCTTGGATTCAGGAGCCAGAAGACCTGAGTTCAAATCCTAGATCTGCTACTTGGCAGTTATGGAATTTTTAACAAACCTCAATTTTCTCATTTCTAAACTAACTAGAGTTTAGATTCTGATTCCTATGACTTTTGTTGGAAGGGACTTCAGAAACCATCTAGTCCAACCTCCTCAATTCTTCATAGGAAAAATCTTGAACCACAAAGTGAAAATGACTTCTGTAGGGTCACACAAGTCAGTGTCAGAGACAGGAATATAAATCAGGTCTCCTAGTTCTCTGCTCAAGATCCTTCCCACTATAGCATGAGATTTCTGCTCTCTCCGCCCCTAATCTCCCAAAAATTGATGCTCTGGCCTAATATTTCAGTCCTTGGAAAGATTATATTCTTTCCCTTGTCTCAGATCACTGTCATTTCACTTGTGTGCTTCTGCGTCTTGTCTTCTAGTTACAGCCTCATCTCTGGGCTTTCAACAATTTGAAACTTTCCTTTCTGCAATTTGCTGTGCATTTAGTGGAACAGGTCTTCAGGGGCACATAGACAGAGAGCCTTCTTACCAGGCAACAGAATAATGTTTGTTTCAGCCAGTCCACCCAAATGCAGAACTAATCTTCTTATGGACCCTTCCCCACAGAATGTAACCGGCAGTTCATCAGCAAGGTTTGAAGCTGCATTGACCTGGATACTGAGCAGTAACAAGGATGTAGGAATCTGGTGAGTGAGTGTCAGCTCAAGGTGGAGGTGATAGGGTTTAGAACTGAAAGGGGTCTTAGTAATCTCTGATTGCCACCACAGTATTTTATAGATGTAGAAATTGAGTCCCAGGCAGGGAAATGACTTGTCCAAGATGTTAAAACTCTTGTCACCTGGCCATTTTTCTGCCATCAGAGGGTCTCATTAAATTTGGCATTTTTTAATAAGCCAGCATTTAGAGATTATGAATGCAGATTCCCAAGCTACTTGCAGATGTGGGTTTGAGGCCAGAAAAGAAAGTGATAAAATGAAAGAACAAGAGGAAGAAAAGTATCTAGGATGAAACATAATATTTGAGAGTTTTTTGGTGTCCATCTGAATCTCTGGCCAAATTCTTCTTAGAGCAGATCAATTTGTGTTCTCTTAAGTCCTTAGCCTTACCATTCTACTTCTTGCCTGAATGTACAGTCCCTTCAGTGGTGGATGAAATAATTCTGTGCATACTTATTTGATTGTATGAAAACTGGGAAGAAGGGCCAAATCATCATTTCCTTTACAGAAATTAGAGCACTCGTCATGTACAGAAAGGACACTGCTAATCCCCAGAGAAGAAAGATACAAAGTTCTGATAAGACATGGTTCCTGGCCTTGTCAGGCTTAAAGTCTGATAGACAATCAGGTGGAAATTGGAGAGATGTCCATTTTGGCTCAATATAAAGAAAAACTTTCTAAGTCATTAGTATTGTCCAGTAGTAGAATGAGCCATCTGAGAAGGGGGTGACTTTCCTCTCAGCTATTTGTTGAAGGTGGTAGAAAGAGGACTCCTGCTTTAGGTAGGCATGAAGTCCTTCCCAGTCTACAATTCTCTGTGCCTGTGAAGCTCAGGATTCTGTTCTGACCAGCAAATCTAGCCTGCTTTCATTACTGACCTGCATCATTAACAGAAAGAACCTTCTTTTTCACCTTCTGTGAAATGCCTGATTTGGACATTGAGAGCTGGAGGAGAGACATTGGTGGATTGTATTTGACAGCTCTGAAAGTTTCTCCTGCTGGGAAACAGTCATCATGTAAACACTTTCCATTTTCTATTGTATGCCAAGATCTCTGTGCAGAGTACAGTTTTCTGATATTAAAACACACTCTAGGGTTTTCTGCTTCTGTAATCCGCCTGAATTACTAATTCTATCAGCAGTGTATCCAGTGGCAGCCCCTTGGGCAGTTCAACCAAACGCTTCATAACTGGATGCAGGGCGTGATGAAAAATGTGTTAGTTTTTAAAAAGCCAGGTCTGGCTGGGGAGGGGTGGGAAGAAAGACAGAGACAGAGAGAGAGAGAACCTCAGGATTTTGTCCTTCATTCTAGCAAAGTAGATTCAAGTATAAAAATATTAGCTACTTCATATCTGAGAAGACAGGCTTCTGAACAGGATATGGATGACCAGGGATATAAAGTAGGTTGCAAGAAATTAGGCCATAGTATAATCTCTGAACAGAGCAGACATCTTTCATATGATGTTGGGATACTTGTCTCCTAAGCTGTCTGGAAGAAAGTACAGGTGTCTTGGTTTCTGCGCCCCTCCCCCCCCAATTTCTCCAGCACCTTTTACAGTTCTTCATAGCAAGACTTCCTACCCTCTGTGCAGTTTGTCTGGACACCAGCATTTGGGAGGGTGACCTGCCTTGAAGAATCTACCAGTTTCCATTTCATCCCATGGGCTCATCTCCCAAGCTCTTTATACTTAAACAGTTTATGTATCTATTGTTGGTGGAGAAAGAGTGTGACCTCCAAGATTCTGTCTTTAAATTCTTGCCATGCAATTGCAGAGCAGTGGTTCAGTAAACATTTCCATTTCTTTATGCTGAGAGGTGGGAATCCAATTTAAAGTTTAATCTTGTGCACGCTGTGAGGTGCTGTCAAAGGGCCTGCAGAGAGAGACGTCACTTTAGCAGCAGGGGGGGTGGGGGGTGGGCGGCAAGCCTGCTGCCTTCTTTAAAGCTTTAGTCTTCCTAAGTAGCCAAGGTGGAAAATTTCTAGAAAGGGCCACCATGAAGATGCCAACCATGTTTTAGAAAAAAGCAGGGCAATGATATCCCTACCTTCTTTTTCTTTCCCCTGTTTCAAATTGTGTTTTGTGTTCCTTTTGCATTTGAATGCCTTTGATTGTACCTTGTATTCTGTTTCAGGTTGAAAGGGGAAGACCCATCTGAGTCAGTGACAACTGTGGACAAAGTAGTTTGCCTGGAGTCTGGCCGACCCCGAATGGGCGTGGGTTGCCGTCTCAGTCGGGCCCTGCTGACAGCCATTACCACTGTTCTCCTTTTCTTCTGGGGTAGGTGTTGCATTCATAGCTCTGTCCATCCACAATGCATCCCTCCCCAAATCAGCCTCAGGTATGAATGATCAGCTTTAGACATTGCAAGACATTCTCAACAAATGAACAGGCTAAGGATGAGAATAGTTTAGAAATGGCCTTGATTCAGGATAAAACATTTTAAGGGTCCCCAAAAGTGAAACTAGATCCTAACCAGGTAGCTAGTGGCTCAGTAGTTACCTTTCAGATGCTTCAGTCAAGAATATCTAGCTCATCCTTTTCAGCTCAGCACAAATGACCCCTCTTCTTGAAAGCCTTTTCTGATCTTCTCTTCCCAGTCCTGGATTCCTTTGTCCTTTAGATTCCCCTAACACCTTGGTCTTCACTTCTCTAATGTTTCTATCCTTATTATACTGTGTATTATAATTATAGATGTTTGTATTCTAACCCCAGCCCCCACTAGACTATAAGCTCCATGATGAGGATTATTTCTTTTTTAAAATTTGTATATCTTATAGTGCTAGTACAATGCTTCTCCCATAGTAGACATCTCATAAATGTTGGGGTTTTTTTTCTTTTAATCATCATGCTAAATGTAAACCCTTTCTCAAAGGAGACCGTTTTTATTTCAGTATAAAGGACTTTAGTCCTCTAAAAAGTATAAATATTTCTTGGAGACTAGGGGATAGCAAAGAAATCCTGATAAAAGAGGGAAGAACTGGCATTGACTAGTTAAAAAATTGGGCCCCGTATCGCTAAACATCTGTGGCTCTCACTGAGCAAAGGCTTTGGGTTGACCGAGTTCAGAAAACTAAGTCACAGATAGCAACTGGCTTGTCAACAGCAGGGCTGCCGCTACAACTACAAGAATGAGCTTTGTGTGTGCATTGGGAGAACAAGACTGTGGGATGCCTGTTGGTCTCTTCGATCGTGCCAGTATGCCTAGAAATTGCTATCATCAGTCTCATCTCCTTCTAACAGAAAGAACCTCAACCTGTGTATATAGAAGAGACTCAAAGAAAGTGGCAGAATGAGACTGGATGGACTCTGTAACAGCTGGAAGGGTTGGGATGGTCTTTGTTTTCCTCCATATGAGCACTGGGTCTTGCTCCTGAGCAGGCACTCTGTAAATATTTGATGACTGATCTGAGCTATCTGCTTCTTCTAGGCTTGGCTTTTTTGTGGGGACTTCTGATTCTTCTGAAATATCGGTGGCGGAAATTAGAGGAAGAAGAACAAGCCATGTATGAGATGGTGAAGAAAATTATAGGTGACAGCCATATTATGTTAGGTCTTGTTCAAAGAAAGGTTTGGGTGATTTGGGGAGTCCTCGTGCTAAGCTGTCACCTTCTGTCATTGCAGCTGTAGTACAGGATCATTATGTTGACTGGGAGCAGGACATGGAACGATATCCATATGTGGGCATTCTTCACGTGCGGGATACCCTGATCCCACCCCAGAGCCGGTGAGTTGGGTCCCCTTTGTCCCTGGAGATAGGGTCCTGGCTTCTCTGTGTTCTGCATGAATAAGAGGGCCCACAATAGCCAAGGATCCTTTGGTTCCTGGTTGGGAGAGGGCCTGTAGTGAACACCTGGCTTCCTTTGTCACTTGCTACAGAATTTTCCAGTCTCTAAAGGAGAATTAGTCAAATGGGGGTGGGGGTGGGGGGCTGATTGTAACTTCTCCAGAGGAAATAAATAGCCAACACTCAATTATCCATGTGGATGATCCACATCAAGAATATTGCTTGTAATCTTTCTGTGGCCTGTTTCCAGCCTAACCTTAAGCATCTACCTTATTGCTAGATTATAGTTTCTGTAACTCAGCAGAACGGGGAAAGGGAGAAAGCAGAATACCTATTGCATGTAGCATTTGGCATTGGGTGCTCAGAAAGGTTAAATAAAACCTCAATGAACCTCAGCTAGCAGCTCAGTGTAGCAGGAAGAGAATACAAAGGCATAGACATTCTGTGTTAGAGATTTGAAGCTAGAAGGAACTTGAGAAGCCATTGAGTCTAACTACCCCCTCCATTTTACATGTGAGGAAATGGAAGCACAGAGAGATTAAATGACTTGCTCAGGGTCATACAACTAGTAAGTGCCTGCAATGGAATTTGAGTCAAAAAAGGTCTTTTAAACTCTGAATCTACTACTCTATTACACCATGATGCCTCCTCTAAAATGTAGCCATGCCCAGTGTGGGCCCTGAACACATGCACTTGAGATCAAATCAAGTGCTCTGCTGACTGAGCACATTAGAGAAGTACACGAGAGTTACAAGACCAAGTGCTATAAGAGGTCTGAGGAAGGGAAGGTTACTACCAACTTGAAAGATGAGGGAAAACTAACTGGAGGAGGTGGCCTTTGAGTTGATTTGAGGTTCACTAAGCAGACTTAGATCAGAAGAACAGAGCTCTTTAGGCTAGTGCTTTGCCATCTCCAGCATGAAGTAGGGGAGCAAGCTGGGCATGGCTATAATGTCTTTAGCAGGTGTACTCACATTTGGTTTAAGGTGTAGCCCAGACATTTATATTAAATATGAATCTAAAATTGCATTCCAAAGCCAAATAGAAAATATTTTTTGATTATCTAAATACACTACAGCTTCATGGAAGATAAAATCAAAAGCTAACTACACAGACCTGAAGAATAAGTACTCTTGATGAACCCAAAATGGCTGTGTTCTGACTCTTGGGGAGACACTGGGGGTCTTTTGTCACCCTTTAGTAGTAGTGTTTGTTTGTTTGATATGTATCTACTCAGTCCTTCAAGCTATTTGATCCATTTTCCAAGTCATGAAGTAGGTTCAGGGCAGGCTTTCAAAACCTAACTATATGTTAGGTAAAATGTCAGCCCTGCGTGGATATGCTTGGATCTCCCCCTGCAATACCTTTCAAAGGCCGATTTGTGAAAGATTGAGAGAGATTTGAAGAGCTTGTTTGTGATAAAAAGCAGTGGAAACTGATTAAAAGAGCCCAGCTCAATTCAGGCTTGTTCATTATTGTTTAACGGACAGCCGGTGGGAGGAAGGGAAGGATGGGAAAGCAGGTATTTGGCCTTTAGATTCATTGAGAATCTTGTCACGCCTCAGACCATGCTGTCTGAGTCCCAGAGGGACAAACGTGATGGTCTTAAATGCTGACACCTCAAGCAGCTGCCCTTATGCTAGGGAGCTGTCATTATAAGACTGTCGAGTAAGTCAGTGGAGGTTTGGTCCCAGGTGAGGTAGGCGTCCTCCTTCTGAGGCTAGCTGAGCATTGGCTACCTTTCTCATTTGGACCCTTAGAGTGAGGGTCAGGTGAGGAAGGCTATAGGACCACTGTCTGCCTCTTCAGTACCCAGGAGACCCTGTTCCTGGGTTAGAGACCCAACAATGCCACCCTAGGAGAGTCATCTCCATTCCCCAGCTATAAAGTGGAGATGCTGCTCCCTTCTCTCCTTGCCTCCACAGCACACGTGCACACGTGCACACACACTCACACTCAGCCGCATACAGGCAGGCAGACTCACACTTTACCACAAGAGGCAGTAGGCCTGATGTCTACAAAGCTGAGAATAGGGCTATATAAATACATAATGCTGGTATTCATTGAAGTGAAGAGGTAAAAATAACCTTCCCACCTGGCTGCCTTGAAATCCGCCCAACCTCATTCAGGGAAATGGATGTCAGAAGGGACAAGGGAGGCCCATGAGAGGCCTCAGTGCCCTGAAAGTGCCCAGACTCGAGGGGAAGCATTGCACACTGTAGACAGTGTTTGTCCCAAAGATTGTTTCCATGCTATGAGACTGCCTGTCAGTCAGGCCCTCTACTTCCTGTTGAGCCTTCATTTTAAAGGCCAGTGGTCACTCTTTAATTAGCCCACAGGAGAAATTAAAATACAGCCAGCCCTGGCATCCATGCTAATCTAGAGAGGACCAGCATGGATCACTAATACCAGGGAGACTCCAAAAATCTCAGCCTGCCTCCCTCCTTCTTAGAGAGAGGGGGAACTGTGGACTTCCTCCTCACTTCAGGAGCTGTTAATTGAATGGCCTTTAGAGCAGAAGACTTGAAGAGTTGCTTTGTTCCTAGACAACTAGTACTGGCCTAAGGCATTTGTCCCCAGTGCAGGAAGGCTGTCCTGTGCTGGGTACTTTCCTTTTCTCTCCCCTAAAACAAACACTGCATTCTGCCTCCCCAGCCTCCTGTGCCCAGCCTTGATTTGCTCTTCTGTTTGAAAGGTATTCATGGGCAACTGGGTTTCCTTCCATGCAGTGGAGCACAGCAAGCCCAGTCTTCTCTCTTTACCTGGCTAAGATGCGCTGATCTCTTCTTGTTCCAGGAGACGCATGAAGCGGGTCTGGGACAGAGCAGTAGAATTTCTTGCATCCAATGAATCCCGGATTCAGACAGAGTCTCACAGGGTTGCTGGAGAAGACATGCTGGTGTGGAGATGGACTAAGCCCTCTTACTTCTCTGACTCTGAACGCTAAAGTCTCCAGAGAGGGTCAGACATTCTTGTTCAGCCTGTCCCTCGGGACTTTCTACCCTCGGCCCAACAGAGGGCTCTGCAGATCTGCTGGTGCTGAATTCACACTCATGCCTTGACCTCCCAACTTTTTCCACCCAGGAATTGCTCCCATTTCTGAAGGTTATGACCAGAAATTTCTGAAATGCTTAGCTTTTGAGGACTCTCTGGATTTGCCTTGAGGGTTGGGGAGGAAACAAGTTGGGTCATGTAGCTTATCCTTTTTTTTGTTTGTTTTGGTTTTTTTTTTCAGCAAGTAGACCTTGCCTCCCTTTCCAGTTCAGTACTCCTCTTTTCTAATAGGAAGTGAGAGAGCTGGGTTTCTCACACACGGATGGAGGCTCACCAGCCTCACGTGCAGCCTGAGATTTGGTGAAATGCAGTCAGTACCTTCTCCCTGGCAGCCTGACAGTGCCTGCTGTCGCTCCCTGGTTGCACAGCCTCAGAGAATTCACTCCTGGTGAATTCACTCAGGGTGGTGGCTGATGGGGGTTACAGCAAGGCCTTTAGGGGCTGCCTTGGGAGGCTGGCACAGTGTGCTGACATGAGAAGAGAAGAGGCTGCTTCCTTAGGAATCCGGCCTTCCTTTTCTGACAAGGGGAAGGAAGAAAAGAGGGGCCAGGAAACCTGAGGTGCATCTGGGAAGCCCAGGCTAGGGCCCTGGGATCTGTTGTGGGGCATCACCGAGGGTGTGAGGGGGAGGCGCTAGCCAATGCCCATCCTGCAACAGATCTGGAGGCAGTTATGAGTGGAGCAAATGTTTAGGCACTGGAACTCAATAGGTTTAAATTTTAATACTTTCTTTCCTCACAAAGTTAGCTTTCCCAAGGTGGTGGCATCCATTCTGTGGTGGTTCTCATTAGAAATAATCATTTTGGGTCAGACTAGCGACTTCACCAGCACCATCTCCCGACTGTAGAGGGAATCCTTATTCTGAGGGATGACTGTGGCGAGGCCAAGGGTGTCTTCTGTGTTGTCAGACCAATCTATTCAGCCCCCAGGGCCGAGGCTTCCTCCACAACCTAGAAATCTTTTTTCCAGGGAGGCTTCTGCACCTCCGTCCCCTGCTGGCCACATCAAAGAGTTGCAGAGGCTCTGGCCTCCCCATTCTGAGATGGCAGAACTTCATTACCTACCTCCTGCTGGCTCATCAACTCTATCAGAACAGAGAAGGAAGGCTCCAGAAACAGACCAGCAGGGGCTCTTATTAGTTAAGTAGGAAAGATCCCACACCAACTTGAATCCTATCCCCATATGTTCTCATCTGTGGCAGGAATGGGGTATCAGAACAAAAAGAAAACCAACAGCTGTCTCAGAAAGACATTAACCAGCTCTTTCTGATCTTAGTGATTTTTTTCTTAATAAAATTCCAGTATCCCATATTTTAGCAATACTGTTTCCTCTGACATTTGTATGATCCATGGTGCCTGTAATCTTGAATTCCAGCTCAATTGTGTAGAAATGTCTTTATAATCAGGCTCGAAATGAACTTCAGCATTGGCGACTAAATTGCTGAAGGAATAGCACTATTTATTAAAAACCAATTTGTCTCTTTTATAATGTTTTGAATGTTGCCCAAAGCAATTGACTTGAAAGGGAAGGGTAAGAATTTTGTTAGGCACATCTTCAGTGAGGGGTCAGCAGGACAATACCTGAATGTCACTGGATTAGCGGTCACCAGAATCAAGCATCTCATCAATGTCTTTAGCTTTGTGACTTTAGGCAACTGACTCCCCTCTCAGGTCTTATCTCAGATTTTGGGGGTTGAATTAAATGGAATAGATAGGAGGCTATGCAAGTCTCCCTGTGCTTAGGTCAGATTATGCCAAGTAGAGGATACCATCTTGTTGCCAAGCAGACCCATTCAGTGAGCTTCAGACCCAAACGAGGCATTCGCAGAAGTGATTTAAGATCAGATGTGACCAGATATTGAAACAAGTGTCTCAGTACTAAGTGATCAAGTGGGCAAGGCTGAGATTAGATATTTGAAAAAATAACTACCCTCGGAGATGGTTTGCCTGCTGGGCTGTGCATGAAGCTAAATTTGTAGCCAAAATCTGGTCTAAACATGGAACTGGAATAAGAAGCTTCATTTTCACTCACAATATCTCTCAGGGCAGCTAGGTAGCACAGTGGATAAAGTTAAGGCCTGGAGATGGGAGAGCCTGGGTTCAAGTCCAGCCTCATACTTTCTAGCTATGTGACCCTGGGCAAGACATTTAACCCCCATTGGCCTAGTCCTTTCTGCTCTTCTGCCTTGGGCCTAATATTTAACACCAGTTCTAAGAAGATAAGAGTTTTAAAATAATTATCTAACATTAACAGAAGGGGGTGGTCTGCTTGGGAACCTTAAGTAAGGGAGCCCAAGGAAAAATCTGTCCATGTTGTCTCCTTTATCACCCAAGGGAGAAACTCATCTGTGGCAAGCAGGAAAATTCTAGTCACAAGAAAATGTGATCTAGGGTAGACCAGGTATGAATCTCCAGGCTTTCCCACAGCCTGAATGAGAGATCCCATAAGCACAAGCAACTTCCTTTTCTCTGCACCCACATTCACCAAGTAATCTCCTGGTTTCTAATGTGGTTCCCCAGGGAATCTGGGTATCCCAGTTATGTCCTAAACCTGGAACATAATTATAAATGAACTCTGGTCTATCTATATTCAGCATTGGGAGTTTGGATAGTGAATGGAGTCCTCGGAGCTTGCTCACCTCTGGTTAAAGATAGAAACTAAGTTTGTGGACCAGATCCTGGGCCTAAGGAACCATGATCATGATCATGAGCTATGCTCAACCTTCCAGAATATGAATAGTGGCATCCTTTCATCATCATTAGCTGCAGTCCTACCTACTGTTACTTGGACCATCTTTGCTCCCAATAGGGGAACCAACAGAAATGCCCACAGATAATAGGCTCCTTCCCACCCCCAGGCCATAGGGCCTTTTTCTTAAGCCTTCATGATTGATTCCCTTGGCTACTTTTGCACCTGGCCAAGGGAACCTGTTGTAATACTTACAGACCTGGGCTTTGCCTTAGGTCATGGGTCTTTTTTTCCCATTCTGACTTTAAATCTCCCCTGGAAGTAGGCAAGAGGAACAGAGTGTACATGTACAGCACCAAAATCCTAGTACAAATTAAATAGATCATATTTGATCATAGGACCATAGGTTCCTTAGATTTCTACATCTCCACTACCATCACCCTACTTTATAGATAAGGAAACAGGCCTAGAGAATACCTTGCCCAAAGTCATATAGTAAGCAACAGAGCTAGGATGCTCCTAAATCTTCAGAATTCTAAATCCAATGCTTATGCCTCCAAACCACACTGCTCAGTCTTTTCAAGTGCTGCTTATTCCATCATTAAGGAAAGACTGACACCACCAGGCTTTTGTGTGAATTATGTGGATCTCCTTGAACTCAGTACCTTACCTTTGGTACTCAATGAATGTGGAATGAATGAATGAGTGGGTGAAATAGACCAATAGTGTTAGGAAATGCTCCTCTGCCCAGAAGTTGTTTCTCTGCTTCAAAATGTGCCCCAATCAGGAATTCCATAAACATAAATTAGAAGGGACTCATGAAGCCAGGCTTAGAGATAGGAGGTCCTGGATTCAAATCTCACATCCAACACTTACTCACTGTGTGACTCTGGACAAGTCATTTAACCCCTATTGCCTGATCCTTACCACTCTTGCCTTGTAACCATTACATAGTATTAATTCTAAGCCAGAAAGCAAGGATTTAAAAAAAAAAAGGAAGGGACTCATGGGGTCCAGTCTACACAGTAAAGGCATCACAATAACTCAGGGACAAGGGGTGGCTTAGTCTCTGCATCAGGACCAAGGAGGGGGAACCCCACCACCTCTTGAAGAAGCCCATTCCATTACTTAACTTATTGTGAGAACACTGAGCCTTGAACTGTGGCCTCTTTCCAACTTCTTCCCATTGTTGCTAGTTCTGCCTGCAGGGGCCCATAGCCTATTAAATATTCGAAGACAGCCCTCATGCCTCCCTTGAATCTTCTCTGGGCTAATCATCATTCCTCCAAGAAAAATGTTTATATGTCATGAACTCTAGTCTTTCTCCATGCTAGTTGCCCTCCTTTAGCTTATTCTAGAACTGACTGAGTATTTCAGAGGAGGGTACAGGACAGTAGAACCATCACCAATGATCATTCCTGCAAGCTATAGCTCTCTTAATGAAGCCCAATATTGAATTGGCTTTTTCCTAACTTATATTGAGCTTGCAGCCCACTAAAACTCCCAGATCTTTTTCAGAACACCTGCTATCCAAACTTGGATCTCCCATATTATACTTGTAAAATTGGTTTCTTTTTTGTTCTCAAGTCTAAGTCCTGACATTTACACCTGTTGAAATTAAGGTAGCCTGTCAAGATCCTGGATCCTGAATGTCCATCCAAATTATCCTTTTTGGCTTTGGGTCACCCACAAACTTTATTTATTTATTTATTTTGGTCAATTTCAAACACACCCACAGATTTGATAAGCTTGCTATCCATGCCTTTATCCAAGTTAAAATGTTAAACAATATATGACCAAGTAAAGATGCCTGGGGCACTTCACTGGAGATCTGTTATGTTATCATTTTAAACCATTATGAACTACTTCTCTTTGAGTCCATCATCTAACCAGTTCCAAATCCATCAGGTGGACAAATTATTGTACTTTGGGTTCCTTTTAATTGAAAGGCAGCCTTTTCCTATTTTGTGGATCTGGTCACAGAAAAGGATGAATTTTACCCTTGAGAGAAAAGTGTTCCTCTGTGTGCCTTTTATCTATGTGCTATAGATATGTAGTTGACCTCCATGCTTCTTTAAATGAATGTAGGAAGAGCTGGGTCTTCTTGGGATTGAGCCTAATGTGGCTTAGCGTGACAATTTCTTCACAGAATCTCACAGTTGGAAGAGACTTCAGTGGCCCATCTAATCCAAACCGAACCGGTACAAAAATCTGATCTACAGTTTATCCAGGTTTTCTCTGAAGGTCGACCCACTTACAGCTATTGTTGTTCAGTCTTTTCAGCCATGTCTAACTCTTCATGACCCCATTTTCAGATTTTCCCAGCAAAAATATCAAGGTGATTTGCCATTTCGCTCTCCAGCTCATTTGCAAATGAGGAAACTGAAGCAGAGTGAAATGACTTGCCCACGGTCACACAGCTACTAAGTATCTGATTCCACATTTGGATAGCTTTAATTGTAAGTATTCCCTGACATGAAACAGAAATTTATCTTTTTACAACATCCCCCTTTGCTCTTTGTCCTGGTTTTTGCAAGGCAAGCAGAACAACTAATAACCTGTTCTACCCGGTATTCCTGCAAATAGCTGAAGGACCACCACTATACCTACTAAGTCTTCTCTTAGATAAACATTCCCTATTCCTTTAACCTATCCTCACATTACATCATCTCCAGATCATTCACTGTCCTAATTACCCTCCTCTGGACACTTTAGCTTATCAATGTCTTTCCCAATATGGGAAGTCTAGAATCATACACAGTGCTCTGGACATGGTCTTAGAGGCTACAGTGGCACTGCACCTCTCTGGTCTTAGACTCTAGAGCTTTCCTAATACAGCCAAGTTCACGTTAGGCTTCTTGGCTGCTCTACTACATTGCTGATCCAAATGGAGCTTGCAGACCACTAAACCCCCAGATCTTTTTTCAAAATTAATTTCTATTTAGCCATATTTCCTCTATATTTTATTTGTGAAGTTGATTTGGTTTTTTTTTCCTCAAATACATGAAAAAATATGTTGACCTTTTTAAAAGTTTGAGCCAAATTCTCCCCCTCCCTCACTCCACCCCTTCCTTCTCCTCCTCCCTGAGTCAGTAAGCAATCTGATATAAATTCTACACGTGTAATAGTATAAGACATCTTTCCATATTAGTCATTCTGTGAAAAAGAATGCCAACCCCCCCCCCCCAAAAGTGAAGAAATAAAATGAAATAGTGGTTTCCTGGTTCTGCTCACTTCACTTTGCATCAGTTCATGTAAGTCTTTCCAGCTTTTTCTTAAATCATCCTTCTCATCATACTGTACTATAAGAAATAGTACAGTAATATTCCATTACAATCACATGCCACAATGTCAAGTTGGTTTTTTGAACCCAGGTATAGCATTTTACATTTATCTCCACTAAATTTCATTTTAGATTCAACCCCATGTTCTAACTTATTCAGATCTTTTTGGATCCTGAGTCTGTCAACCACCATGAGGTTAGCTTTCCCTTCTAGCCTGTAATAAATAGCCCTCTGTAATAAATTCTTTGTTGTCCTCAAGAGGTGGAGCTGCCTAAATCAACTAAGTCATCTTCCTAATTCCAATTAAAGTCTGTATCTTATCTGGGGAAATCCCATTTGTGTTTCTATATCGACTGATAAGTTCATGAAGAATTTGCTTCCCCTCCCTGTGAACTGAAAGTCAAAAATAGAAATGAATACTGATGAATACTGAAGAAGGCAGAGGGATAGGGAGAGGGGGAGTCAAGGAAAAGGAGAGAAGAGGAAGAAGGAAAAGAGAGAGGGAGGGAGGGGGAAAGAGAAGGAAGGAAAGAAGGAAGGAAAGAGGGAGGGAAGAAGATCTAATCTCTTTTCTCTAAGCAAAAGTTTATCCCACCTTAATGCTCTGTCTTCTGCAGGCAAGGGAGAGTAGCATCCAGCTCTATTTCTTAAGAACTGTTTTAGAGAACAGGGGAGAGATCAAAATAAATTAAGTCACAAAAAGACCTATCCTCCTCCTTTCCTGGCACATAAAGAAAGGCCCTAGCCTCCCTTAGGAGCCACAAATGTCTCCAATATTTTCCTTTCTACCTTTTCTCTTTCAGCTCTTTCTTTTAAAAGCCTCTTATTCATGTGGGGCTGTTCTCTTTCATGGGGCAGCTAGGTTGCACAGTGGATAGAGTGCCAGGCCTGGACTCAGGAAGACCTGTGTTTAAAACTAGACTCAGATACTTCCTAGCTATGTGACCCTGTATAAGTCACTTCACCCTGTTTGCTTCAGTTTCCTCATCTCTATAAAATGAACTAGAGAAGGAAATGGCAAGCTACTCCAGTGTCTTTGCCAAGAAAACCCCAAATGGGGTCACAAAAACATTGGACATGACTGAAAGGACTGAACAACAACAAAATTCTCTCTTGCTCACCTCTTCCCAGTGGGGCACCTGGTATCCATTCAAGAACAGGATCTGATGATATCTGTGGTGGAAATGATTGTCTAAAAGTTATCAGGAAGATATCTAGAGCTTTCTTAAACATTCCTATGGATTCTCCTCTTGTACCTTTTTATTTTTTAAAACTCTTACCTTCCACCCTACGATGAATGTTGTATATTGGTTCTAAGGAAAAACGGTGGTAAAAGCTAGGCAGTGGGGACTAAGTGACTTACCCAAGCTCACACAGAGTTCTTTTATTTTAAGAGGCAGTGTAGGGCAGCCAGGTGACCTAATGGATAAAGCACCAGGCCCAGAAATAGGAGGACCTGGATTCGAATCTGTTCTCAGACACTTTGTAGCTGGGTAACCCTGGGCAAATCACTTAACCCTGTTTCCTTAGTGCTTGTCCTTCTGTCTTAGAGTTGTTACTAGGACAGAAGGTAAAGGTTTAAAAAATAAATAAAATGATAGCAGCTCACATTTATGGACTACTTTTACATTTCTCAAATGCACTTTCTTTACAACAACCATGGAATTTGTCTATTATCCCTCATTTTACAGAGTAAAAAACAAAGACCACCAAGAACTGAAAGTGACTTTTCTAGGGTCACACAACAAGTGCATGACAAGGCCAGGACTTATACCCTATTCTCCCAACTCTCAGCTTCCCTGGGTGGTCCCTGACTCTCCTCCATGCCACTCATTGACTCTGGAGGGGCCAGCCCCTTAAGGAAGACCAGGTAAGGGTGAGCAGAAGGAAATCTAAGAGCTGGGGAGAAATGCAGGCATTCTGAGCCACCTTCCGTTTCCCAAGCACAGGAGAAAGGCAAGTGCTGCCTGCTATTTGTCACCTACGTCCTATAAGAACAGCTCCAGCAGCAGTCTGTCCCCTCTCTAATGGATGCTCCACAGACTCAGAGCTTCTAAAATCCATTTTTTTTTCAATGAGGCAGTCACCATAGGCTCAAACCCATTATCCTGTTGCCTCCAAAGTGATGGGGTGAAGGGGAGACGGTGTAGGGAGACAGCTCGATCTCACACCAAGAGGATGTGGGCATCATAGCTGACCCTATGCACCATAGCCTCTCCATCCCTATTCCTGAACAAAAAAAAATTGGTCACAGATAAAACCCTTGAGCTGCTGGGTGACTTGAGGCAGGTTACTTCCCCTCTCTGGACCTCGGAACATTTGCTGCATCTAATGCTAGAAGGGACCTTAGAGATAATCTGGAAGAATTCTCAGGGGTAGCTAGATAGCACAAAGGATAGAAAGCCAGGCCTGAAGATAGGAGGTCCAGCATTCAAATCTACTTCACAAATTTCCTAAATGTATGATGCTGGGCAAGTCACTTAACCCTGATTGCCTAGCCATTTCTGCTCTTCTGTCTTAGAACTGATACTGAGATAGAGACAAAGGATGAGAGAGAGAGAGAGAGAGAGAGAGAGAGAGAGAGAGAGAGAGAGAGAGAGAGAGAGAGAGAGAGAGAGAGAGAGAGAGAGAGTTTTCAAACTAGGGAACTAGAGCATTAGTATAGGAGATCAATAAATCCACATTCAAATCCTTAACTATAAGCAAGCATGCCTTCTGGAAGCTAAGTAAGGACTACTGGGCCCATATATGAATGATTGTTTTTCAAATGTATGTAGCCACTGTTATGATGAATAAAATATAAATTCTTTTAAAAGGGCCAAATGAATTAATAGTAGCTTTTTGTCATTATGTATTTTCTTCATCAAGGATATTAATAGTATAATTACTCTCACCTGGAGAGTTGTGGCTTTATTTTTAATTTTTAATTAATATATTTTTGACATTAACAAGAAGTTCTCAGAGCTGAGTAGTGTTGCTTCCCTGCCTTCACCAAGTTTTGGAGAGGTGCACATATGGGGAGATTTTATTTTTTAATTTTTATTAATATATTTTGTTTTTACATCGCCTTCCATCCCAAAATGTTCCATCCCCTCTTGAGGCCATCCTTTATAACAGAGGATAAAAGAAGAGGAAAAAATATTCAGCCAAACTAATACATCAACCAAGTCTGATTTCACACACAGTATTCCACACCCATAGACCCCCATCTTTGAAAAAACGAACAGAGTTGCCACTCTTCTTGCAGCCATAAGACATATCTGAGCCATAATTATAAAACATTCATTTCAATCTTTGTTATCTTTCTGTTTCCATTGTTTCAGTTATTGTGAATGCTGTAGTCACTGCAGTGACAGGGAGTTTTGTTTTTGTTTTGTTTTAAACTCTTACTTTCTGTCCTAGTAACAACTCTAAGGCAGAGGAGAAGCAAAGACTAGGCAATTGGGGGTTAAGTGACTTGTCCAGGGTCAAAACAGCTATAAAGTGTCTGAGGTCATATTTGAATCCAGGTCCTCCCAAATCCAGATCTAGCTCTCTATCCATTGTGGTACCCTAGCTGCCCCAATGGGAAGCTTTTTTTTTTTAACTTTGAACATGAAGAAGGAGACTGGGGGAGATTTCCAACTGCCTCAGCAGGACCATTCAGTACAGCACACAACTGGATTTCTAAAGACAGACTGGCCTAAGAACACACTTGAAATCATAAGAGGAGAAAGGACAAATTTATCTAAGCCCCAGCCACCACATAAAGGACCTCGCCTTGTCTTGAGGCAGAGGGATGAACTAGATAACTCTGGAGGGTCTTCCAAGCCATGGATTTCTGACAACTGCCAGTCCTTCCCTTCAGACAGAGGAAGGCAGATTCAAGAAATGGCATCCTTGGTAACAAAGAAGAGCAACCTATTCTCACTGAACTGGTTGGCCCTTACCAAGCAATTATTGTAAAGACAAGGCATGGCTGCTCTCTAAAGGGAAGGATCAGAGAAGGGTTGCCCAGCTGGTGTTGGGGCAAGAAAAGAGTTCTCAACCCATAAAGAGGAGAGAGCACGGCTTGCCAACAGCAGCAGCAGCAGAGGCAAGAGCCCAGAGGGAGGGGGATCAGGGCATGGTCAGGGTGGATGGAGGGGAGCAGGCAGCAGCTGCTGCTGTAACAAGCTAGTTAAGGCACACAAGCTGATCCCTTGGGAGGGCAAGAATGCTGCTGGAGTGGTCAGCCCAGTGGGGTAGCTCATCAGAGCTTGGTCAGGGGCCGCATGGAAAACAGAATGCTGTCACTCTGTGAAAAATGAGGTTTGTTGCTATTTGCCAGGGAGTCTTGAGTGCCCTGGGGAGCTCTGCCCACCACAGCACACACACACACACACACACACACACACCACACAGCCCCTGGAGAACGCTTAGGACTTGAAAGTATGGAAAAGCCAACCTATTCTCTTGACCAAAAATGGCACCAAAAATGGGTCACCATCTGCCATCAAATAGGGCTTCCCTATTCTAATCCTATTGGTCAGGACAGGGGAGTACCAAGGAAGGGTCCTGCCAGGGAAGGGGAAGCTCTTTGGGGACTCAGGGATGAGCTAACTGGAACCCAACAGAAAGGATTTTCTTCTCCTAAGAGAATCCTGAAGGATTCAGTGCCTCACGTTAGATTCCATGAGATTAGATAGAGGAATGTTTGTCCTTTCCAGCATCAAAGTGCAAAGGTACCAGAGAAAAGGTGAATATGCACAGATCTAGAAATATAAGGAAACAAGAAGTCTGTCACTAGATTAAATTCTGAACCAGAGAAAGCAGGCTGGTTTCAGGCCTTCCTAGGAAAGAGGGTGAAATCTGCCCTCAGATACATCCTAGCTGTGTGATCCTGGGCAAGTTACTAAACCACAATTGCCTAGTCCTTGCCACTTTTCTGCCTTAGAATCAATATTTAGTATGGATTTTAAGACAGAAGGTAAGAGAAGAAAGAAAGAAAGAAAGAAAGAAAGAAAGAAAGAAAGAAAGAAAGAAAGAAAGAAAGAAAGAAAGAAAGAAAGAAAAGAAGAGAGAGAGAGAAGAGAGAGAGAAGAGAGAAGAGAGAGAGAGAGAGAGAGAGAGAGAGAGGAGAGAGAGGAGAGAGAGAGAGAGAGAGAGGGAGAGAGAGAGAGAGAGAGAGAGAGAGAGGGAGAGAGGGAGGGGAGGGAGGGAGGAAGGAAGGAAGGAAGGAAGGAAGGAAGGAAGGAAGGAAGGAAGGAAGGAAGAAAGAAAGAAAGAAAGAAAGAAAGAAAGAAAGAAAGAAAGAAAGAAAGAAAGAAAGAAAGAAAGAAAGAAAGAAGAAAGAAAGAAAGAAAGAAGAAAGGAAGGAAGGAAGGAAGGAAGGAAGGAAGGAAGGAAGGAAGGAAGGAAGGAAGGAAGGAAGGAAGGAAGGAAGGAAGGAAGGAAGGAAGGAAGGAAGACAGGGTAGCCCTCCATCTGATTCAGCTACACCCCCTGTCCAATCCAAAATCTTCCTCCTAATACCTCATTCATTCTACTATTGTCCTTATTCAAATGCCACATTCTACATTTTATTACTCATTTTGATCCTGTGTCTCTCTTAGCTCTCCAATCAGATCACTTTACAGAGAAGTAACTGAAATACAGAGAATTTAAATGACCTGTCCAACATCCCACTGGTAATAAACAGCAAAATAAGGATTTAAATATTGCTTCTTTGGCTCCAAAGTCGGGGCTCCTTTTTGTAAATGAATGGATGACTCACCTGAACCAGAAGAAGGATAAATCAGGGAAACCAAAGATCTGGCTCTCTTATGTCCTCTGAATGGGAAAGAAAAATCTCTTATTTCCTTTCTTAAGGCTATTAAATAGGGAAATTCACATAAACTAGATTTCTTGCATTGGTAATGGAGCAACCAAAGATGTTAACCTCCACAGGGGCCCATTGTCACAGCAGAAGAGAGTAAGTCCCACATTAAATATCAGAGTTCTGTTTACAGTTGTACTCTGGAAGGTAATGGTTTGTTACTGTCCATCTCCCCAGGCATCCAGCACAAAGCTGAACACCCAGAAGGAATTTAAGTATTTAGAGGATCCAGAATTGAGGGCATAATCTGTAGTTCCCCACGTGACAGGAGACAGGCTTAAGGACCTGCTACAGCCAAAGAATTCGCCACCTGGTGGCCAGCTCTCTGGTGATCAGACTCTCCACGATGAGCAAAACATGGTTCTTGGACAGTCTTTTTCATAGGTCCTAGACCTTTCCAGCTTGCTAGGAAGTGCCAGAGCTTTCCCTTCACTATACAGTCCTCTAGACCTACTCATCTCTGCTCTGTGATGAGGTGATGGAGAACTTTAGTTCAAGGTGCACACAAAAGTTTAACAATAAATATATTCTTGTTAAATTAAATCAAAGGCCAACTAGGTAGCACAGTGGAGAGAGCACCAGGCCTGGAGTGGTGGGGGGAGAGGAGGGGAGGAGAGGAGCCTGGGTTCTAATATGACCTCAGACGCTTCCTTAGCTATGTGACCCTAAGCACTGCTTTTTTCAGTCTTAGAATTGATACTAAGAAAGAAGGTAAGGTTTACATTATTAATTCATTAAATCAAACCCTAACACTGGGTTATATGGGTCAGCATATGCAAAGTGGGAACTGAGCCTTCTTCTAAAATGCAGTCATCTTCCTTTACCTCTCCTTCTCCCCAGGGCTTGGAGCACTAATGACTGCAATGAAGGCAAATGTGCGCAGTTCAAGCAAACAAGTAATCAAAGTTGACAACACAATTGGAAACCGGACCCTGCCTGAATAAGGACTTGATTATCGCTCTTCCAGGTCACCGGCGTTCCTCTGTCTTGAAGCAGCAGAAATATCCCAGGAGCCCTTACCTCATTTGGCCTTTGTTTTGGCTATTTTCCTAATCAGGGAATCCCATGGCCCTCCACAAATAGCTGGCCCCAACCATACTCCATATTCCACCCCAGTCCACTCTAGCCACCTCTGCCATTTGCCCTGTCTGCTAGAAAACAATCCCCTGACCAGAGACAATGCTTTGTCTGGAGCACAAGCCTCGAGATGAGTCTGGCCATGAATCACATTCCATCTAGATATTTTTTTGGCCATCTATCCCATGCAGGCATTCTCTCCCCTTCCGCAACGCCTTCCATGTCCGAGAAATGCAATCAAATCAATACTGCTATTGCTCCTGGAAAGTCAAAAGGGTACATCAATCTGCTCTCCTATGCTGCCGCTCACCATCCTTGTGACTCCAGTCCAAACCCCCTTTCTTGTCCATCATGTCTCTGTAGGTGCCGTCTCCTTCTGTGAACATGTGAGTTCCTTGAGGGCAGAGACAATCTCCTTCTGTAGTTTGTATCCCCAGCACTTAGCCTAGCTTGGGACATAGAAAAAAAGTAAGTGATTCCTATGAGCTTTTTCATTCATTCATTCATTCATTCTTCCACATTCCATCTGTAGGGTCTTTCTGGGCCTCGTCATGTTATCTATAAAATAAAGGAGTTGGACTACATGAGCTCTATAGCTGTCCCAATTTGACATTCTATGATTCTAGGATCCAAACTCTGTTTTATATTATTTTTGTTTTGTTTCATTTTCCCCTAAAATGGAGTAGATCTATCGCTTCTCAGCCTTTTGGCTAAGATCAAATGTAATATGAAATGGAGATCTTATGAAAAAAAGGCAAGTGCTAGAAAAGATATGGAATAGGGGACAGTACTCATGTCAAGAGCTTCTAGGTGGCACAGTGGATAGAGCACCAGGACTGGAGTCAAGAAGATGAGTTCAAATCTGGTCTCAGACACTTACTAGTTATGTGACCATGGACAAGTCACTCTACCCTGTTTGCCTCAGTTTCCTCATCTGTAAAATGAGCTGAAAAAAGAAATGGCAAACTGATCCAGTATCTTTGCCAAGAAAACCCCAAATGGGGACACAAAGAGTCAGACACATCTTAACAAGAGTATTCACATCTAATCCTAACTGGTAAATAATTCCTAGAAAGGATACTAAAACAGAGGACATATTAACTCAAGGAGAGACTTAAAGTTGACTTGCTCAAGGTTGCACAGCCAGTAGGATTCTCCTGACTCTCTGATATAGTGATCTTCCCACTATGCCACAGTAGAAGGCAGGCAGGCAGGTAAGGGAAAAAAAATAGTAATTTTTGGCACTGAAAGTCAGAGACGCAGCTAGGTGGCTCAGTGATTGAGCACCGGATCTGGAGATGAGAGATCCTGGATTCAAATTTGACTTCAGACAGTTCCTAGCTGTGTGACCCTGGGCAAGTCACTTAACCTCCATTGCCTAGTCCTTACTGCTCTTCTATCTTAGAACCAATACAAATAAAGTGGAATTGCTTGTTGGCTTTGGGAGGGGGAAGGGAAATAAAATGAATGGTGCAAACATGGAAAAATTTTTTAAAATAAAAATAAAGTATTCAACAAGGAAACAAGTAAGATAGAAGGTAAGAATTTTTTTAAAAATGATGCTAAGACAGAAGGCAAGAGTTAGAAACAAAGAAACAAAAGAAAGTCTGTGAAAGAAGGTTCAGAGCCTAGGGCAGAGAAGTAAGAACCAGGCTGGAAGCAAAGGAAGGGGAAGGAGAAGCAGGTTAAGTTGGGCATCAGCCTTCCAGCTACCAGTCTTGGTCCCCGGTTGCTTATTGCTGGCTGCAAAATGGTATAATGAGACATGCATATAGATATATGTGTATATATGTGTAGGTATATGTATGATATATAGTGTTGTAAGGGATTTTCAGGCTCCTGCTAAAAATTCCTTGCAACTATATATATATATATATATATATATATACCATTATATCATACTACATATATATGGTATAAATTTTTCTTCAACTCTAAAAACTAATTTAAAATTAAAAGTATTATTATTAAATTATTGTATAGTACATATACTTTTATATATAATATATAATTAAATTTTAATCTTTTAAAACTTAAATTTACTTAAATAATAAATTATATTACATTAAAATTTTTTTTAATTAAAATAAAATTTAATAAGGCTTAGTCCTAAAGAAAAAAAGATACTAAAATTTGTTGTGGGAGAATGTTAATCAAGCTGGGTGGCCCAGTAGATCAAGAGCCAGGCCCAGAGACAGAAGATCTTAGGTTCAAATCTGGCCTCAGATACTTCTTGGTTGGGTGACCCTGGGCAAGTCACTTAAAACATTCATTGCCTAGCCCTTTCTACTCTTCTACCTTGGAACCAATATATAGTATTGATTCTAAGACTGAAGGTACGGGTTAAAAAAATAATAATGTTAACCAACATACTGAAATGTTTCAGGTATAAAACTTTCATCCAGAGTTCATAATGATTTAGAATCAAAATAGCTCTGTATCTGAACACTGGCCCTGGTTGAAATAGCTATGCAACCTTGGGCAAATCACTCCCTCACTCCAGTTCCCTGTTTTCTTCTCTAAAAAAAACAAATTTAATAATATTGACACAACCTCCACTGCAGGGTGATTGGAGATATTTGCATTATAAACTTCACAGCATCCAGTGTCAACTACTGTTGGTATTTATTCACTCCAGAGGGCCAACTGGGCCTCCACTTCATGCTGAGGGGAATGCCAGGCCTCAGGCCTACCTGGTTCATCCAGGGGGATGATGCTATAACTCTGAGGTGGCCCCTCCTGGAGGCTATCTAGGACTGTGTTTCCCACCCTACAGACACCCAGAACTGTCCTGTTTGTGTGTCTGGAGTGGCCTGCTGGCCTTGGAGCAGCTTCTGGAGGGAGCCAGTAGGGGCCAGCAGCAGAGCAGGATGGGCCATTCCTTCCTGAACTTGTTGGACAACAGCAGTGAGTAGAAATGGGGAGCCCCCCTTCATGGGTTCCACTGCCTTCCTGGTGTACTGCTATCACCATACTCTACAGGATCCAAGTTTAGTGGGGGAAGGGATCATGGGGATCATCTCATTAGCCTCGTCACAGGGTTATAGATGGGGATGGGACCCAAGAGGACAAGAAGTCGCAACTCCCTTATTTTATGGGTGAGAAAACTGATCCCCAGAGAGAGGAACTGATTCCCTCAGAGTCACACAAAGGGTTAGTAGAAGAGTTGAAATCAGAAATAGTAATAAAAGACAGGAAATAGGAAAATGAAAGAGAAAAAAAGAATCAGCATTTAACAAAAAGAAAAGAAAAGGAACTCTACCTTTAACAAAAGTGAATCTAATTTCGAAATTAGGAATTTATGCTTGTCAACTCTGGGAGGAGGGGAGAGAAGAAGGGAGGGAGTCACAAAGAATTATGTAACCAAGGGAAAATTTTAAAATAAATTTAAAAATATTTTTTTAAAAATTAAAAAATAAGATTAGGAATTTAATTTTTTTAAGTTGCTAAATGTCTCAGTGGATTGAGTCAGGCCTAAAGATGGGAGGTCCTGGCATCCTATCTGGCCTCAGATACTTCCTACTTGTCATCTCTTAACTGCCTAGCCCTTACCTCTCTTCTGCCTGGGAACCAATACACAATATTGATTCTAAGACAGAAGGTACTGGCTTAATTTTTTTTTTAATTAAAAAAAATGCTACAGGAGTGGGGAGGGAAGAGAAGAGGGAGAGAAAATGAATCATATAACCATGGAAAAATATTTTAAAATAAATTTAAAATTTTAAAATTTTAATGAAAAGGTTGTAAGATCTCAGGGATGATACATTGAATTAATCCTAAAATGCAAGGTAAGAGTTTTGTTTTGTTTTGCTTTTTAAGATTATCAGGGAGCAGCTGGGTGGCTTAGTGGATTGAGAGCCAGGCCTAGAGATGGGGGGTCTTGGGTTAAAATTTGACCTCAGACACTTCCTGGCTGTATGACCCTGGGTAAGTCACTTACCCCCCCCTCCCCCCCAATTGCCTAGTCCTTACCACTCTTCTGCTTTGGAACCAATACATAGTATTGATTCTAAGGCAGAAGGTAAGGGTTTAAAAAATAATTTTAAAAGGTTATCAGGTCTCCGCACTCCTAAGCTATTGCTCCTGATACAACTGAGGGCTGCTACCCACACTAAATTACAGTCACATTAGACTGTTTCTAGTTCCTCAAACATAGCCTTGGTCTTTCATCTCCTGGGCCTATGCACCTCCTGGAATGCCCCCCAGTCTCTTCATTTCCCTGACTATCTTCAAGACTCAGCTCAAATCAGACCTCTTCTAGGAGGACTTTCAAATCCTCCTACTTACCTTTACCTTCCTCCCCAAGAGTATCCTCCATCTTCTCTGTATATATTTTATATCTCCCCATTTCTTTAAATATCATCTCCATTAATAAAACATAAACTCCTTGAAATCAGGGACTGAGTTTGTATCTTTTTTTATATCTCTTGTACTTAACATAGTGCCTAGCATAGAGCAAGAGGGGTTTTTGTTTGTTTGTTTGTTTCTTTTAATAGGCAATGGGGAGTTAAGTAACTTGCCCAGGGGTCACACAGTCAGGAAGTGTCTAAGGCTAAATTTGAACCTAGGACCTCCCATCTCTGAGTCTGGCTCTCCATCCACCGAGTCACCCAGTTTTTCCCAAATAGGAAGGTTAAAAAAAAACCACTTGCTGACTTTATTTGACTTTGGAAATTATGTCCTAGGCCAAATGAAGAAGTGAAGTTCGATGGGCTCATACCTCTATGGAAGCTGGGCATCACATCCCTGCCTATTCACTTGTGGACAGCACAGCTCGTTTTTAAATTTTTAATTTATTTTTATTTAGAATATTTTCCCATGGTTACATGATTCATAATCCCCCCTCCATTTCTCCCCCCTCCTGAAGCTGTTCCCCTGGGTTATACATGTATCACTGTTCAAACCCATTTCCATGTTATTCATGTCTGCAGAAGAATGATCCTTTAACATCAAAACTCCAATCATATCCCTACAAAGCATGGCTCATTTTAATAGGGGGTCCTATGGAGTGGAAGGTGGGAGCCAAGAACCACTACCTCTACTGACTGAATTCAATTCCCCCAGGTTGCATTTCATTCCTCTTCCTCGTTGCCTATTTAATACCTTCAATTTCTTTTTCTTCTCTAATTGCAACATAGTAGGTACAGTATAACTGATGGATATTCTTGTTATGGAGGAAAAGCTCACACCTTGAAAGGCGCTCTGAATGACAGATCAATGGAGAGTCAATTGGTCAATAAACATTTAAATGGTAAACATTTCCCTGTCTTTACTTGTTATTGTTTGTCCTTTAAAAAAAAAAAAAACTCTTTTCTTCCCTCTTAGAAATCAGTATCCTGTTTTGGTTTCTTGGCAGAAGAGCAATAAGGGCTAGGCAATGAAGTAACCAGTGATTTTCCCAGGATCACACAGCTAGGAAGTATCTGAAATCAAATTTGAACCAGGTCCTCCCATCTCGAGGCCTGGCCTGAGCCACTCAGCTGCACCCTGTCCTTCATTTTTAAAAAGGGTCAGTGACATCATGTCTTGACGTGCATGGATTATAGTTAAATAAGGCAGAGTTGGGCAAAGTTGTCAGCTTCGTGATCCAAGTCCTGCAGCAGAATACAAGTAAGAGGCCTGTCTACAGTGCAGAAAACCTCCCCATCTTCCAAGTCTGCCCAAGCTCTAACCTCTCCTCAGCACCTGCTTCTGCTGCCTTCGTGGAGGCTGGAACAACTTGTTCTCATGCCCCTGTTCCACCAGGGAAGTCTTCCCCTGCTTGTGGTACATCCCTCTGATTCACCAGCAGTTTGGAGGTCTGTTGATGACCCTCAACCTGCTTTAGCCCATCTGCCAAGATGGTTTTGCTGGGATGTAGCCATCGAGTGAGTATGCGAAAGCTGCTTGGAGCCACAGGAGAGAGCTGGGTGCAGGCAGACACCCAAGATGGATGAGCAGCTCTGAAAAGGGCTCAGCAAACCCTCACCCAGAATACCTATACTAAACATCCATAAATATCCCCAACTTGAACACCAACTAAAATCCCATATTCTATCAAGAAATCTCCCACAATTCTCTGAATTCTCTGTCTTCCCTCTCTTAATTATTTCTTGTTTATTTTTTATGATAGCTTGTTTATACACACCTGTTTGTCATTTCCTCCTTTAGATGACGATTGCCTTGACAGTGGGGACTGTCTTTTGCCTTTTTTTGGGGGGGGGGTCTTTTATCTTTAGCACAGTGTCTGGCACACAGGAGACACTTCAAAAATGTTGATTGATTGCCTGATTGACCCTAGATCCCCTAACTCCAAAGCCAGGGTTTTTCTGCTAAACCACATTGCTTGGGGAGGTGGGAATGCACATGGTGTGTGAGGCATACGCCTGGGAAGCAGTTGGGGAAGAGAAAGAAGGTCTGAACAACCTGAGCCCTGCTGTGTGCTCACCATCATCTACAGTAAGAAGCTCCGTGCTTCTTGCTGTTCCCACTCCCCAAGGCTCAGTGGTAGAGGGGCAGGGAGGGGCACTGAGTCCTAAGTGATGATTAGGCCATTGACACAAATAAAGGAGATTGATGGACCAGAAGCCAAGGCAGAAATGCCAAGGTCGGAACTAGTGTGGTCCCAGGCAGTCCTCAAGAGCATGGCTCCAGGGGACTAAAGCTCCAGAAGCAATTATTCAGGCGATTGGAAATTGGAAAGTATTCTCCCAGAGGCACAGATCTGTCTCATATTAAACCTCTGCTAACAGGAGCTAATTACGAGCCCGGGGATGTGGCTGAAGCTGTATGCCAGGGCCAAGAAAGAAAAGGCTGATGGCACATGGCAGGACCTTTCAAAGCTTCCAGACAGAACCATTCCTGAGACTCAGTTGTATCTTGAGAAGCAGCACAGTTTATTGGGACTAACTGTAGCCTAGAGTCCAGAAGTCAAGAGATGTGGGTTCAAGTCTCAGCTCTGACAGTATCAGGAGCCACAATCCAACAGTCTAGAACAATGGGCCACATCGAAGAAGATTAAATTCTCTAATAATATTTTATTGTGGTTTTTTCCCTCAGTTACATGTAGAAACAATTTTGGCATTTGTTTTCTTACATTTTACAATCCAAATTCTCTCATTCCCGCCCTTCCCAAGATGATAAGTAATCTAAAAAAGGTTATGATGTGTTATCATGCAATACATATTTCCATTAAGGAGATTAGCTTCAACAGGGATAACTCTGATATCCTGTGTTGAAGTTCATGAAGGCAGTGTCTGACAGTTTAGTATTTTTTAAAAATCAGCTATGTGGGTACCAGATGAGGGAGGCCTGGTTAGGCAGCAAGCAGTGCTTGTGAAAAAAAAATCATATACTAACATGGAAAAATGTTTTAAATGATTACACACATGAAATCTACATCAGATCGTTTGCTGTCGCAGGGAGGGGAAGGAGGGAGAGAATTTGGAACATGCATTTTTTATAATGGATGTTAAATTTTATTTTTACATGCTATTAGGGAAAAATAATTTTTAAAAAAAGATAATATAGTGAGAGAGAAAAAGACAGACCTAGGAGATCTGGGATCAAATCTTGGCACTGCCCAATATGTAATTGTGGACAAGTCAGTTTGCCTCATCTGAAAAAATGAAGGGGAAAGGAATGAATTGGAAGGCCCCTAGGGTCCCCTCTAGTCCTAACAACTATGATTCTCTTGTGATTTAGTAGCTTAGTAGATAACAAGTCCCACAAGTTTGACTCCATCACTCCCATGAATCAACAGCATGATAGGGCAGCCAGGAAAGTTAGTATAATATTCAGCTGTATGGAGAGGCAAAGTGTCAAGACTCCCTCAGGAGTATCATGTTTGGTTCTGGGTGATGCCACATTTGAGAAGGGACATTGATGAACTGGAGCACATCCAGGTCAGGGTGACTAGATTCACAGAGAAGCTGAAGCCCACCTAGAGACTAGCTAAGGGAGTTGCAGTTCCTTAGCTTGGAAAACAGAAGAAATATGATCGCTGTCTGCAAGTGTTTGAAAGGTTGTAAAATCAAGGGGGCAGCTAGGTGGCTCAATGGGAGGTCCTGGGTTCAAATTTGACCTCAGGTATTTCCTAGCTGTGTAACCCTGAGAGAGTCACCTAACCTTCATTGCCTAGCTCTTACCACTCTTCTTCTGCCTTGAAATTAATACAAAGTATTGATTCTAAAACAGAAGGTAAGGTTTTTTTTAAGAAACTTAAATTTAATATCAAAAAATTATTAAGTAGTATGGGGCACAGTGGTAGGCTCTGGAATGATCTGTATCTGTCAGTAAGATGCTCTGAAATCCCCTTTCAAATCTAATGGGCTGTGTGGCATCACAGCTAAAATCATGGTAGAGATCAACAGAGCTTTGTCTCAAGATGCAAAAATTTAGAGAAAAATGACTACCTGCCCTTACAATTCTTCAACAGGTAGAAACAATTGAATTCCTAGTTAGCAAGAATACTTAGCTCTTATGTTTGCATTCTGGGTAAGGTCTTTCCTGGCCCTGTCTTGCCTTTTCCCTTCCTTACAATCCTATCTGCCCAGAAGTGTCTTGAGATACTCCAAGGTTTCTGTCTCTTCCCTGATCTCCCCCCTTCCCCCCTTCCCTCCTTCCCTCCCATATGGCCAGCTTAAGAGTCTCCTCACTGGTTTCTCTGACCCAGAAGCTGCACTCTCATTGTCCTCTGCTCTGCTTTTCAAAATTTTTTATTTTTCCCTAATTATATGTAAAGGCAATTTTTAACATTCATTTTTTTAAAGCTTTGAGTTCCAAATCCTCTCCTTCATTCCCAACCTCCCTCCCTCCCTGATATACATTTTACATTTGCAACCATGTAGAACATTTTTTCCATTTTAGTCATTTTGTGAAAGAAATCTCAAAAAAAAAAGTAGAAAAAATTTGCATTCAAACTCCATCAGTTCTTTCTTGAGGGGCAGATGACATTTTTCATGATGAATCTCTGAAACTATCTTAGATCACTGCATTGCTGAGAACAACTAGTTACTAGGTCATTCACAGTTGTTCGTCAAAAAATATTGCTGTCACTGTTCTTCTGGTTCTGCTCACTTCACAGTGCATCAGTTCATGCAAGTCTTTCCAGTTTTTTTCCAAAATCATCTTGCTTGCCATTTCCTATAGCACAATAGTATTCCATCATAATCATATACCACAACTGGTTCAGTCATTCCCCAGTTGATGGAGAACCCCTTGATTTCCAATCCTTTGCTACCACAAAAAAAGAGATATAATAAATATTTTTGTACAAATAGGTCTTTTTCCCTTTTTTAAAATTTCTTTGAGATACAGACCTAGTAATGGTGTTGATGGATCAAAGGGTATGCACGGTGTAAGAGTTTTGAGTATAGTTCCCAATTGCTCCTCAGAATGGTTGGATCAGATTACAACTCCACCAAAAGTATATTAGTGTCCCAATTTTCCCACATCCCCTCTAACATTTATCATTTTCCTTTTCTGTCATCCTTGATTTTGTCTTTGTCTTGAGTATATTATAAGATGCTTACTTCAGGTGCTATGTCCCTTCCCTCTCTAATTGTTTTTTTAAACACTTACCTTCCATCTTAGAATCAGTATTGTATATTGGTTCTAAGGGAGAAGAGCAGTAAGGGCTAGGCAATGCGGGTTAAGTGACTTGCCCAGGGTCACACAATTAGGAAACGTCGAAGGCCAGATTTGAATCTAGGACCTCCCACCTCTAATCCTGGCTCTCCATCCACTGAGCTACCCAGCTACCCCCCCCCCATCTCTAATTTAAATGACCTTTAAAATGAAGGCGAATAAATGGTCTCTAAAGAAACCTACCAGTTCCAACATTCTCTGACTCCCACAGTATTGACAAATGAGGTCTCACCTCACTGCTTCTAAGAAAGGCTGATCTCTGGCTGGCTTCCTAACCTTAGCTTTGGTAAGAATCTCTGCCCTTTGGCGTACTCAAAGGCTGCTTCCAGAGAACTCTGATGGTAGAACTCAGGATAAGCCCTGGACAAAATTTTGAAGGAGCCAAAGCTTTTCTCCCCCCACCCCACTTTAAAATGTTTTCTTCTCTCTCCTGATATCCCTTCCCCATATTGAAATTCTTTCCAAAGAGTAGATTTTGAGAGGGAAAGAGGTACATGGGAGGACTGTGTGACTGGAGCAAAGGAAAGAAAAAGAAGACTGGAGGCTTAAAAGATAAATCACTTCTTTCATCATTTTGTTATGAGCTACTGAGGGAATGAGCTTTCTGTTATTCATTCTTTCATTCATTCAACAAATATTTCTGAAGCAGCCTCCTTGGGTGAATCACGGTCATGAGACCAGAAAGGAAAAAAAACAAACAAACAGAATTGGGAAGATCCCTGAGAAGTCACCGTCATTTATATAGAAGGAAAGCTGTTTTCTCAAAGTCATAGAACTGACTAATTAATTACTAACCTAGAAGTCATTCAGGACTAGAACCCAGGTCTCTTCATGACTTGCCTAGTATGCCTTCCATTTAACAAGGCTGGAGTTTGGGGTTCAGTGTGGCGAGATGCCAGGTATACCTGACTATAATGCAAACTATACAATTATAAGTATTCTAGAGAAGTACAAAGACTTAGCTAAGAAGCAACGTTTTGCAGATAAGAGGTCCTGGGTTCAAATTTGACCTCAGAAACTTCCTAGCTGTGTGACCCTGGGCAAGTCACTTCACCCCCATTGCCTATCCCTTACCACTCTTCTGCCTTGGAACCAATCCACAGCATTGGCTCTAAGATGGAAGATGGGGTTTTTTTGTTTTTTAAAGAAGAAAACACTTTGTTATTTGCCCAGGTCAGGGAAATGGACCATCTGGTCTTTGCAATGGTACTGAGAAGTCAG